>NC_028646.1:24373323-24380147 GCF_001406875.1 Solanum pennellii
TATATATATATATATATATATATATATATAATTGTTTATATTTATATATAAATATATTGACACACATGTAAGATTGTTTGATTCGAAATTTTTTTGATTTTCTTTTACAAAATGAAAAAGTCATCCTACTTGTTTGGCACGGTATACACTGAAATAATAATCCACAATTTATTAAATATTTATTTAATAATAATACAACAATTTGATACTATTCTATTCGATTGGTTCGGGAGATCTTTGATATTCTTTTTACACCCCTACATACGATCATATATATCACACTTACCTATTACTTCCTTTAATACACTTGCAAAATCAAATTCAAGTGTGTAACATTGGCTCATTACACTATCCACCATCCTATGCTAAATTATTGACACAAGTATCACTCATAATCTAAAAATATTTTAATACACAAAATTTAAATATACATATAAATTTTAATTTTATTTTTAATTGATTCCACCTAATACTATACTTGATATATAATTATTAAGAGCTAATTGTAACCATAATTTATTTACTTTCATATAATAAATAGATATCACAAATTCATAAAAAAATGGAGAAATAACAAAAATGAGGTAATACTAATACTAATAACTAAAGATGTTTCTAGAAGAATTTAAATTTCTTGTTATCATTCTTGGTAGATTTTTATTTGAATGAAATTACATTTTTTTTTACCTTTGATCATCATTCACTTTATATATAGAAAGATGTTTCTAGAATTATTTATTCTTGATAGATTTTTGTTAGGATGAAATTACGTTTTTATTCTTGGTCATATTTAATATAAATATATCACCCTATTCATTTTTATTTGTAAAGTTACTTTTAACATCTTTTTTGTTTAATTTCAATCTAATATTTATTATTAATTTTATCACACTTAGTTATTTACAAGCATATTAATTAGAACAAAAATAAAAATGAAAATAATTAAATCATGATAAAGTTTTATATAAAAAGTAGGCATTTTTTATAAGCATAATGAATAGAAAAAATATTAAGAATTAAACTAAAGTAAAATTGAGTAATAGTAAAATAGATTAATAATAAAATAGATTTCACAATAACTCGTAAAAGAAAAAAAAAGTAAAGTAATAACAAAATAAGTTAATGGTAATAACAATAACTTAATATATTTCTAAAATCTTTAATTTTCTTCTTATCATTATTGGTAGATTTTTTAGTATGAAATTACATTTTTGTCATTGATCATTATTCACTTTATATATAGAAAGAGATTTCTAGAATTATTTATTGTCTTTCTTAATGGATTTTTGTTAGATGAAATTATATTTTTACCCTTGGTCATCCTCCCACTTCACTCTTTCATATAATAAAAGTTTATTTTCAAGTGTATTAATTAGAACCAAAATAAAGATAGAAATAATTAATTCATGATAAAGTTTTATACAAAAAGTATGCATTTTAAATAAGCATAATGAATAGAAAAAATATTAAGAATTAAACTAAAGTAAAATAGAGTAATAGTAAAATAGTGTAATAATAAAATAGATATCACAATAACTCACAAAAGAAAAGAAAGTAAAGCAATGACAAAATAAGTTAATGGTAATAACAATAACTTAATATGTTTCTAAAAAATTAAATTTTCTTGTTATCATTATTGATAGATTTTTGTTATTATGAAATTACATTTTTGCCCTTTATCATTATTCAGTTTATATATAAAAACAGATTCCTAGAATTATTTATCATCTTTCTTAATAGATTTTTGTTAGAATGAAATTACAGTTTTATCGTGGGTCGTCCTCCCATTTCACTCTTCTATATAATAGAAAAATAGAGTAATTATAAAATAGATATCACAATAACTCACGAAAGAAAAGAAAGGAAAGTAATAATAAAATAAGTTAATGGTAATAACAATAACTTAATATATTTCTAAAATATTTAATTTTCTTGTTATCATTATAGATAGATTTTTGTTAGCATAAAATTACATTTTTGTCCTTGATCATCATTCACTTTATATATATAAAGAGATTTTTAGAATTATTTATTCTCTTTCTTAATAGATTTTTGTTAGAATAAAATTACATTTTTATCCTTGGTCATCCTCCCACTTCATTCATCCATATAATAGAAATTTATTTTCAAGTATATTAATTAGAACAAAAATAAAGATGAAAATAATTAATTCATGATAAATTTTTATATAAAAAGTAGACATTTTTTTATAAGATAATGAATAGAAAAAATATTAAGAATTAAGCTAAAGTAAAATAGAGTAATAGTAAAATAGAGTAATTATAAAATAGACATCACAATAACTCACAAAAGAAAAGGAAGTAAAGTAATGACAAAATAAGTTAATGGTAATAACAATAACTTAATATGTTTCTAAAATATTGAATTTTCTTGTTATCATTATTGATAGATATTTGTTAGTGTGAAATTACATTTTTGCCCTTATTCAGTTTATATATAGAAAGAGATTTCAAGGATTATTTATCATCTTTTTTAATAGATTTTTGTTAGAAAATTACATTTTTACCCTTGGTCGTCCTCCCACTTCACTCTTCTATATAATAAAAAAATAGAATAATAATAAAATAGATATCACAATAACTCACAAAAGAAAAGAAAGTAAATTAATAACAAAATAAGTGAATGGTAATAACAATAACTTAATATGTTTCTAAAATATTTAATTTTCTTGTTATCATTATTGGTAAATTTTTGTTAGTATGAAATTACATTTTTACCCTTGATCATTATTCACTTTATATATAAAGAGAGTTCTAGAATTATTTATTATCTTTCTTCATAGATTTTTGTTAGAATGAAATTAAATTTTTACCCTTGGTCATCCTTCCATTTCACTCTTCCATATAATAGAAATTTGTTTTCAAGTATATTAATTAGATCCAAAATAAAGATGGAAATAATTAATTCATGATAAAGTTTTATATAAAAAGTAGGCATTTTTTTTACAAGCATAATGAATAGAAAATATATTAAGAATTAAAGTAAAGTAAAATAGAGTAATAATAAAATAAATATCACAATAACTCATAAAAGAAAAGGAAGTAAAGTAATGACAAAATAAGTTAATGGTAATAAAAATAACTTAATATGTTTCTAAAATATTTAATTTTCTTGTTATCATTGTTGATAGATTTTTGTTAGTGTGAAATTACATTTTTGCCCTTGATCATTATTCACTTTATATATATAAAGAGATTTCTAGAATTATTTATTATTTTTCTTAATAGATTTTTGTTAGAATGAAATTATATTTTTACCCTTGGTTATCCTCCCAATTCACTCTTCTATATAATTGAAATCTATTTTCAAGTATATTAATTTGAACCAAAATATAGATTAAATAATTAATTCATGATAAAGTTTTATATAAAAGTAGGCATTTTTTATAGGCATTAATGAAGAGAAAAAATATTTAGAATAAAACTAAAGTAAAATAGAGTAATAATAAAATAGACATCACAATAATTCACAAAAGAAAAGAAAGTAAAGTAATAACAAAATTAGTTAATGGTAATAACAATAACTTAATATGTTTCTAAAATATTTAATTTTCTTGTTATCATTATTGATAGATTTTTTTTAGTATGAAATTATATTTTTTTCCTTGATCATCATTCAGTTTATATATAAAAAGAGATTTCTAGAATTATTTATAATCTTTCTTAATAGATTTTTGTTAGAATGAAATTAAATTTTTACCCTTGGTCGTCCTCCTACTTCACTCTTCTATATAATAGAAAAATAGAGTAATTATAAAATAGATACCAGAATAACTCACAAAAAAAAGGAAAGTAATAACAAAATTAGTAAATGGTAATAACAATAACTTAATATGTTTCTAAAATATTTAATTTTTTTGTTATCATTATTTGAAGACTTTTGTTATTACGAAATTACATTTTTGCTTTTGATCATTATTCACTTATATAGAGAAAGAGATTTCTAGAATTATTTATTATCTTTCTTAATAGATTTTTGTTAGAATGAAATTACATTTTTACCTTTGGTTATCCTCCCACTTCACTCAACCATATAATATAAATTTATTTTCAAGTATATTAATTAGAACCAAAATAAGGATGAAAATAATTAATGCATGATAAAGTTTTATATAAAAGTAGGCATTTTAAATAAGCATAATGAATAGAAAAATATTAAGAATCAAACTAAAGTAAAATAGAGTAATAGTAAAATAAAGTAATAATAAAATAGATATCACAATAACTCATAAAAGAAAAGGAAGTAAAGTAATGACAAAATAAGTAAATGGTAATAACAGTAACTTAATATGTTTCTAAAATATTAAATTTTCTTGTTATCATTATCGATAGATTTTTGTTAGTGTGAAATTATATTTTTGCCCGTTATCATTATTCAGTTTATATATAAAAAGAGATTTCTAGAATTTCTTATTATCTTTCTTAATAGATTTTTGTTATAATGAAATTACATTTTTACCTTGACCGTCCTCCCATTTCACTCTTCTATATAATAGAATTATATATATCCAAAATATTAAAAACAATAATCTAATACCTCTCTTTGGCCAATGGTCCTTATTTGTTTTTTTAAAAAATTTTATGTTGTAATTTTCACTATATTTCTATTTATAATTACTATTAAAAATGTGTCAGTTATTATTTCCTTCATTAATTTCTATTATTTATTAAAAGAATTTAAATATCTCAAATTTTACTACTCCACTTATTCCTATTATTTATTGGAAACTAGTAAACTGTTATATTACTAAGAGTTGAGACTTGTTAATTTTCAGCTAAATAAAATAATTAAGAAAAAAAATCTTAACATTAAATTGACATCAAGAGAAATCAATTTTTTTTTTTTAAATCCTAATGGTGTAATATTTTTTTTTAAAAAAAGTTGATAATTGAAATTAGCATACCAAAGCTTTTAATAAAGCATTATATCAAACACTAAATAAGTCACTTATGAAAGAAATTCATTTAAAATAAGTCAAAAAACACTAAATGAAATAGGGAAAATGCACAAGTATCCGAGAGACACACTTATATTATACTAAGGTCCTATTACCCCCCTGAACTTATTTTATAAGTAATTTTCTAGCCCTTTTGACCTACGTGGCACTAGCTTGAAAAAAAAAGTCAACCACCATTGGGCCTACAAGATAGTGCCACGTAGGCTGAAAAGGGGTAGAAAATTATTAATAAAATAAGTTTAGGGAGGTAATAGAATATTAGTATAGTATAAGTGTGTCTTTGAAATTTCGGACATAGGTTAAGGGGATACTTGTTCATTATCCCAATGAAATATATAAAATCTTCCCAATTTATTAATCAAATTCAAATATTCCAAGTTCTAATTATTCACATTTAATTTAGGTTCATACATTCATATACAAATTTTCATCTCTTAGGAGTTTTAAATCTTTTAAAGTACTTGATTTTCATATACTTTTATGTTTCTTTAAATAAAGTAAAGAAAAAACATAACAATTCAAGAATTTTTTAATTCTTTCTGTATACATTTCTAAAAATCATGATGTTTCTTTGTACAACTTAAATAAATCTAATTACATGCACTCTTTTTTTAATACCTTTTTTTCCTCACCCTTTTTCACTTTTTTCTTCTATCCGTTCCCTTTCTTTAAAAAATTGTCAAATATATGTTCTTACTTCTTTTTCAACTTCTTAATAGTAATAAAGATAAGTAATCAAAAGATAATATTACATAGTTTCAACATGAGAAAATAAAACAAAATATTAAAATAGCACATAAAATATATTATAGAATATGAAGAGGTATAAATATTATACACATAAATTATTTCAAAAGGTTAGTTGTATTAATAAGAAACAGAATTGGGTAAATTGTTATTACATACATAAAAAAGAAAAGTTTTTTTTTTTTATTTCTTAATTAGGAACACACTACAAATTTAAGATTTTCTCAAAATCAATATTTCTGTTTTTACACCATAAGTCTACTTTCGCTTCCATTAATTAAAATTGGAACTTCAACTCATCTTTTAGGAAAGGTCAAATTCCATTAATTTACTGATGGAAGATAGTAATTGAAGTAAAAAGCTAAATTCATCTGCATCAAACAAAGAAATATAAGTTAGATTGTGTCTTTACTTTTAAATAATTGAATATCTTAAGGAGTTTTTAAATTTCAAATAATCTAATAAAAAAAAGAACACAATAAAATAAATAGAAGCAAATTTTTTTTTCAATTTAAAAGGTAAAACAATGACCTTTCAAAAATTATATTTAATACCACATAATGCAATAATATGAAAAATTTAGCAAATGTCAAGTAAAAAACACTCATACATGAGGTCAAAAGTCTAATCTATTCACAGACAATTTTTTCAGTATAGAAATGAATATATTTTGATATGCTAAGAAGATAACAAATACAAATAAGCACAGCTTAATATAATTCACACTAAATAACAATTCAAATTATTGTGGTGAGGTAAAGTTTGTCTTTTTATATCCTAATTTTGGCATGACAATGCACATTAAAACTGGAGAAATCGAAAAGTAAAAAGTCTATCTAATAATTAGCATTAAGTGGTTAATTCCGTTACTTGGGTTTTATTGAAATTTATTATTACGTGGGCTTAATTTTTTTGTTTGTTTGTTTGTTAAAAGGCTTTAATAACATAACTGTTAGGTATTAACATTACTGTTAGTAAATATTTATTTTGTTATGTTTTTCTTAAACTATTTAATTAGTACAATATTATGGATTAAAAAAATAAAAAAATAGAGAAAAGAAATGTTGGCATTGGAGAGTGTCACATCAACGATTTTCTA
>NC_028646.1:24380981-24456396 GCF_001406875.1 Solanum pennellii
ATCACTCAAATCTTTTTTTTTCTTTTAATGAATGAAAATTTATTAAAATAAAGCAATCTAATGAAATATCATTTGAAATAGCTTGAAAAAGAATTACCATTCCTTTAACTCTCATAATTTATGAGATTTCTCCTTTTATCTAATTTTCAATAATCTAAAGAATATTTACATAATTAGTCAATTAAAGAATAAAATAATTGCTCACAAAATAAATTTTAAAAATGGAAAGGCGTAACTCTCCATAAAATAAAATAATTCTAACATCCATTTATATTTATTATATATGTTTCATGATGAATTCATGATTAAAGTTGACGGTAAAAAATGCACCAACCAAAAAAATAATTTTTTCCTATTTTCTAATTTATTTTATTAGTATATTATTATAAGAATAAAACTCACAATTATTATTATTTATTGTCCAAAATTTTCATATTTTTTATTGCAAATCAAAACTCATCCACACATTGATAGATGAAATCATGGATATTCGCTTTTAACTTCTTTAACTTTATATAGTGTTTGAATTATATAATTTACTTTGTTTATATACAAAATTGATATTTGAGCTCTCTTATGTATTTATTATTTCTAATTTTAATGTAAATTTTTCATGAAATATTAATTTTTATCCTTTCATACGAAAGTTTTGCGCAAATATATAACAAAAAAGTTTAGGCTATTAATATTAATAATTAAACAAATTGACATGTTCATACTTTAGAGTAATAATTGTGAAAAATTTATATCATAAGCAAGAAAAATTACGTGAACACTAATTTTATATAGTTAAATAAATATATAAACATAAATACTATTATATAAAGGAAAATATCAGTGAAATAACATAAATAATTTAAAACACCCCAAGGTGAGATAACAATTATATAAAATTGGTGCATAAAAAAATATGTCTTTATATTGTTCCGAGGAAAAATTATAATTATGTTCTTAATTCTTGAAACTAATTTAATTCTATTATTTTTTTCTTTGATTGTTAATATCTATTTGATTTTTACATTGCTTCAATTTTTTTATGAATTAATATACAAAAGTATGATCGCGCGAAGCGCTATTTAGTTAACTAGTAAAAAAACGAATCCAAACACTGAACACTTGGCTTTTTTTTCTTTTTGTAGAAGTTTTTTGTGGAAAGACTCAAAATAATCCCTTATATTTGAGTTAAGACTCAAAGTGATTCTTGAGTTTTCACATGGAGCACTAATAGTCCCTTATGTTTGCAAAATTTATGCACTTTTGATCTTCCCGTAAAATTTTACCTATTTTTTAACATTAATTTTGTCCGAAATTTTATATAAGGAATGTCTAATCGTCTTTTTATATAAATAATAGAAATAATAAGTCTATCTGAGAGAAGGTGATAAGAAAAACACATTGTTTTATTCACTAGAAATATTACTGCATCTAAACTAAAAACATCTTAACATATGACTTTGCAGGAAAAGAAAAAATTGTACTTTTACACGTGAAGTTATCGTGATAAATCTCTCGACTTTACCTGTAATACGATTTCTACTAAACAAAATAAAGTGTTTTTCTTATTATATTCTTTCATATGTAGTTGTTATTTCTACTAAATAGATATAATGACTGTTGAACATTCTATACATAGGTTATGAATAAAATTAAAATTAAAAAATAGATAAAATTTTGAAGAAAACTAAAAGTACACTAATATTACAAAAATATATAAAACTATTAATGATCCACATGAAAATTGAAGGATCATTTTGAACCTTAATTCAAAGAAAAGGAACTATTTTGATCCTTTCCTCGAGTTTTTTAGTTAGGGATAGAGAGGATTTTCCGTCCATTAATTAATTAATGGAGTGCGACGTGTCACTGTGTCAGGTCGTCCTCCGAAATTTTACATCCCCAAATGGTTGTACTCTCCTTGTGTTAATTTGTTACGAAATGATAGCTGAACCCTAACAATCTTCATAACCAAATATGAACACAATCATACAATCTCCATCTCTAGACGCTTGCAAATCCTTTAAGCTCCTGAGATCCAGCAGTTACCATTACACTACACCTTCAATACATAAACCCAATTATTGCTATCCTTGCGTTTCCTGCAGGGATACTGGAAGTAGAAAGTTCGACAGTAGGGAGAGGGCCAAAGTACATGGGAAGGGGAAGGAAAATGTGTGGAGTATTGACAACGAAATGGCAAAGACGGACAAGGAAAGAGATAAGCCGAGGAGGGGGAGGAGAAAAAGAGGTGGAAAGAGGATGAGAAATGTTACTAGGAAAAACAAAGGTGATAGAGTTATGATATCTAGTGCTATGTTAATGGAAGTCGAAACTGTTTTACAGACGCAGGTAAATTTTGTTTATAATTTGTAATGCAAGTGATGAATTGACTTGTATGCAGCTGAATTCTTTCAATTTGTGGTTTTGAGGTGTAGCTGATTGATTTCTAATGGGAGTGAATTTATGAATGCAACTCGGAAATATATATCCGTATGTAAACTTTATTTGGCCTCCATTTACTTTTATTTTGTTATCCCAACGTAATTTTGTGCTGTAGTCTTCTCTTGGCATGCAGTCTACTTCATTTGTTTTTGGAATTTGGGACAAACTCTTATTTTGACTCAAGTCTGGCATGCTTCCAGCATTTAGCAACCAAAGGTGTCTGGTACATGTTGGAACATGTCGTATGGAAATTGGCTCATTTGCTACATGATAAGCTGTTCATGTGAGCTGTGAAATTGGGGATGGCTTGACGTTTCTGTCAGCAGCTGGAATGACTGCATGTGCGAGCCGACTTATGCACAAGTTCTCTGTCTTATATCCAATTAGATATAACAGAAAAACACATGGCAAGTCATGGAACGTTCTGCTATTGGAAGTAGTTTGCTAGCTTACCAGAGTGATTTGTGGTTTCGACTAGTAGAAGAGGACCAAGGTCTTTGAGGAAGTTGATTATACCTTTAAGATCTACTTGTAGTGGGTCCAATAAGCTGATTGTGAACATTAATGTGATGAAGTTTTCTTTGAAATCATAGTGTTGTTAGCTTTTCAAAATTGTTTTGAAAGCACAAAGTTAATTTATAAATTCTTATATTAAACTACTGCTACAGTATTTATTTTCAAGACACCTTCTATTAATGCCTTACAAGTCAATGACGGGTAGGTTCTAGGAATTTCAGAAATTTAGGAAGTGTGATGAATTTTTGCCAGGTAGAACATAGCTTGAGAAGACAAAGCGAACATGGTGATTTCAAACATATTATGCAGGAGTTATCATTTGCCTGGCGCAGATACTTCACAGCCACTTCCAGTTAGCCCATACTGGACTTTTATGTTGATGCATTATTCATGAGCGTATAATCAAAATTATGTCTATTCAAGTTTTACGTTTTCTTTGTTTTTTCGTTTCTTTCCAAATCCATAGATGTATGCTTTCGTTTCAGGAACCTGTTATCTTACCTGCATGGAATACATTTATCAGTAGTGTCAGTGGGATATGGAAGGGAGTTGGAGCTGTTTTTTCTCCCATCACGGCAGAGATGGAGCCTATTGAGATTGGCAACAAGAATGAACACCTCTTTGACTGCTATACTCTCTCTCGTATTGATATAGAGTCATCAGCTTCTGCCAGTCAAAGATCTCTAATTCGAAGGAAAGTAAATTGGGTAACAGTGAATCCACACGGGGAAGTTCCAGAATCGAATGGGGATGACAATAGAAGCCTAGAGAACTTCACAGATGCAGCATTGTCCTTCGATATACATGATACACCTGATAGAAAATCAAGAAATTTGCCTAAGTTTGAATCTTTTGACTTTGGAAAGACTGATATTATGGAGGAAGACATTATGGGAATGGAACCTGGTCTTGTATTCTTTGAGGTAAAGCTAACTTGGTGTTCATGACATTAGTTCTCTATTGTGTTAATTTTGTGATGCCATTAATGGTGATTATGGTTCCTAGTGCTTTTGGTCAATTCCATTCTAGTTCATTACTACAAAGAGTTTTAGTAAAAGGTCCTATCTATTTGCAGGATGGATCTTACTCAAGAGGCCCAGTTGATATCCCAGTTGGTGAATCGGATGAGTCTAACTATTACCTCTCACCAACTTTTAAGTTCGAGCAAGTAAGTCTCACATGTTATCTTGGTTAAATTTAGTTTGTGTTTTTTTTTTGCTGTGTAACTGGTAGAAAAAGAAAAGGAATTGGACTACTTCTGCTAACAAGATTCACTTGATTGATACATGTACATACACCTAACAATTTAGCATAAAATTCGAGATATTACTTTTCCTTCATGCCTTAAATGGGGAACCTTTTAGACATAACTGGTAGGAAAAGAAAAGAAATCAGAGTACTCTTTACTTAAGTTGCACGAACTCTTCATGTTCAATAACACACCTGTGTCGGATTCTCCAAAAATACACTACTTTTGGAAAATCATCCGATATGCACGCGTTGACATTTTTGAAGAATCCGAACAATATAACTTTTTACTAATCCAAAGAGCATTACCAAAATATAGTTGGATTAGTGACATCCTTATCAAAAGGAAAAAGGTTAGTGACGTGCTATATTGATGAACTGATATTTACAATTTATATTAGAAGTACAAATTTCTCTTGTCAGGATTTGTAATTACTATTGGTTGCTTAAAAAATACATCTTTTTCTTGATAAAGCATTTAGTTAATGCTGTGTGAAGATGAGTGAATAATCCCCTTCATCTGCATCATTATCAATCCTAAGGAGTATTTACTAGTGTTATTGAATTTGCCTTTGCAGCTAAACATTTGGAGTATGATATTGAAAGGCATTGAAATGCTCATATTTGGCGAGATAGAAAATATTAGATAGTGTACTTGCAGTTGAGAAATCTTGAGGCTCACTAAATTTTTTTCAAAATTGTCAAATAGTACTTTTAGTTTATATAAGTGTAAGAAACAAGAAGAATCAAACCTTCGTTGAACACATTAGCTCCACCTAGCCGTTCTTCTCTCAGAGTTGCATCATCAGTTGATGCATACTCTCGCCAAGTCCTTGCAGTGTGCAAAAATGGCAAGCGGACCTATCTTGGTGACTTGGTCAACATGTCAGTAGCGTTATCGTCTATTAACTTTCTCGACTTTGATAGTTCCTCTTCAATGACATCTCGAATGAAATGAAATCTGACATCAATGTGTCTGGTGCGCTTATGCAATTTTTTTATTTTTAATCAATTGAATAGCACTTTGACTATCACATCTTAGAGTTGATTCTAGCCGAACCAAACTCGCCACCAAACCTTTCAACCAGATAGCTTCTTTCACTGCCTTCATTGCTTTCATTGCTGCCATATATTCTGCCTCCTGTTGTAGACAAAGCGACAATAAAGCGACAATCAACTGTAAATTCAATTTCCAACTAACTGCACTACCAACAAGAGTAAAGATGTATCCCATGACGTCGTTCTATCAAGATCCACTTCATAGTTAGAGTCTACACAACAGAGAATTGAAATACCTTCACTTTTTTGAAAGGCTAAACTAACATTAGAAGCTCCTTTGAGATATCTCAATATCCACTTAACAACTTCCTAATGCCTTTTGCTGGTATTTGCCATGTGGTGTTTACCGCACTTACAACCACAATTACAGATTGAGCAATATCTGGACGTGTGCACACCATAGCATACATAATGCTACCAACTACCCTAGCATAGGAACCTTTGACATATGCTCCACCCCATCCCCAAACTGAGGCATTTTGTAACTCTGAAAGATTCAAATGAGAAGCTAATGATGTGCTATAGGCTTGTTCATATGCATGTTGAATCTCTCAAGAACCTTTTTGATGTACCTTTTCCGTGAAAGATGTACAACACTATCTTCTCTTGAAATCTCCATTCCAACGATTTTCTTTGCAACTCCAAAATCATTCATGTCAAATTGTTGTTGTGCAACAATTTCTTCAAAATATTTTTCCTTATGATGTTTTTAGCAACAATAAGCATATCATCAACATACAATAGTAAATAAATCATAGAGTTACCGGTCATCTTCTTGTGATACACACAACTATCAAATGGATTCCTCGAGAACCAATGTGTAGTCATGAATGCATCATACCTCTTGTACCACTGTCTAGGGGATTGCTTCAAGCCATACACGAACTTCTTCAGTTGGAATACATGAGCTTCTTTTCCCTCAATTATGAAACCTTTAGGCTGATCCATATAGATTGTCTCTTCTAGATCACTATGTAACAAAACAGTCTTGACATCAAGCTGTTGAAGCTCCAAATCAAATAGTGCAACCAATGCTAGTAGCACGCAAATTGAGCTATGTTTCACGTCTGGAATGATTTGAATCAGAACGATCCTACATCCACTAGAGAACAATTGCTTTTATATTAACAAAGATAGGGGAGAGATCCTAAATACATCTAAGAGAATTGCTCTCTTAATTCTCTACTCTTCTACTCTATTTTGCTATGAGTTTTAGGATGGATTTCAACCATGGAGAATGGTCATCATTTTATTGGTGGCCAAGCTTGGGCTCGAAGCTCAAAATGAGAAGGAAAAAGAAAGACACAATTTGTCCTCCACAAATTCTAGCTTGCTCTCCAAGTTCAATTCCTAGCCAAGTAAATTGGCACATAGAATTTTCTTCCATTGGTTTTGACCTCACAAGGACCAAACCAACTCTTTCGGTTAATGTACAAGAAGATGTGGATGTTAGTCATTGGTTGCTCTATGCCTTGCTTGCATAGAGGCTACACTAGGGGTGAACATATATATCGGAGAACTTAAAAACCAAACCGAACCGAACTAATTTAGTTCTTTGGTTTTGGTTCTTTTGTTTTTGGGTTCAATGTCAGTGTTACCTTTTCAAAAGTTCGATTCTTCGGTTCGGTGTAAGGGTCTCAGTGCTTCGGTGCACCGATGAACCGAACTTTTATTAATTTTTTTAAGAAAAATAAAATCTTATATGTATACACACACACACACACACACACACACACACACACACACACACACACACATATATATATATATATATAGACACACACACACACACACTCCCTCCATTCCATATTAACTTAAGCTTTGAGCCCTTTTTCATTTTTCAAATTAACTTAAGTTTTTAATCTTCAAGACTACTTTTAAAATGTTCTATCAATTTTACCCTTTAAGTTAGTGTTGGAATTAATAATTAAAATTAATGTTTAGTTATTTTTGACAATAATCAATAAGGGTAGAAATGGAAAATTAGTTTATGTCCTAACCTACTTTTCTTAAAGGGTGTGAAACACATCAAAACTTAAGTTAATATGGAATGGGGAGTATATGGGCATTATCTTATCTAAAATAAAAGGTCAACAAACAATTAAATCATTCATGAGCAAATCAAAGTAGCAACAAATGTTATGTTCAATATTTAACTTCAAATATTAGTTTTCAAGAGTAACCAAAACATATTTTTATCAATGTTATCTTATGTAAAGGAACCCATCTTTGAAAGGGAATATCTAATTGAATGATCGTTCTTTATTCTGTCATACATGATAGAGTATATAAAGGATGATACCCAAACTACAATCTGTGTAAGTCTCAACCGTAACTGTATCTGAACAAAGTCCTACAATTAGAAAAGAAGTAAAAAATCCCTAAAATCTAGGAAACAAATAACAAGAATAATTACAGTAGGTTTGTTCCACTGTTATGCCCCCGCAAGTTGGTTGCGACATCGACAACACCCAACTTGTTGAAAGCTCGTTCGAAGGAAGCACGCGGAAGTGGCCTGGTGAGTATGTCCGCTACCTGATCAGTAGAGTAAAATGCTTCACTTAAAGAGTGTTGCCTGCATCAGTTCCCGAACGAAGTGGAAATGGAACACGGGTTTCCGGCAAATGTAGGTTGCACAAACATTGTTACACATGATTTTGGGAAGTCCAGTGAGAGGAAACTGAAGTTCTTGACAAAGATTGACTAGCCAATTAATTTCTGTAGCAGTAGCTGCTACAACACGATATTAAGCCTCCGTAGAAGAACGTGAAGCTGAGCGCTGCTTCTTAGACAACCAAGAGATAGGAGTGCTGCCAAGATAAACCACGTAACCGGTAGTGGAGGTGCGATCAATAGGGTCTCCTGCCCAGTCAGAGTCAGAAAAAGCAACCAGCCTTGAATCTTGCTCCTTAGGCACTCGAATATCATAGGAGGGAGTTCTATTGAGGTACCTGAACAAGCATTTAACCACCTTCTAGTGATCTTGGTTAGGACAATGCATAAACTGAGCAAGCTTGTTTACAGTAAATGCAATATCTGACCAAGTGAAGGATAGATATTGAAGCTTGCCGATGAGCTACCGATATTTGGAAATATCAACTGATGAATCGCTCTTCGAAGTAGAAAAAATTTTGGTGGAGCACATTGGTGTAGGAACACTTGTGCTGTCCTGCATATGAACATCATGCAGTAGATCCATAATGTACTTTTGCTGAGACCAAAAAATACCATTAGTAGTGCGAAGGACTTCAACTCCTAGAAAGAAATGCAGTGCACCTAGATCCTTAACAGAGAAACGATTAGACAGACCATTAATAATATGACAAACACCAAAGATGTGATTGCTAGTAATTATAATGTCATCATCGACATAAATGAGCACATATGCTGTAAAGCCAGATGTATTTAAAATAAACAGGGAGGAGTCAAACTTGCATTTATTGAAACCTGCAAGGGAGAATTTTTGTTTCAAATTGTCGCTCAAGCAAGGGATGTAAACTTTTGAAAACCTCGACAACTTCATGCTTAAATTTTAATGTGTATAACAACATATAATTTGAAAATTGATAACAAATAAAACGTAATAATTTTTAATATCAACAAACAACACGGGGGAAGGTCCCCATAAATCACTGTAAATTATTTGTAAAGGTCGTTTGCTTTGCAAGGAATTTTCAGAAAATGGTAACCTGTGCATTTTATTTGAACAACCAGAATTACATAGTGCAATAGCTTTTGAATCTGAAAATGGAAGAAAAAACTTCTGCAAAGCTTATTTAAAACGCGTTTGTTGGGATGTCCCAAGCACCGATGCCATAGGTGCAAAGGAGTGGCCAAATTGCATTGGGGATGGGTGCTTGTACTACCTGGTGGCCACTCATTAAGTCCACATTTACTCTGTCCGCGTACTAAAGGCGCCCCTGTAGTCAAGTCCTTCACAAGATAATGAAAAGGGAAAAATTCAATAGATGTCTGATTGTCACAACAGAATTGTGAGACTGAGATAAAATTTCTTTTTATGGAAGGGGCACACAAAGTATTTAGCAAGGTAAATTGATATTTTGATGCACAGAAATTAGTGTTACCAGTGTGGGAAATTGGTATGGTATTACCATCACCCATTGAGACCGTCTCTGGACCATGATAATCCTGTGTAGTAGTTAGGCTGTGAGCATCAGATGTAATGTGATGAGTGGCTCCAGTATCCACAATCCAAGGTTCCTGTTGTTGGTTTAGACGGCCATCATAGTTGGCACGTGCTTGGAAGTGATTATGGGACTGTGAGCGACAGGCTCTTGCTGAGTGACCAGGACGATCACAGAGTTGACATCATAGTTCATTGCCCGAAGGTTGTTGCTGCCATTGCTGATTTCTCCTTGGGGTCCGTTGTTCCCTGTTCTGTTGAGGGCGCCATTGTTGTTCCCTGTTCTGTTGAGGGCATCACTGTTGATTGTTAGGCGAGGCATTGTTTCCTTGCCTCCGGTTGTTGTTGTTGCGAGGAGAAGCAATGCTGGTCCGTTGAGAAATTGCTGCAGTTATAAGAGGTGTTTTCTTAGCATCTTCATATTTTAGGAAGAGTTCATGATTAATCAACTTCTCATATAATTCCTCATAAGTGATAAACGTATTACGTGATCTGATAGCTGCGGAAATCTCTTGAAACTCAGGGCCAAGACCACTCAGAATCTTGACAATGAGTTCTTCATTTGTAAATGGTGCTCCAGCAGTTGCGAGTTCATTAGAGAGTGACCGAACCTCGTGTAAATAATCTGCTATAGGTTGAGATTCCTTTTGGAGATGAGCTAGCTGGTCTCGGAGACTAAAAATTCTAGTCTGAGACTTGTTAGCAAAAACAGTATGGAGATGAGTCCATGCTTTGTGAGCAGAAGATGCACTTGCAACAATGGATGCAGGTGTTGGATCAACTGATGCATGAGGGAATTTGTATGAGTTGATCCTGGCAGAACAAGGTCTCATAGGCAGGATTTGGTGAGCTTTGATTGTTTTGAGTTATTGTCTTGGGTGGTTGCAGCGGAGGTGCCATTAAGATGGCCAACTATTGTGGCCATTCATGAGCATTGAAATCTGTGCCTTCCAGGTCGCAAAATTATGACTGCTGATAAGCTTGATTGGTAATTGCATGGCTGGATTGAATTGGACGATGGGGTTGCTTGCGGTTGTGTTACCAACACTAACAACGTTGGTAGGAGGAGCCATTGAGACAGTGGATCAGGTTTTGTGTGAGGAAAGAAACAAGGATCAGTCTCGTGTGAGCAAGGCTCTGATACCATAGAAGGGAATAGCTAAATGAGTGATCGTTCTTTATTCTGTGATACATGATAGGGTATATGAAGGATGATACCCCAACTACAATCCGTATAAGTCTCAACAAACAGTTCTCTGTATCTGGTTTAATATATGTGCAACTGAAGAACTGAACGCCACCCCCAGGCTACGTGAATTTGTGGAACATATTTTATAGTTGAATGGCTTGTGTCAGGATCTATTAAAGATGTGTTACTGCGATGGAAGTTCAAAAAGAAGAGGTGGAACAGAAGAGCATGAGAAATAAAACTCTGAAGGTCATATGGACCATATGGAAATTAAAAGACAGAGGAGCATCTAAATGAGTTGAAAAATCATTGTTAAAATTTGTCGAACTTCTTTGTTTTATGCACACTTACAAAGCACATATTGGAGTCCAATTAAGTTCGATGGCCGGCTGCTCTTTACAACAAATAATTCCTTCTTTTAAAAAGAATTTATATATCTATATGCAGCTTGCATACTAGTTTCTACCCCATTATATCAATAAACTTTAATCTTTTCCCCAAAAAAAGTATTTGTTGTTTCTTAGTATCATGGTTTGGGAATAAGGACCTAGGTTCATGAGATGTTTTATTTTTGTGCTCAAACGGCATAAAACAATCTTGTTAAAAGCTCGCTTAATATGTGTTTAACGGTTGAAACTTGGATTTAGGTGAAGTCCAGTTTATGCTTTTCCCCTATTTTAGGTGGTGCTTGAACACAAGGCCTCATGTCATGAGTCTCATTGTCCATGTGCTTTGTCTTAAAGAGTAAAAACAATAAGCATGGTTGAAAGTGATATACCGGTTGTAACTTTTAAGCATACTGTTAAGAATGAATATTTGGTGATAACGAATAGGAAGTTAAAAATTTTGTATCAGAAGGAACTTAAACATGTTTCTTTACATCTAGTCAGAACTTTGGAATGGTTTAATCTTTATTACCGTGATTTTACTTAATATACTTTATGTAATGGTAATTCTTTCAATTATTTGTTCGGATAATTGTTGCTTGTGTTTAAAGTTATTTTTTCTTGCATTACATGCTTTTGTTATTTTTTCCATTCAGTTTCTTTATTGAAAACCCATGCTTTAGTCGTTAAATTCCTCGTGTTTCTTGTCCTTCAATATGTGTTATCATATGTGTTTCATGTACTTCAATTGTTGTATTATTTTGTAGTATTTATTGTTCATTTTCTTCAAATTACTTTATCATGCTTTATGTAGTATATTGCCATGGCTTCTTTCATTTCCATTATTTTGTTTTACAGGACTGCTTTGTTCTGCTTTTCCTTGAGCTGAGGCTCTATCTAAAACCACCTCTCTACCTCCCATGTAGGGGTAAGGTTTGCATACACTCTATCATCCCCCGCTCCACTTGTGGGATTACATTGGGTATGTTGTTCTTGTGGTACTTTTTGCTTGGCAACACTTGCTGAAAGGCATGAGAGCCAACTGTTAGCCTTGTTGACTTTCTTCTTCACCTATTAGTGGCTTTCCAAAGACGGGAACTTTTGTAATCACTATATGCACTTAATAACCTATTACTTGCTTCCAATCAGTCTCGAAGTTCAATCTTGGGAATATAACTAGTTCTTATATCCATATACTCTATCAACTTCAAATCTCCTCTTTAGCTTCTTCTAGGATTTGATGAATGTCCCCATTTCCTTTGGTGGTCTTGGAATATCTTACCTCACTCTATTCGTCTTGCGGGTGTTTGAGGGTGGGGTGTGATGGGGTGAGGGAGATGCATTCAATCTGTGTTCTTGAAGTCAATGTGAGTGACCTAAAACAGTGCTTTAAACAACAGCTATTTTTCATGACCTCTTTTTTTTACTAGTTGAGTGAGTTCGTTTGTTCCCTTAGTTCAAAATGACACTGGGAAGCAACACTAGCACTATTTTGTACCCAGTGTTTTCTTTGAGAGAGATGTCAAAAGCAATCCTACTTATCAGTTTCCCTTCTTAAGCGTTGCTATGTAAAAGTCTCCTATCTTATCAGTTTCCATTAACAACATTATCCTAGTGTAATGTTTGGTTTATACATTCCTTGGAAGGAAAGTTAATTCTCTTCCTTTATTTTCCTTTACAGTGTCTGGTAAAAGGTTGTCACAAGAGACTCCGCATGGTGCACACAATAGAGTTCAATAATGGGGGTTCAGACATCCAAATATTGAGGGTTGCTATGTATGAAGAGCAGTGGGTTAGTACTGCTAATCTAGCTGACCAAAGGTATCGGTATCTTATATTTGATGCTATAGGTTGTAATTCTGAAATGTTAATCTGTTGACTTCTGTAATCCTTCAATATAATGTCTGGCGTTAACAAAATCTGAAAATTGTTCCCGTCCTCATACTAACACCTTATATGCTATTGATCACTCCAACCTCAACAAAAATGTGCCTATTGGGCACCACACTCAACAATTAATAAGTTCAGGCATGTGAGTTCAATTGCTTCATATGTTGCAAATCAGACCAATAGATAAATACATGCCAGCTGGGGGCCAAAAACAAGGAGTTGGAGGTATGGAATGAGGTGATGGAGAGATGTAAGAAAAGACTCTCAAGATGGAAAAGTCCACTGGGGGGTAGGTTGACTCTCATCAAGTTAGCTTTAGATGCATGATGAGTCTATTTCCAATACCCAAGAGCACTGTGAAGGAAATCAAGAGTATGAGAAGATCCTTCATTTGGCAAGGCCGCAAGGGAAAAGAGAAGAGAGGCTACAACCTCGTGAAATGAGAGATACCCACTTTGAGCAGAAAACAAGGTGGCCTTGGCATGAGAGATCTTAGCATCCATAATGATTGCTTGCTACAAAAATGACTATGGAGATTTTGTACCGAAGATGGAGCCCTATGAAGAAGATCCATAGCAAGGAAATATGGCTTGTTAAACCAATGGACTACTGAGGAGGTGATGGGGTCGTTTGGATGCTGTGTGTGGAAGACCATCAGAAGGATGTGGCCATAGTTCAATAACAACATTTATATTAGTGTGGCCAATGGTCTGAAAACAGATTTCTGGAATGAAATCTGAAAAGGGGATGATAGCCTGATGAACTTATTCCCAAACCTCTACAGAGCTTACAAAGATCTGCTGCTACTGTTGCTCAAGTATGGCGCCAAAAAGGGGTGGAACTTAGTGTTCAGGAGGGCCTTGAATAACTGGGAAATTGAGGATGTGGCCAGGCTACTAGAGGTGCTTAACACCCCACCAGCCATGTCTCAAAGAAAGGATAAACCAATATGGAAGCTCTATGGAAAGAAAGGAATGCTAGGTGTTTTGAAGGACAAAATGATCAGTTTTCAAAAGATAAAAATGAAAAGCTCAAGTTTTTTATTTTTTTTGGTGTAAGCAAGAGTTGGTAGGGGAAAGCATAGAGATGGTCAGTTTTATAGGAAACTTGTAATTCTGTATGTCTTTTTGAGAGTGTGCCCACCACCCTGTGAGATGTAAGTTTATAATTCATTATCCCTTTCATGATGAACTTTTTGTGAATACAAAGTTACCCTTATCTCAAAAAAAGAAGATAAATACATGTTTGATAAAGACATAAGGGAAAGACACCTAACAAAATAAATCCTAACTACCCCTCTCTTTGTCCTTCCTCCAAACATCTCTCTCAGCGCGCAACTTCACTGCAACATTTGGTTACTGACCACCATTTGTGGAATTAGAATAGGCAGAGATTTTTCTGGACTGAAGAAGGATACTGGACCAATAATTATCTCTCACCTTATTATGTGACATCTGGATTGTCTCATTTCCTTTCAGTTTGAAACATATTCATGTGATGGATACTTATAAAGCCTGTATTTGGCATTCTGTTCTGCATGACAGTACTCCTACTCCCTATGTGTTCCATTTTATATGACGTTCTTGTCTTTTTAGTCTTATTAAAAAAGAATTACTCCTTTAGATATTTAGGAACTTTTATCTTTAAACTTTTCACGGAACCCTTAATAACATGATGTTATAACAAAAAAAAAGGCTCTTCTTTAGAAAAAAAAGGAAGCTACTCTTATTCTCACAGAAATGTCATGACCATAAGTTGTAAAAGTACTTTTGGTATGTATAAAAAATCCCTTTTAAACTTTATATTTAGTCAAATACGACCATATAAAACAAAATGGAGTAAGTATAGAACGTTCTAATAATTTCTTTTGAGAATAATAGTGACATGGAGCTGGACGTGAAGCCCTTTTCTCAAAGAAGAAGAATCCAACCATCAGAGCTGACTGGATCTTGGAAAGTGTTTGAGGTGAGTGCAACACCTATCTACGGTGAGGACAACACAACGGAAACAACTCATGGCATGCCATATGTTTACCTATGCACGGAAAACCTGAAGAAGAGAAGCCTCCCAGAAAATCCAGTGTACTTTGGAGAAGAGGAATTGTTAGACATGCAGGATGCAACTGTTCTCTGGCTACCAGGAGGCGTTACGAGTTATGTTGATGTGAACAAGGATGGGACTCTATGTATAGGAGTTGGGTGGTATTCAGATGAAGGAGTGAACCTTGTTATGGAAAGAGATTATGAAGCGGATGGCAAACTGAAAGAGGTTCGATCGAAGTCAGAGATGAAGAGAAGATGGACTAATCCGCCACCCATGTAAATTCTCTTCACCCCTTTTCTTTCTTTTAAGTTTTGAATCCATGTTGACATAAATGGAATTCAAATTTTATGCATTGACAACCAAAACAAAAAAGTTACTTATTCCTTAAAAAAATATGAACAAGGAAATAAACAGAAATGAAATGGAACATAAAAAAAAGGAAATCGAATTCATATATAGCACTGCCTCTCTCCTAGCCCATGAATACAAACAAGGCAAGTGAAAATCCAAAAACCATTTTGCTCATAGTGCCAAATGTACCAGAGGCAGCATTATGTGGCATAGACTTTGTGCCATAGGGAGTTGCAGGTGTTGTGGCAGAGGAAGTTCCTTCAACTTTGATTGCCAATTTCATGCCAGTGTCACAGTGATTAAGTGTAGGACAAACAAAATACATGTCACCTGCACTTGAGAGGGGTATGCTATTCTGTCCACCAGTATAAGATAGGAGAGCATTTCCAGTGTTGCAATTGTCATAATCATCTTTACTTACTACGTTCACGCCATGACTTCCACCATAGTTAAACACTGCCAAAGCCCAAACATATCTTGTTACTATTTTAATATATCACATCCATATCCTATTCTACAATTTCACATGTATGTCAGACACGGCTTTAGAAAGCAAGGAAGCTTAAAAGCTTATGCACAATATAATATTTTGATGAATTGAATTGTACTCGAAAGACAATTTACCTATATTAATATCATTGCCAATTACCACTGCTCATCTGAGCTTCTTAGTTTAATTGTAATATTTAAAACTCTTATTGCAATTCGACATAATTCTCGAGCAATAGTTTTATTATAACAAATGAAATAAAAGCCAATAACATAAAAGGTATACCGACTGTACAAACATATATATGGTTTTTATATCTAGTCGGTTGAACTTAGAACAAGATGTGATTTTTTTTGAAGTCATAAAACTATCATAATATTTTCAATAATACATCCTTCAGAATGTTACTTGATTTGGCAAATCGATTGAGAAATCACCTCATGTAGCCATCTAATTATATAATAAAAATGATTTTTAATTCTTAGTTCTTTTAAGTGATTCATATGATGTTAGTGATAGATCATGAAGAGTTAAAAGACTTTGTGGATGATAAGTTGAGAGGGTAAGTTTCCAAATATATATTTACCTCAAATCGTTGTTTTTCTACAAACATATGTAGAGTTCGAATTGAATGTAATGGATTATGTTAAACTTGCACACCAAACTTTATACATCTAAAATACATTAATATCACCTTCCCACACATGATCTCAATTTTTCGAAGGATACAACATATAGCATGCATATAGTATCTCTAAATTGAGTAAACTTTGTACATATTTGCAAGCATGAAGAAAAATTGAGTTGATTTTGTAAAATTAGATTTTGCCCAACTCACACACCAAAGTTGGTGGATTGTCCAAGATTTATAAGGAGATCACGAATCTAATTAATTAATCGCCATATCAGACTTTTTGCCATTCTTCAACAAATTTCTCATGTAGTCACTAGACTATAATAATTATTATCTCGTAAATTCACCTTTCTTCTTTCTTCCAACTTTTCGGGATAATAACTAGTTAAATGAACATATGAAAAATTATTGTAATTCCTTGGGAAAGGAAAATAAAGAAATATAGGCAAATTCAGTTACCAAGGTTGTCTCCAACAATGAAAGTTTGAGTAGATGCCCAAGTGGAATAATCTCCAGATTGACTCCACCCATCGCTGCCTCCAACAATGTGATCCTTGCCATAACACATTATAGGAGAAGCAAAAAGAATAAATAGGAAAATTGCTGCAAAAGCCATTGTATTTAACGTCTAAATTAATTTAAGAGAAAATTGGAAAGAAAATAAACACAAGTTTATGAAATGATGGACATTGTTATCCCAACTTATATAGAGGGATGTTGTGCATGTAACATTTAGTCCAAAAGCAACAACTTAACTTATTTGAAAAAAATAATACTAGCTAGTAGTAGTAGTTAGTTTGAAGTTTTCACTTGTGATATATATAATTATATATACTAATAATAGTAGTAGTCGTTAGTTTGGTGCTAACAGTCTACCTAATACTTTAGGACATTTTTGTATACCTTTTTCTGACTTGTGGCTTTGATACAATCATAATTGATACACCTTCTACCAAACACAAGTTTCATTATTGCACCTAATTGGTTTCAATATTATTACTAAAAATGGTTTAATCTACTATGATTATACAACTCACCATTAAATTAAGTGCAATATTCAATCTTTTTGAAGCACCAAAAACAACATATTAGTAGTAATTAATTTTAGAAAATATATACATAAAATATTTAACTCCGTAGAGATTATTCGTTTAATACATGCACCATAATTTGAACGATAATCTCTATGGTTAAAATCCATTCTAATAGATACTTATCAGATAATTTTTAAATTGGTTGTGTGGTTAAAAGAACGATGGGGGTATGAAATATAATCTGACACACAAAGGTTTATAAGATAATAGTATTTAGCGTCGGATATATAAGATAATATTGATATTTCTCTTCATCTGCGACATGATACATTTTTTTATTTTTTTAAACATATAAATTAAAATTTCTTTTTGCATCCTTTTTAAGTGTAAATTATTCTTATGTATATAGCAGAATAAAATATTCACTATGGTGAAGTAAATGAAATAAAAGTAATATTTTGAAATAAACATATTTGGTATTATGTTGGAAGAATTTTATATGTTTTAATTTCCTCTATCTTTTGTTGTACAACAAATTTTTTAATACAAATTTAATTTCGTAAAAAGAGTTTTTAGTTTTTTGACTGTGTATTTATTATTACATTTGTTTATTATAATTTTTAAACACTATTAAATTTTTATACGAATTACGCATAATGAAACATACAAAAGTTATGATAATATATAAGATGAGAACTTATAAGAAAGATGAGGAGATATGAGTTATAAATAATTCAAATACATAATTTTATTAGACATTTTAAAAAATTAATAATTGATTTTATTTGTAAACTAAATAAAAAAGTAAAAATAAGGGGTGCAAATACAAAAATGGACAAGAAAATATAACAATCGGTGGCTGCATAGAAATTTTGAATACAAGAAAGAACAACGACCAAAAATAGATGGTAACATCCTAAAAAAATGACATCATGAAATTAACATTTTATTTTTCAATTACTTTTTTGCAAGTATAGAAAATTGAAACTCCTTATCATCATAATTTTTTTTTATTGTTGAAATGGGATAATTATAGTAATTGTGTTTCATAACCAAAAAAAGTAGACTAGTAAAGGATCAAATGATTAACACTGACAACACATTGTATTGTAGCTAAATTATTATACAAATGAAAATTTTAAAAAATTCTTGCAAAAGTAGCTAAGTTAACTAATACAATTCAAAGTAAAAATATCTAGAAAAAATAATTTCTAATTATGCTTCATTTTTATTCTACCATCTTCCTTTATAAGTAGATTCGCCACCATAATTTGCTCCAAAAAATTCATCATATGATACCAATTGAATATAAGATATCATATGCCAATTAAAAAACAATTATATCAAAAGAAAGAAAATTAAACCATACATAATATATATGTATATTAGTTTTACAATAGTACTAACAATAATAATTAATAATCATCTCTTGAAATTTAACAAATACTATTATCAAACTACATTATATCCTGAAAAGTTATGGTTAAAAGGAGCAATTGCATACTAACAATATATTGTTCATTATCACAAAAATATTTTTTAAAATCATACTTGCTTGGTGAATGATAATACATACATAAATAAAATATTAAGAAAAACATATCCATGTACATAAAAACAAATATAAAAATTTGAGAAACTAAATATGAATTATATAGGCAAAATTGAAGAAATGAAAAAATAAAGACTTGATAATGAAATATTCTTACCTTCATGTACTTTTTTTTTGGGTTACATGTTAGTCAATTCACAAATAATATGATGAAAAAGAGAAAGGATAATCTTAATGTGAATCATGAAACAAAATATGAATTTATATGCAAAATAGAGGAATACCATAAGACATCATAGCCTTACAAATTTAGGTTTGGAAGGTATGAACATAAAAATTAAGGGAGTTATGAATATTATTAAAAATAAAAATTAAAGAGGTGTAACTCATGAGTAATAAATCCTTGTGAATAAATTGAATAATAAAAATACTTAATATATAGAACAATATTATCATTTTATGATTAGAAGTGAGACAATCAAATAAAAGAAAAAATGTGAAGAGTTTTTGTTGTATTTGTTCCTCTGTTAATAAAATATTTATTTATAATAAATTCAATAATTTTAATACAATAATTAATTTAAACTAGAAAATATGAGAAAAAAAGATCAATATAAATCGAGGCCATAGAAAGATGCAACATCACCTTGTCTATATTTCTACTTTATTATATATAGAGAACCCTCAAAATAGGCTTAGCCCATGGGCCCGAACCAATACAACCCATTATCGGGGTAGGGTTGAAATATGATTTTTCAAGCCCCTTTAAAATTAGGCTTATAAGCCCGACATATATAAGCCCTTGACCGTTGACCCTTAAGGCTTGATCAGGGTCGAGCAGGGGTCAGCCCATGGACCAAGATTATTTATTTTAGGGTAACTTATAGAAAATTTCACTAGTGTATGAGCTAATTACTTAGATGCACACTATATTGTAATAGTACAAATCTTAACAGATTTTGTGTGTCCAGAGACATGTATCTGGGGATACATGGACTCAAAATTATGTGTAATTTGTTTTAGATATACTCTATCCAAGTGGACTGTATCTAGGATACATTGACAAATCTCGTGTCCTCACCTTCCTCCCATCTCACTCGTCATTTTCTTATCTCGCTCGCATATGTGTGATGTATCACACTAAATACATCTATCTCACATATCTAGTATCTTAGATACATGCTAATTACACTAGATTTTTTTGCTAGTGATATTGAAACAACATCATTGTTTGCCATATTTATTTTGAAAATCTTCTCATTCTTGATGTCGTAGAATTTTAAGTTTGAAAAGAAAAAAAAGGGTTAGCCCTCCCCCTTCCGTGGTCCTTCTAGGGTTGGGTTGAGCATTTTCAGCCCTTCTAAATGAAGGGCCAGCCCGCCCTAGCCCTTCAAATTCCCTGGCCTGTGAGGCTTGGGCCAGGCGAGGCTGGACTGACCCTTTTTGACAACTCTCTCTCTCTCTCTCTCTATATATATATATATATACTACCTTAAAAACATAAATTTCCAAACATGAATGTTGAACTATCATAGTACCCCCAATTAAAAATACTCAATTTACTTAATTAAGTTTTATTAAAAGTTGTTACCTTTTCACATTAATGTATTATGACTTTTGTGATGAGTTGTGACATTTTCAAAGGGTTGTGACTTTTTTGACAGGTTGTGACATTTTCAATGAGTTGTGACTTTTTCAAAGGATTGTGACTTTAACAAAGGGTTGTGCCTTATCCGATGAGTTGTGACTTTTTCAAAGGGTTATGTCTTTTCCGATGAGCAGAGTCGTTTCTGAAGGGTTGTGACTTATCTAATAAGGCACAATCAAAATATATTCATACTACTATTTGTTAGCTATAAAAATAGGGGCTCCCTCTCACTTTTAAACTACAATTTTTTTTGGGTTTATATTCTTCTTCTTCATCTTAAAAAAACTCAACGTTATTTGCAATAGTTGATTAAGTTCGATACCCAACGAAATTCGGATACAACATTAGAAAGAGTTGATGAACAAATTTTAGCAAATCATTCATCAATTAAACTCATATTTTCCTCATATGATTTTCATCACATACATAAATATTATTTATATAATTTTAGAACATTACTGATCTTTAGTTAACCTACATGTTTTATCATTAAAAAAGACTAATTACCTACAAATAGCACAACAATTTCTACCTTCATGTTTCTTCGGTCATAAATCACAACTATTCACTCCTTATAAATCTTGGGGATCTCTTTTTTGTGACAAGTTGAGATCATTTAAAATTTTCATAAATGATTCATCCCCAATCCATTCATATGTTTCCTCAAAATTTTTAGCAATTGAATTTAGGTATTTACTTTCTATTAAAGAAGAAATGAAGAGAAGAAAGAAATATGCAATCATCTATGAATTTTGCTTTACACTGAAATCTTTTATATATAGTGAGCGAGAATTTTTATTTTTTAAATTTTGTTTCTTGCATATTTTCTTTTGTGTTTTCAGTCGAGAGAGAATTTAAATACACATATTATTGATTATTTTCTCTAATAAAATAAATAGATAAAGATGTGGAGAAAGACAACAATAATAAACAAATACAAAAAGGGCACATGATTTGGGTAAGATATTTCTTCTTTGTATTTCCATTTCTTATTCTTTTAACATCAAATGAAGAAGTTTCTTTCTAATTTTGCTAAAAGATCGGGCATCAGCGTAGTCCATTAAATTAGTAGTTTTGTTATTAAGTCTACTGTTTTAAAAATAGATTTTGACTTTTACTTATAATATGATAAAATAACCATGATAATAATTATTTTTTAATTGATAGGTAAGTAAAAATGAATGGAGAAAGTAAAGTGCTGGTGGCAAGGATTTTAATCAAATGAAACACTAGGGTGAATATATCACGAACATATATATTTTCACTTTCCTTCTTCATTGTTAATGAATTGATCTACATATTTTTACTTTTTTAATAATTATGTTGAGTATGATTTTTTTAGTATCAATTTTTTGTTATTTTGTCTTCATTTTGATCTATGAAAATATTATGCCACACATACACTCTTTGCTAGCTATATAAAACAATAAGAAAATACTGATAGATCATAAAATGATCTTAAATTAAATTAAAGATTCTATAAATAATATCTTAAATTTTATTTAGCTTTTAATTATTTAATTGAAAAAGTTTAATGTTATATCACGATAGAACATCTACAAGATACTAGATACTCTCATAAGACAACATCTATATGATACATATGCGGCAAAATAAAAAATAATTTTCTTTAGAACTAATTAATGACGTAATATATTTTTCTCTATAACATTCTACTCATAAAAGTATTTACATTCACTATATAAGTACACATTTTGTTTTTGTAAAATTACATCTATATAATAGCCTTGCTCAAAATATTAATTGAAACATAATATTTTGTAAAAGATATATCACGTTAAAAAATAAAATATTAAAATATTTATACAATCGTTCATAGTTCATGCACATATTAAATTTCAAGTATTAATATCTAAGAGAATAATTATACTTAAGTGATGTCCATCATTTATAGTCATAACCTCAAGAAGAAAAGTTATTCCTGACCATTTTTATCTTGATATTATTTTTTTGTTTTGTTCGTTAAGTTTGAAGAAAAGTTATTCCTGACCATTTTTATCTTGATATTATTTTTTTATTTTGTTCGTTAAGTTTGTTTACCATATTTAGTGAAGTAAAAGCAATACTACTTAATAAATATAATTTTCTCAGCATGCATTTTGAAATGTTTCAATGATATGCAATCTTATTTGACGCAAAAATAATTAACTCTATGAAAATCAATATTAATCATTTAAAGCACTTGTCAGATATTCTTTATGTTATAATAATTTACTGAAAAACTTTAATTTAGTAATATTAATTCTATTTCACAACATCGTAAACTATATGTCACGCTCCGAGCCTACATCCTGGACATGGCCGGCACCCAATGACCGTTGCTGGCCTTGAGTGGACCCTTGACGTGACTTACTTAAATCAGCGGAAGATTTAACTCAATATAATGCAAGAAACATTCTCATAAGGATAACTTAAAATAAAATGTGTTGGCCAAAATGACACTTAAGTCTCACAATGGAATGTTTGCAATGCAAATAAAGAGAGACTCAAAACTATATTGTCTGACTGTTTAACTGTCTATGAAGCCTAATACTAAGATGAATGTTGAGACAAACCCCACAACAACCTATAAGGAAAAATCTGAAAAGCATGTAAATGTGTCCTCCAGAATGCAAGGATGCTCACCATTGACTCCGAGTGCTCAGCTGGATCAACGAGGCACTGTATGATGCTGATCTTGGTTACATGTGTCTGCATTATGATAAGATGCAGGCCAACTGATATCAGTACATTGAATGTATGAGTATGAGAGTTCGAATGCTAACAAAACTTAAGATTTAAAAAAGTAAGAAGAAACACTTACCTTGGCTCTACTCAACTCATGAATAACTTGACCAAATATAAATCAATAAGACACATGCAATATATATAAAAGTTTGTAAAACAATGTAAACACTTAGTTCGTTAAAGAGAATGCAATAACAAACTCAACTTTACTTACATATAAAGTAATATAATTTATGTGGGAGATTCTCTAACTGACAATCACCACTATGAGCCTAAAAGTGGTGATACATCGTCTTACTCACGCTGCCAAAACTGTCATATACTTTGCCATCGCATAGAGCTCCTTAACTTAGTGGATCCACTAGCTTAACTCACGTGATCATTTAAAAAGTATAACTCATTAATACCCATGACAGCTACATGGTTTTCATGGAAACTTGAATTGATATGAACTCTCATCCCCACACGCTGCTCAATACTACTCCCAAAATATACTTTAGCTCATGCTTTTAGAAATAACTTCCTTTCTTTGGATTGAGATAATTGCTCAACACTTAGCTTTTAAAAAGCTCTCTTGGAATCAATGTTCCCTTTTCTTGTTCAAAACTCTTTTGGAAAATCTTAGTTTCCTCTTAACTTAAATGTGAAAACATTTATAAACTTTCAGGGAATACTTAATTTTTTTATAACTTTTGAGAAATGAACTCAATTCTTTACTCTTTGCTTAACTTGAAAAATTGATCCTTAATTAACTCTTAGGGAATACTTAGTTCCCTTATATTTCTTTAAAGGAAAGACTTCAACTTGTTACTCTTTACTTTAACTTGAAACTTGAGCCTTAAAAAGGAAGTTAAAATGTTTAATAAAGACCCTTGAAACTTGAAGAAACTTTGCTTTGACTTACTTCTTAACTTTTGACTTGACTCTTAACTTCTTTGACTTTGATCTTAACTTTCCTTGAATTGAATTATGGATTCAAGGTTATGATTTGTGTTCTTTGATGATTTCTAGGTGTTAAGAAATTATTTGAAGTGATTAGAATCATTGGAGAGTGTTAATATACCTTAAAAAGGCTAAACCGGGTGAAAAATGCCAAATTGGCACGCCGCGCCAGATTAGTTGGTTTGAAGCACCTTTCTGGCGCACTGCAAGCGCGCCGCCCCAGTCCTTCTGGCTTGATATGGTGCACTGCACCTGGTGCTACCCTGATGCGCTTGAACGTCTTTATTCTCTCATTTTCTGATCCCGAATCGCCTAAACCTCCATAGTTCTATTCCCAAACCCTTAGGATCATCAGTATCTTCAATACCAGTAGATCTAACTCGAAAAACAACTTGGAAATTACGAATCAATATCAGTGGGCATTCAAACAACTCAACCAATAGGGATTTGACAAGATTCATTAAGAATTCACTTCTAATCATGTAAACAATTCTAAAACCACTGGATTGAGACAAGTTTGGTGTGTTGATGAATTAACCCAACACGAAAGATCTCAAATACCTTGATAGGGATCACCCCTGACAAATTCCACTCGAAATCCTTAGTGTTCTTGGTGAATCCCTGATCTTTCTCCCTTTCCTTCTTCTCTTCTCTCTTCACCAAGCCCTATGTGTACAATTAAACTTTCTAATCTGACTAAAACTGATTTTTACCCCCAAATAAATCACTAAAATGAAATAAGAAATTAATTGGTGAAAAAACTAGTTTTCCCTTAAATCTGTATTGGGACCTTTCTCAATCCAACAATCCAACTTCTGATAGACATATCTCCTTCATATGATATCGAAAATACGCAAACTCGGAGGCATTGGAAATTTCTCCAAGGTTTTTCCATCCATATCAAGAACTACCTCTAACTAATCCTGAGCTAGGAGTTATGACCGTTTGAAAATGACCAAAACTCACTTTATAACTTATGAAATTTTCCAGATTTTTCTCTTTCGTTCCAAAAGTGATAGATTTTAGTTTTTAGCTTATTCTTAGCTATTCCAAGTTACGAGATGTTATGCTATATGATTGATACACACGTGCTGTGAAATATATATATATATATATATATGCTATAAAGTAGCTCTTCTAAAGGTGAGAAATATCCGACAGATCTCTCTTATGATTCTTATGGATCTCATCTATGATTAACCTACTATATAAGGGAATATAATATTTTCAATATTCGGTAACGCTCCCCCTAAATCTAAAGCATAGATATTGATAATGTCCATCTTGTTGCACAAATAGTTAACTCAAGCTCCATTCAACGCTTCGGGAATATATCAGCCAATTGCTTTCATGTCTTCACATAGCTCGTGGAAATAAAGTTGTCTTGAATCCTTTCACGAATAAAATAGCAGTCCATGTGCTTAGTTCTTTCATGACACATTACATTCGAGGATATATGAAGGGCAACTTGATTATCACACCAAAGTTTCACGTCGTGGGATACTTCAACTCAAATATACTTAAGAGGTGTTGTGTCCACATAATCTCACATGTGGATTGTGCCATAACTCTATACTCATATTCTGCACTAGATCGAGATACATCATTTTGTTTCTTACTTCTCTATGGCACCAAATTTCCACCCATAAAAACCCAATAGCTAGTAGTAGATTCTATAAATCTTGGATCCAACCTAATGGGCGCCTGCAAAACACTAAATGCGAGTATGTCCATTGTTTGCCAAGTTCAGGGGATCCTAAAGCAACATAATATTTGTTCCAAAGCTACTCAATGTTTAACTGCAGGTGTGGACTCAATTTGGCTAACAAAACTTACTGCAAAAGCAATATCCAAACGAGTTATAGTGAGATAATTTAATTTTCTAACTAATCTCATGTATCTCTCTGGATCATCAAAGGGATCACCATCATCTTTTGTTAGATGTTTATTGGGAACCATTGTAGTACTACAAGGTTTGGCTGCCGACCTTTCAGTTTCCTCAAGAAGGTCTAGGATATACTTCTTTTAAGATAGAAATATTCCCTTCTTTCTCCTACTCACTTTTATTCCCAAAAGTATTTCAACTACCAAAATCTTTCTTATGAAACATAAAATGCAAGAATGACTTCGAGAGAAAATATTTCTGCATAATCACTCCAATGATGACAATGTCATCAACATATACAACAAGAAGAATAACGCGAACTATTGATTATTTGTAGAAGACCGAATGATGGTAATTTCAAGTTTTTCTGTTGGAGAGGGATTAACTTGAGGAGGACCTAATGACGAAAGAGTTGGTGCAGGACATTTATCATTGATTTCTTGTCGTCTGGATATATTGTCGACCAAGGTGATGGTTTTAAACTTAAAGGACATGGTAGGGTTCAAGATTAACCCCTATACCTATTGCACGCACCTTAACCAAGGTGATGGTTTTTTTATAAATTAAAAAACTTAAGGGGAGGGGGGGGGGGGAAGTAGTGTTTTTGGATAAAAATCTAAATCGAATCATTTGTACAATATTAAGGGTCATTTGTAAAAAGATTCACTAAACATCTACATTCTCCAAGAATGACCCTCGTCCTCAAATTGTGGCTTGTGCCCAATAAATTGCTATTGTCGACTTTGTCCTCTCCCCTCCCCTATTAAGCTTTAATTATGTCGTAGATTAAGGATAAATTCAGTCGAAGAATCGTTAAGGAGGTGATAATCTTTGATGAAACTCCGGCTAAACTTGAAAGTCGGAAGAATGACTAGAAAGAACTCTAAAGAGAAGGTTTGATGGAAGTAAATCAAAAATGGAAGAACTTATATAGATTTTGGAATAAAACATCAACATTGCCTTGTTAGTGGGCCATGGTTTTTAACCAATCACACAAACACACATGCTCAAAGCATAAAAGGCGAAGGGACATGTGTCATATCAAGAAATGTCGGAGGACTTCTATTTTGCTTTTGGCCAAGAATTAAAATGTTCTCCATTTTTCTATTACAATTATTTGAGTACCCAAAAAAGGGACTATCTATGTAGGGTAAAACTAGATTTGCAAAAGGGACAGGTCAGACGTGAGTAAGAGATCGACGCCACAATGTGATCCCACCTAGCTCCGAAGATGCATCACCAGATATGAGAGACAAATTAGATAAGGTAAGTTTGAAGTTCAACAATTACAATAAAGTTCAGGATTAGTGTAATTGTTATAGAGTAACAATAATGAGTATTAGTAGGTTTTATTAACTATAGTTTTTAAACATTAGCGACTACATTGATTTATATCCTTAATTTTCCCTTTTTATCTGCTAACTTTTTAAGCAGTTCTAAGAAATTCGATAGTTATTAATCTCTCCATTTAAAAAAGAATTACCTAATTTCATTTGAAACGGAGTTTAAAAAAGAAAGAAGACATTTAAATCTTTTGGTTATAAATAAAGGTTATGTCAAATGTACCAAAATGCCCTTTAATCTTGTGGCCTTAAACATGCCACGTGAAAAGTTAAAGTTAAATTATTGCCAATAAATGAAAGGGGTCATTCTTTTTAAAATATGCTAAAAAAGGAAACTGAGACATTTTTTTGAAACAGAGGAAGTACTATTTACTGCTAATGATATTGGTTCATATTAGGTTTAAGTTGCTTTTCACAATACGTGGGAGTACAACATATTAGTCTAACTCCTATGAACAATAAGACATTTCGTCATTCACGACTTATTTGCTTATTTGCATAAACAATTAAAGAACAATTTATCCGATTTTTTAACCAAAAAATCTATAAAGAATCAATAAATGTAATGATTTTTTTTCACATTTTGTACTTACATCACTCCATTAATTATATATCACTACAAATACTCAGTTATCAACAAAATATAGTAATTAATTATTTTTATCTAAGTTAATATCTAATTAATGATAGATTAATATGCTTTGAGATAAATACAAGATGCTCTACTAACTAATATTAATTTAGTATATGCGTAATGTAATGTGCTTTTCATCAGGGTTAATAGAATCCCAAATTGTGCTATTTGAATTCAGGGTATGAGAGTACATCCTCTCTCCTTGAATCCAAACATTGGCGGAATTCAATCTAATTTTTTGGAACAACAACAACACATTCCTGATTCCGAAATGAAGAAACTCTGGGACTTCCTCACATATATAACTACTTTCTAGAATTGCCATTTCTTTGTGACGTAGATGTGGCGGTGGAAGAGAATTAAGGATTCTTTTGTTTCATGGCGAAAATCAAACTAGAATGAGTTGGTGATGGACAAGTGAGGGCACATGCAGTAGAGATTCATTCTGAGGTAACGAAGATCGTTGTGAGAAAGGGAAATGGAGACGGTGAGGATGAACAATTGAATGTGGATATATGGAGGTACAAGTTCCCTGCTTTGACTATACCAGAGCTGGCCACAACGGTATTTGCCGACGGAGATCTTAAATGACGGTGCCCAAGGATGACCATGTCCGTGGAGAGTTTGATAATGGATCTACAGGTGTTTGGAGAGACGCTGAACTTGTTCTTGTACAATAGTTAACTTTTTCATATTTTATGTATCGATTAAACAAACTACAGTACATCAGATTATATGCTTTCTTAAACAAAAATGATTACACTTCAATCATGTATACGATATACCTCAACTTTAGCCACATAAACTTCAAACATTGTATAAAGGTACACTTTGTCGAGACTAACTTTGAACGTCATATGTCCAAAGTTTTTTGAAATAGTACATATGCCAAACAACAAATCCTTGCCAATTGTAACATACATATGTATGTTTACTTAAAACAACAAGGTATATAGCCAAATAAGGAACAAACTTGGGCTCTTTGTGTTTGAGCATATGCTGATCATATATTGCTATAAGTGGGAAGAGCATAGCCCCAAGTTGAATTACTTTTTTTCCCCGACAGTATTAATTGAATATTACTTTATTAAAAATTTAATTTGCTGATTGTCTGAGCCCTAATTTAATTCTCTCTCCCTCGATCACCGTAACAGTCTTTTTCCATTGCTCAAGTTCCATTTTTTTTATTATCAGTTGTTCCAAAACCTTTTAAAATACTCACTAATCCATATAAATATCTCCAACAACATGTCATTGTTCCGTTAATCTATTTTTCTTCTTTGTCCCTCAACCAATAGCATCGTTGCAGGTAAAAAAAATCTCCTCTTTATTTATCAAGAGCTGCTCTATTTTTCCCGTTTACCGTGTTTTTCTTTATCTAGATTAATAATTTGTTTCCTTCACTTTATCACTAGTTGCTCTATTCTTAATGTTGTTATTTTTGTTATCTTGTGCAAATTTATTTTCTTCTTTATCATGAATCGCTCTATTTTAGAAGATAAATCGGATAAATTTCTGTTTAATTTATTTGCATCTGCCAGTAGCTTACTAATCACAGAATACACGAGATGCCTTGTACAATTTTTCGGAACTTGACTAATCACAGAATACACGAGATGCCTTGTACAGTTTTTCGGAACTTGGTTGTCAAGTTATAGAACTAAAATGAATGGTAGTTACATCTATACAACTCTCAGAGGATGAACATAATATAAACCCACTGCATGCCTACAGATAGACACTATAATTCTTCAAAAGCACATATGCTACAAAAAAGTCCCCACTTATTTTCGCTACTATAAACTTGTTGCATCCAATTTCACGATGTCACAATTTATATCATCGATCAATCAGCAATCTGGTTATGAACAAAACCAATTAGAAATAGTTATTTCATGGGACACATTATGGCTGAACCTTAGGGGACTAAGAAAAGAACATTCTTATACACATTTGCAGACATAACTCTTCAGAGATCCTAACCTCAAAGTTGGATTACCATTACCATTATACTCCTATGCTATATTATAATATCTAATTCATTATATATATATATATATATATATATATATATATATATATATATATATATAGTTAGTTAGTTAGTTAGTTAGTTAGTTAGTTAGTTGAATTCCCAGTATGTGCCAAGCATTTAGTGTAATCGATTAATTTTTTTGGACATTAATCTGTTCATTGCTTTGTAGATGCTTCCACCTTACAACTGAAAATTACCTGAAAAGTTGTACACTTGAGTAACGAAGAGTTGTAACATAGGTGAAGGATAATGAAGAGTCAAATAGTATGTTAAAGAGCTAGTTAATTCTATATATGTATCTCTTCTTTTACCCAAATTTTCCAATGCTTTGGTTTCTTGCAAGCATAAATATAACTCATATTCTCAAATCTGATAGTTTTGTTATCAAGAAGCCTGAGCAGTTTATTTGAGAGTATAGAGATAAGGAGATGGACCTTGTCCAAATGAAACAAAGGGGAAAACGAAAAATCAAGGGAGAACTTATTACGCTAGATTCCAACTTGTCTTTGTAATACAATTGAAGGTAACAGTGAATTGCATATATCCTAGAACAAGCAAGGCTCTTTGCGGTTGCAAAAGATCTTCAGTGATGTCTTTGTAAAGAAAAAAATATTAAGGAACAATTGAAATTCTACAAAAGGTGAACCCTTATGTCACATATGGCTACCCAAATCTAAAGAGTGTCAAGTATCTGATTTACAAGAAAAGTTACTAGCAACGACATTGTTGAAGCAGTATGGCATTATATGCTTAGAGGTCATTCCGAGAGAGATTGATAGTGTTGGTCCACACTTGAAGAAGGTCACTAGATTCCTATGCTAACACCAAGCCATAGAAAGTTTTGAAGGGTAAGAAGAGGCGATACAACGATGGTCGCAATTCAGGAAACGTGAGGATCACATCAATGAGTTGATCTCTAAGATGAAGTAGCATAGACACCCACGTTACCTCATCAAAATTTTCTTTTGTTATCAGTTTTTTTATGAATTATTGTAAGATGGAACACTTCAAATCCTATGTGCTATTTATTTTGATCCATCCATTCATATGTCTCATAAATTTACTAATTGGTTGCAATTTATTTATACTTGAAAAAAAGTTATTGTAATTTGTAATACATTTATATTGGTCTATTTTTATTATATAAGTAGACATGTATATGAAAATGAAACAAATATAACATTTATCACATGGTTGTTTTTCCTTCATAATATTTGTTGGTTTCTTTTCCTACCACATCTTATAAATTTTATATTTTATCTATGACATGTTGCTAGAACAAGATAGTGTTTGTGTGTGAGTGTGAGTTATATGGTTTTTAGGAGTTGTTTCCTATATTTATGTTGGAAGTTTTTATTAGCCACTCTTATTTAACATTTGTTAATCACATGATTACTCATCCTTTTTTCCCCCTATGAATGTATGGGGGAAAAACAATAGTCTTCTTTTGCAGTTTTTATTTCTTTGCATTTTATTTTTATACATTTGAGGATGACAACATCAAATTAATGCTTCGATTTTTTATACATCTCTAAGCAATCTATTCTTTATTTTTTTCCTCAATAATTTTGTGAAACTCATGACACACATATTCTAATTTTATGCATTTCATTTTAAATTGAGTGAACCAATTAATGTGGGATACACGTGCAATGCACGTGTTAAAATACTAGTAATGTATAAATGTACGATTAGCAATGTACCGACTTATTTTTTATGACTATTGTGTTCGGAATAACTTGCGCATTTCACTTACTACTTGTTACCTTCCATTAGCATAGGATAACTTTGTGATCAAAGTTTTTAGGTAGATTGGAGTCATCCTGTGTCTTTTCCTTCTGACAGAAATTTTGATCTTGCGAGGTACCAGAGTTAGCTGAAAAATCCAGAAATTGACTTCGTGAAAACAATTGTCCAAAGTTTGAAGGATTAAAAGAATCCTACATGACATTAGAAATAGAGTAGGGTATGAACTGCCACAAAATTGAGTACTGAACATGATCGAGAATACGAAAGACACAAAACATAGACATCTATCATTAGTAAATTTTGTTGCACATCAAGCTCATCAAGAAGAATCACAAGAACAATAATAACAATATCTATCTGGATATATCAGCTTAACATATAGGCTGTAAATCTGAGCAGTATTGCTAAAGCCAGAGAACCAGTAACATGTACTATTAGCTTAATGAACTTATATTTTGACATATGTTTTAATGATGACACTAATCCTAAATGATCTGCGCCGAAAATGAGACATCCAAAATCTGTGAAAAGGAGGCATGAATCTTTTCTTTATTTTTTTCTCTATAATTTCGTGCAACTCATGGCATACATATTCTAATTTTATGCATTTCATTTTAAATCGAGTGTACCAATTAATATGAGATATATGTTGAACACACGTGCCCAAATACTAGTAATGTATAAATGTATGAGTAACAATGTACTAAATCATTTTTATGACTATTGTGTTCGGAATGACTTGGACATTTCACTTACTACTTGTTACCTTCCATTTACATAGGGTAACTTTGTGATCAAAGTTTTAGGCAGATTGGAATCATCAGTATCTTTTGCTTCTGACAGAGATTTTGATCTTGTGAGGTGCCAGTGCAAGCTGAAAAAACCAGAAATTGACTTCATGAAAACTATTGTCAAATATTTGAAGGATTAAAAGAATCCTAAATGACATTAGAAATAGAGTAGGGTATGAACTGCCAGAAGATTGAGTACTGAACAGGATCAAGAAATAACAAAGACACAATATATATACATCTATCATTAGAAAATTTTGTTGCACAGCAAGTCAACCAATAAGAATCACAAGAACCATAATAACAATATCTAGCTGTATATATCAACTTAACAAATAGGCTATAAATCTGAGCAGTATTGCTAAAGCCAGAGAACCAATAAATGTACTATTAGCTTCATTAACTTATATTTTAATATATGTTTTAATAATAACGCAAATCCTAAATAATTTGTGCCAAAAAATGAGACATCCAAAATCTGTGAAAAGAAGGCTTGAATATTTTCTTTATTTTTTTTCTATAATCTCGTGCAACTCATGGCAAACATATTCTAATTTTTTGTACTTCATTTTAAATCGAGTGTACCAATTAATAGGGGATACACGTGCAATGCACGTATCCGTAATTATAAATGTACGAGTAGCAATGTACCAAAATTTTTATGACTATTGTGTTCGGAATAACTTGCGTATTTCACTACTTGTTTCTTTCTATTAGCATTGGGTAACTTTGTGGTCAAAGTTTTTAGGCAGATTGGAATCATCATGTCTTTGGCTTCTGACAGAGATTTCGACCTTGCGAGGTACCAGAGTTAGCTGAAAAATCCAGAAATTGACTTCGTGAAAATAATTGTCCAAAATTTGAAGGATTAAAAGAATCCTACATGACATTAGAAATAGAGTAGGGTATGAACTGCCACAAAATTGAGTATTGAACAGGATCCAGAAATACGAAAGACACAACATATAGACATCTGTCATTAGTAAATTTTGTTGCACATCAAGCCCTACAACAAGAATCACAAGAACAATAATAACAATATCTATCTGGATATATCAACTTAACAAATAGGCTGTAAATCTGAGTTGTATTGCTAAAGGTAGTGAACCAATAACACGTACTATTAGCTTCATTAACTGTTATTTCAACATGTTTTAATGGTGACAATAATCCTAAATAATATGCGCCAAAAAATGAGACATCCAAAATATGTGAGAAGAAGGGATGAATCTTTTCTTTATTTTTTCTCTCTATAATTTCGCGCAATTCATGGCAAACATATTCTAATTTTATGCATTTCATTTCAAATCTAGTGTACCAATTAATATGGGATATACATGCAGCTTACGTGTCCAAATACTAGTAATGTATAAATGTACCAATTTTTTTTTATGACTATAGTATTAGGAATAACTTGCGCATTTCACTTACAATTAGTTACCTTCTATTAGCATTGGGTAACTTTGTGATCAAAGTTTTAGGAAGATTGGTATCATCTAGTGTCTTTTGCTTCTGACAGAAGTATTGATCTTGCGAGGTACCAGTGCTAGGTGAAAAATCGAGAAATGGACTTCATGAAAATAATTGTCATAAATTTAAAGGATTAAAAGAATCCTACATGACATTAGAAATAGAGTAGGGTATGAACTGCCGCAAGATTGTCTAATGAAATGGATCCAGAAATACAAAAGACACAACATATAGACATCTATCTTTAGAAAATTTTGTTGCACATCAAGCCCAACAAGAAGAATCACAAGAACAATAATAACAATATCTATCTGGATATATAAACTTAACAAATAGGCTGTAACTTTAGCAGTATTGCTAAAAGTAGAGAACCAATAATACATACTATTAGCTTCATCAAATTTTATTTTCATATATTCTTTAATGATGACACCAATCCTAAATAATCTGCGCCAAAAAATGAGACATTTAAAATATGTAAAAAGAAGGCATAAATCTTTCTTCATTTGTTTCCTCTATAATTTCGTGCAACTCATGGCACACATAGTATAACTTATGCATTTCATTTTAAGTCGAGTGTACCAATTAATATGGGAAGCACATGCAACGCACCTTTCCAAGTACTAGTAATGTATAGATGTATAAGTAGCAATGTACCAAAATTTTATTATGACTATTGTGTTAGGAATAACTTGCGCATTTCACTTACTACTTGTTACCTTCAATTAGCATAGGGTAACTTTGTGATCCATGTTTTTAGGAAGATTGGAATCATCCAGTGTCTTTTGCTTCTGGCAGAGATATTGATCTTGCGAGGTACCAATGCTAGCTAAAAAAACTAGAAATTGACTTCATGAAAATAATTGTCCAAAATTTGAAGGATTAAAAGATTCCTACGACACATTACAAATAGTGTAGGGTATGAACCGCCACAAGATTGAGTACCGAATAGGATCCAGAAATAGTAAAGTAACAACATATAGACATATATCATTAGAAATTTTTGTTGCACATCATGCCCAACAAATAGAATAACAAGAACAATCATAACAATATCTAATTGGATATATCAGCTTAACAAATAGGCTTTGAATATGAGCAGTATTGCTAAAGGCAGAAAACTAATAAGAAGTACTATTAGATTCATCAACTTATATTATAATACATATTTTAGTGATGACACTAATCCTAGTAATCTGCGCCAAAAATTGAAACATCCAAAATCTTTGAAAAGAAGACATGAATCTTTTCTTTATTTTTTTTCTATAATTTCATGAAACTTATGACACACATATTCTAATTTAATGCATTTCATTTTAAATCGAGTGTACCAATTAATATGGGATACACATGTAATACACGTGTACAAATACTAGTAATGTATAAATTTACGAGTAGCAATGTACCAAAATTTTTTATGACTATTGATGTTCGGAATAACTTGCCATTTCATTTACTAGTTGTTACCTTCCATTAGAATAGGGTAACTTTGTGATCAAAGTTTTTAGGTAGATTGGAATCATTCGGTGTCTTTTGCTTCTGACAGATATAGTGATCTTCCAAGGTACCAGTGCTACCTGAAAAATCCATAAATATACTTCATGAAAACAATTGTCCAAAATTTGAAGGATTAAAAGAATCCAAAATGACATTACAAATAGAGTAGGGTATGAACTTCCACAAGATTGAGTAAAGAACATGATCCAGAAATACGAAAGACAAAACCTATAGACATCTATCATTAGAAGATTTTGTTGCACATCAAGCCCAAGAAGAAGAATCACAAGAACAATAATACCAATATCTATCTGGATATATTAATATAATAAATAGGCTGCAAATCTGAGCAGTATTGCGAAATGCAGAGAACCAATAACTCGTACTATTAGCTTCATTAACTTATATTTTAACATATCTAAATAATTTGTTCCAAAAAATGAGACATTCAAAATCTGAGAAAAGAAGGCATGAATCTTTTCTTTATTTTTTCTCTCTATTTTCGTGCAACTCATGGCACACATATTCTAATTTTATGCATTTTATTTTAAATCGAGGGTAGCAATTAATATGGGATACACATGCAACACACATGTCAAAATACTAGTAATGTATACTTATACGAGTAGCAATGTACAAATTTTTTTAATACCTTTGTGTTCAGAATAACTTGCGCATTTCACTTACTACTTGTTACCTTCCATTAGCATAGGGTAACTTTGTGATAAAAGGTTTTTGGCATATTAGAATCATCCAGTGTCTTTTGCTTCTGACAGATATTTTGATCTTGCGATGTACCAGTGCTAGCTGAAAAATCCATGAATTGACTTCATGAAAACTATTGTCTAAAATTTAAGAATTAAATGAATCCTACATGACATTAGAAATAGAGTAGGGTATGAACTGCCACAAGATTGAGTACTGAACAGGATCTAGAAATACGAAAGACACAACATATAGACATCTATCATTAGAAAATTTTGATTCACATCAAGCCACACAAGAAGAATCAAGAGAACAGTAATAACAATATCTATCTGGATATATCAGCTTAACAAACAGGCTGTAAATCTGAGCAATATTGCTAAAGGCAGAGAACCAGTAACACGTACTATTAGCTTCATTAATTTATATTTTACATACGTTTTAATGATGACACTAATAAAAAATAATCTGCGCCAAAAAATGAGCCATCCAAAATATGTTAAAAGAAGGCTTGAATCTTTTCTTTATTTTTTTCTCTATAATCTCGTGCAACACATGGCACACATATTCTAATTTTTTGCACTTCATTTTAAATTGAGTGTACCAAGCAATAAGAAATACACGTGCAACGCACGTGTCAATAATGTATGAATGTACGAGTAGCGATGTAACAAATCTTTTTAATGACTATTGTGTTTCTGAAAACTTGCGCATTTCACTTACTACTTGTTACTTTCCATTAGCATAGGGTAACTTTGTGATCAAAGTTTTTAGGAAGATTTAAATCATCCTGTGCCTTTTGCTTATGAAAGAGATTTTTATCTTGCGAGGTACCAGTGCTAGCTGAAAAATCTAGAATTGACTTCATGAAAAAAATTATCCAAACGTTGAAGGATTAAAAGAATCCTACATGACATTACAAATAGAGTAGGGTATGAATTGCCACAAGATTGAGTACTGAAGAGGATCCAGAAATACGAAAGACACAACATATATACATATATCATTAGAAGATTCTGTTGCATATCAAGACCAACAAGAAGAATCACAAGAACAATAATACCAATATCTATCTGGATATATCAATTTAACAAATAGGCTGCAAATCTGAGTAGTATTGCTAAATGCAGAGAACCAATAACACGTACTATTAGCTTCATTAACTTATATTTTAACATATGTTTTAATGATGACACTAGTCCTAAATAATTTGCGCCAAAAAATAAGACATCCAAAATCTGAGAAAAGAAGGCATGAATCTTTTCTTTATTTTTTCTCTCTATAATTTCGTGCAACTCATGGCAAACATATTCTAATTTTATTCATTTCATTTTAAATCGAGTGTATCAATTAATACGGATGGACATGCAACAAACGTGTCCAAATGCGTGTAAAGTATGAATGTACGAGTTATAATGTACCAAATCATTTTTTATGACTATTGTGTTCGAAAAAACATGCGCATTTCACTTACTACTTGTTACCTTCCATTAGCATAGGGTAACTTTTTGATCAAAGTTTTTAGGCAGATTGGAATCATCCAGTGTCTTTTGCTTCTGACAGAGATTTGATCTTGCGAGGTACCAGTGCTACCTGAAAAATTCAAAAAATGACTTAAAGGAAACAATTGTCCAAAATTTGATGGATTATAAGAATCCTACATGACATTAGAGATAGAGTAGGGTATGAACTGCCAGAAGATTGAGTACTGAACAGGATCCAGAAATACAAAAGACATAATATATAGACATCTGTCATCAGAAAATTTTGTTGCACATCAATTTCAACAAGAAGAATCACAAGAACAATAATAACAATATCTATTTGGATATATCAGCTTAACAAATAGGCTCTGAATCTTAGCAGTATTGTTTAAGGAAGATAATCAATAACACATACTATTAGCTTCATCAACTTATATTTTAACATATGTTTTAATGATGACACTAATCCTAAGTAATCTTCACCAAGAAATGAGACACCCAAAATCTGTGAAAAAAAGGCATGAATCTTTTCATTATTTTTTCTCTCTATAATTTCGTGCAACTCATGCCACACATATTCTAATTGTAAGCATTTCATTTTAAATTGAGTGTACCAATTAATATGGGATACACATGCAACTCACGTGTCCAAATACTAGTAATGCATAAATGTACGAGTAGCAATGTACCAAAATTTCTATGACTATTGTGTTTGGAATAACTTGAGCATTTCATTTACGACTTGTTACCTTCTATTAGCATTGGGTAACTTTGTGATCGAAGTTTTTAGGCAGATTGGAATCATCCAGTGCCTTTTGCTTCTGACATAGATATCGATCTTGCGAGGAACCATTGCTAGATGAAAAATCAAGAAATTGACTTCAAGAAAACAATTGTCCAAAATTTGAAAGGATTAAAAGAATCCTACATGACATTAGAAATAGAGTAGGGTATGAACTGCCACAAGATTTAGTACTGAACAGGATCCAGAAATACAAAAGATACAACATATAGACATCTATCATTAGAAAATTTTGTTCCAGATCAAGCCCAACAAGAAGAATCACAAGAACAATAATAACAATATCTATCTGGATATTTTAGCTGAACAAATAGGCTTTAAACTTGAGCAGTATTGCTAAATATAGAGAACTAACAATACGTACAATTAGCTTCATCAACTTTTATATTAATATATGTTTTAATGATGACACATAATCCTAAATAATCTGCGCCAAATAATGAGACATTCTAAATATGTGAAAAGAAGGCATGAATCTTTTCATTATTTTTTCTCTATAATTTCGTGCAACTCATGGTACACATATACTAATTTTATTTTAAATCGAGTGTACCAATTAATATGGGATACCAATGCAACGTACCTTTTCAAATACTAGTAATGTATAGATGTACGAGTAGCAATGTACCAAATTTTTTAAACTATTTTGTTAGGAATAACTTGTGCATTTCACTTACTACTTGCTATCTTCCATTAGCATAGGGTAACTTTGTGATCATAGTTTTTAGGCAGATTGAAATCATCCAATGTCTTTTGCTTCTGAAAGAGATATTGATCTTGCGAGGTACCAATACTAGCTAAAAAATGTAGAAATTGACTTCATGAAAATAATTGTCCAAAATTTGAAGGATTACAAGATTCATACATGACATTACAAATAGTGTAGGGTTTGAACTGCCACAAGATTGAGTACGGAACAGGATCCAGAAATATGAAAGTCCCAACATATAGACATATATCATTAGAAAATTTTGTTGCACATCAAGCCCAACAAGAAGAATCACAAGAACAATAATAACAATATCTATTTGGATATATCAGCTTAACCAATAGGCTCTGAATCTGAGCAGTATTGTTAAAGGCAGAGAACCAATAACATGTACTATTAGCTTCATTAACTTATATTTTAAAATATGTTTTAATAATGACACTAACCTAAGTAATCTGTGCCAAGAAACGAGACATCGAAAATCTGTGAAAAGAAGGCATGAATCTTTTCTCTATTTTTTTTCTATAATTTCATGCAACTTCTGACACACCTATTCTAATTTTAGTGGTTACCTATTAATATGGGATACACATGCAATGCACGTGTAAAAATACTAGTAATATATAAATTTACGAGTAGCAATGTACCAAAATTTTATGACTATTGTGTTCGGAATAACTTGCACTTTCACTTACTACTTGTTACCTTCAATTAGCATAGGGTAACTTTGTGATCAAAGTTATTAGGCAGATTTGAATCATCCGATGTCTTTTGCTTTTGACAGAGATATTGATCTTGCGAGGTACCAGTGCTAGCTGAAAAATCAAGAAATTGACTTCATGAAAACTATTGTCCAAAATTTGAAGGATTAAATGAATCCTATATGACATTAGAAATAGAGTAGGGTATGAACATCCACAAGATTTAGTGCTGAACAGGATCCAAAAATACGAAAGACACAATATATAGACATCTATCATTAGAAAATTCTAGTTCACATAAATCCCAACAAGAAGAATCATAAGAACAATAATAACAATATCTATCTGTATATATCATCTTAAGAAATTGGCTGTAAATCTGAGCAATATTGCTAAAGCCAGAGAACAAGTAACACGTACTATTAACTTCATTAATTTATATTTTAACATATGTTTCAATGATGACACTAATCCTAAATAATCTGCGCCAAAAAATGAGACATCAAAAATATGTGAAAAGAAGGCTTGAATCTTTTCTTTATTTTTTTTCTTTATAATTTTGTGCAACTCATGTCACACATATTCTAATTTTATGCATTTAATTTCAAATTGAGTGTACCAATTAATATAGGATACACTTGCAACAAACGTGTCCAAATGCTAGTAAAGTATAATGTACGTGTAATAATGTACCAAATCATTTTTATGACTATTGTGTTTGGAATAACTTGCGCATTCACTTGATACTTGTCACCATTCATTAGCAAATGATAAATTTGTGATCAAGTTTTTAGGCAGATTTGAATCATCCAGTGTCTTTTGCTTCTATCAGAAATTTTGATTTTGTGAGGTACCAGTGCTAGCTGAAAAATCCAGAAATTGACTTCATGAAAACAATTGTCCAAACTTTGAAGGATTATAAGAATCCTGCTTGACATTGGAGATAGAGTAGGGTATGAAATGCCAGAAGATTTAGTACTGAATAGGATCCAGAAATACGAGAGACACAACATATAAACATCTACCGTTAGAGAGTTTTGTTGCACATGAAGCCCAACAAGAAGAATCACAAGAACAATAATAACAATATCTATCTGGATATATCAACTTAACAAATATGCGGTAAATCTGAGCAGTATTGCTAAAGGCAGAGAACCAATAATACGTACTATTAGCTTCATCAACTAATATTTTAACATATGTTCTAATGATGACACTAATTCTAAATAATCTGCGCCAAAATATGAGCCATCCAAAATATGTGAAATGAAGGCATGAATATCTTCTTTATTTTTTATATCTATAATTTCATGCAACTCATGGCACACATATCCTAATTTTACGCATTTCATTTTAAATCGAGTGTAGCAATTAATATGGGATGCACATGCAACACACAAATCCAAATACTAGTAATGTATAAATGTACGAGTAGCAATGTACCATAAATTTATGACTATTGTGTTCGGAATAACTTGCGCATTTCACTTACTACTTGTTACCTTCTATTAGCATTAGGTAACTTTGTGATTAAAGTTTTTAGGCAGATTGGAATCATCCTGTGTCTTTTGCTTCTGACAGAGATTTTGATCTTGCGAGGTACCAGTGCTAGCTGAAAAATCCAGAATTGACTTCATGAAAAGAATTATCCAAAATTTGAAGGATTAAAAGAATCCTACATGACATTAGAAATAGAGTAGGGTATGATGAACTACCACAAGATTGAGTACTGAACAGAATCCAGAAATACGAAAGACATAACAAATAGACATCTACCATTAGAAAATTTTGTTTCACATCAAGCCCAACAAGAAGAATCACAAGAACAATAATAACAATATCTATTTGGATATATCAACTTAACAAATAGGCTGTAAATCTGAGCAGTATTGCTAAAGGCAGAGAACCAATAACATGTACTATTAGCTTCATTAACTTATATTTTAATATATATGTTTTAATGATGACAATAATCCTAAATAATATGCGCCAAAAAATAAGACATCCAAAGTCTGTGAAAAGAAGGCATGAATCTTTTCTTTATTTTTTCTCTCTATAATTTCGTGCAACTCATGGCACACATATTCTAATTTTATGCATTTCATTTTAAATCGAGTGTAGCAATTAATATGGGATACACATGCAACTCACGTGGTCAAATACTAGTAATGTATAAATGTACGAGTAGCAATGTACCAAATTTTTTTATGACTATTGTAGTTGGAATAACTTGCGCATTTCACTTACTACTTGTTACCTTCTATTAGCATAGGGTAACTTTGTGATCAAAGTTTTTAGGCAGATTGGAATCATCCAGTGTCTTTTGCTTCTGACAGAGATATTGATATTGCGAGGTACCAGTGCTAGCTGAAAAATCGAGAAATTGACTTTATGAGAACAATTGTCCAAAATTTGAAGGAATAATAGAATCCTATATGACATTAGAAATATAGTAGGGTATGAACGGCCACAAGATTAACTACTGAACAGGATCCAAAAATACGAAAGACACAACTATACACATCTATCATTAGAAAATTTTGTTGCAGATCAAGCTTAACAATACGTACTATTAGCTTCATCAACTTATATTTTAACATATGTTTTAATGATGACACTAATTCTAAATGATCTTCGCCAAAAAATGAGACATCCAAAGTCTGTGAAAAGAAGACATGAATCAAGGAAGAATGACTTGTATAAGATAGATTTGAATGAAGAAACAAAGAGGACACGCTAACCACAAGAAAGAATAGGACACTTGGACAAATGTTAATACCTTGATTGAAAATCCCTTGTGTTACCTTAAGAGCAAACCACTGCAATTCATAGAAGTAGATTGCGCAACTTCTCTTCTTCTCAGATCAATCTCACTAACATTCCAGATCAAAGATTATTGAAGATCAGTCAATTGATATCAATTCCATTCTGTCCAAGCAACGGTAAAGAAGCAGCCAAGCAATATTATGAACATCATCATCACAGAAGTATTATGCATTAGTTACTATAATTATTAGTTACGGTAACTAGTACTGTTTTAGACTCCCCTATTGCTTAAGAGTTCGTAGGCTGTTCCTATCTGTTGTATGTTAAAGTTAAATAAGATTATCTTTTGACTACTTTCCTCTATGTGATTTTATATGGTATCCGAGCCATCATGACCTCTCACGTCTTACTTTTTTTTCCCCACCTATGGCTGGCAAAACAATCCCTTTTATTGTCACTTCTGGTGATGTAACTGCTTCCAACAGCAGTGCTTCTGTCGCTTCCTCTATCATTCAATTATAATTTAATCTCGCATCTCGATCACATATCAAACTACAAGGTAACCTCAATTTATCAACTGGGAAAGCCCAACTTGTGATGCTACTTAATGGACATCAACTTATGGCCTATGGAACATCTTGACGGATCAAAAGCGGTGCCACCAATGAATGTTACCCACAATAACATTCTGCTATCTAATCTCCGGTATCAAGTTTCGTTCTCTTAGGACAAACTAATTCAATAATCCATGATTATATCTGTTGATCCTACCATTACGCCAACTATCGCCACAACTCCATGTTCTCAGAAAGCCTGAGAACTTCTTCACACGGCCTACACAAATTAGAGCCACACTCACATTTTTAGCTTGCGAGACCGATTGCAAAATCTTAAGAATGCTTCTAAAATCCATTACGGAATACTTACAAGAGGTTCACTCACTCTCTCTCTTTGATACACTCAAAGTTGTTGGATAACCAGTAAAAATTGATGAACTTATTGTTAAGATTTTAAGCGGACTGGCCTCGATTACCGTGAAATCTTGCTTCCATAAGATCAAGGGATTCTTCCTTGAGTTTTGAAGAGTTGTTTCACAAGATCACAAATTATGAGCTTTTTTCTCAAGCACCAGGATCTTGAGAAGTCATCTTCCATAATCACAGCTGCTGTCGCATAAAAGATGAACATGCCACCCCAGTCTAATAGGAACAATGCTGTCTCACAGAAGATGAACATGCCACCCGGTCTAATAGGAACAATTGTCGCTTCAACAATCAACAATGGAAGCCACCTGTAACTCAATGGTCCAACAACAACAGTCAGCGAAACTAGAGGTCAAATTCGAGATCAGTCCACTGCCAATTGTGCCAAAAATTAGGTCACACTGCAGATGTATGCCATTCTAAAACGCACAAACATTTTGAAGCTAAGGCCAACTTTGCCTCTGGTCTTGGGTTTTAGATTCTCGTGCGACTCATCATGTCACCACTGAACCACACAATCTTGAGGAGTACACATGCAATGAGGGCATATCCAAGGGTGAATGTAAAACCATTCTTATTACTCATACTGGTTCATCTCTTATACAAGCATCTAATTCTGATTTTAGGCTTTCTAACACTCTTTGTACTCCATCAATAAGAAAAAAGAACTTGATTTCTGTTGCCAAGTTTTGTCAAGACAATCTAACATATGTTGAGTCCTTTTACTTTTGTTGTGAAGGACCTGCATTCCTAGAAGCCGCTTGTACAAGGTCGGAATAAGAATAGACTCTATGAGTGGATGCATCAACCAACCAAACCACCATCCATCAATTTTGCTTCCACAAAAGTTCCCTTTCAGCTATGACATTGTCGCTAGGGTCATCCTCATTCAACGATTTTAAACTTTGTTTTGAATAAGTATTCCTTACCTGCTGCTGCTAAGGATAAATTTGAATTTTGTAATGCTTGTCCTTCTAACAAAACACATCGCTTTCTATTCCAACACTTAAGTTTATCAAGTAATAGTCCTCTTCAGATTCTGTGTAACGATTTATGGGGGCCATCACCTGCTTTATCAGTCGACAAAAAATTATATTACTATATTTTTGTTGACTAATACACCAAGTATACTTGGCTGTATTCAATAAAAAATAAAAGTGAGGTTGCATATTTATTCCAAAAATTTCATCTTTAGTAGAATTTTTTTTCAAAACTAAAGTTCAATCTCTTTATACGGATGGAGGGGGTGAAGACACAAGTCTTCAGTCCTATGTTCAATAGAATGACATTGAATATTTAGTTTCACCTCTATACCTGCCACAACGTGTAGCCATAGTTGAACGCCGTCATCGTCATATTGTTGAAACAGTCAAAACCCTTCGCCATGAAGCAACCGTTCCACCAGAACTATGGTCTTTTCCTTGTCATCAAGTTTTTTATCTCATTAATCGACTACCCACGCCCATCATAAATAACGAGTTACCCTACCAAATATTATTTGGTAAATCTTAAAATTTTTGGTTGTCTTTGTTATCCATGACTTAAAGCGTATGCCAAACAAAATTGGAGCCTAAGTATACCCCCTGTGTGTATCTAGGTGTTTCTCCAAGCCATCATGCACACCTCTTCTTTGACCCAGTCAAGTGCAAAATATTCATTAGTCGTGATGTTTGTTTTTTTGAAAATATTTTTCCTTTTAAGACTATGTTTTTAGATGTAAGGAACAAATTTTATGAATTAATTTGGGAAAAAATCGACTCCGAAGAGGAAACTCCAATGTCAGTTTGCAATCCGACTCCGTCGCCTCATATACTGCAACTTGTACTACTCTCCTTAGAATCCAATTTACCTAACCATCAATAAATGATACTCGCTTCTTCAATTCCAACTAGGTACCATTAGCTGCTACTAAACAAGGTAATTCTCCACTTTCTTCTCCTTCTTACTGGCATCACACCACTTCACACACACACACACACAACCTGTTCCTTTGATAACGGTTATATTCTAGGTGTTTGATGATCCTCACAAATGCAGGGACCTGGTTCCTGGCAGAGTGCTCTCGTCCAGATACAAATGGGGCACAGTCATAAAAGCTGTCATGTCAGGTGGTAGGTGAAAAGTGCAGTATCCTACACCAATAAGAAGAGCGGACGAGATTGTATGTTTCAGTATCTCACAAATGCAGGGACCTGGTACCAGGCAGAGTTTCCTCCATCAGATACATAATTGGTTACAACTGTAAAGCTGTCACGTCAGAGGTTGGTAAGGCGTCAGTGTACTACACCAATCAAAATGGAGGAGGGTGTTTGTCCAACGGATAATAACTCTTTATGTTTGATACTTTTAGCATGACAAACACCATATTATATTCATTCATCCAAAGAAGGAAGTCAGCCAGCAAGCCTTTTCAAGAACTCATATAGAAGTTTGCAAGGGACCTGGTTCCCACAAGCAAGGGACCTAGTACCCGCAAGACTGCGACGTGAAAAGTACGAAAAGACAGATGTCAGAAAAGCTGTCATCTCTGATGCGGTAGGTGCACAACTTTTCCAACAGCAGGCCTTCAGCCAATGGGATGACTTCAACGAATTTGTGGGAAATTATATTATCTCTTTCCAACAAACACAAATTTAAGACTTGGCAAATTAAACTTGGATTTTCTCTGAAAATTCACAAGCTTGAACAGAAGGCCATCTTCAAGGAAGAACATTGCTCAACTCAACAGAAGGACCTGATAGAGTAAAGAAGAATCTTTGTTGTATTTAGAGGTTTGTGTCTATGTACTTACATTGTAAATCTATTCCTAATCTATAAAGGATTCAGATATTTGTTTTGGGTTTGTAAAAGTCTAAATCAGTTAAGGTTAACTGATTTAGTGGGCAACATTTGTTTGTTGCTTAGTCAAATTCTAAGTCATCTAGAGTTAGGTGGTTTAGTGGGCGGTGTTGTATCCGCTTAGGCTCTTCAAGTAATAGGTAGATTACTTGATCGTGAGATTAATAACTTTTTCTCACATTGACTGTAACCGGGTTTCACTTTTGCTTGAGAAGATTAGTGAAGACGGTTGTAAATCCTGTGCAACAGGTCGTGTTTTTAATCCCTTGAGCAAGGAGGTTTCCACGTAAACTGCTTGTGCTGTGTTCTTCATATTGTTTAATCTTCCGCACTGTTCTTGTTGTATCAAGGGACCTTGTCCGTTGACTAGTAGTGGACGCACATATTGTAACAATAACATATTAGTAACATAAATCCAACACCAAAACTATACACCAAACCCTGACAACGCCATCTCCGGCCATCAATTCACCATTGTCGACTTTTTCACTTCCACGCATAGAAAGTCTCTCGACCCTATTATCTCCTAACCCCTCCCCAGAACAACCACCCATGCCAACTCCAGATCCTAGACCAAACCAAATAATAACTAGATCCCGAAATAATATTATCAAAGCCTAAAAGATAATTCAGTTTTTTCTCACCCATTTCACTCCTATGCCAGCAACTTTTAAACAAGCTACCATCCATGACACGTCGAGACAAGATATGAAAGTAGAATATGATGCTTTTATGAAGAGTCAGACATGGGAATTGGTACCCAAAGACTCAAGGAAGAATGTTGTGGACTGCAAATAGTTTTATCGCGTTAAAAGAAAAGTAAATGCCTCTATAGATCTATACAAAGCTAAACTTGTTGCAAAGGGATTCATGCAACACCCAGACATAGATTTTAATCAAACCTTCAGTCCTGTTATCAATCCCACAACAGACACCTTGTCTTATTCACAGCAGTGTAGCACAATTGACACATTCATCAACTCGATGTCAACAATGCTTTCCTACAGGGCCAGTTGACTAAAGAGGTTTTTGTATCTCAACCTCAAGGATTTGTTAATTCCAAGTTCCCTTTTCATGCTTGCAGATTAGTAAAGGCCATTCATGGTCTTAAACAAGCCCCGCAGGATTGGTATACTGCATAGCGCAATTATCTATAGAAAATGGGATTTATCATGTCTGACGCGTCTCTGTTTATTTAAAAGAATTTGGCTGCAACTGTTTATGTACTAGTTTATGTTGACCACATTTTGATCACGGGAAGTCATCCTAACTTGATTAGACATGTTACTGACTCCTCGGGTTCTCAATTTTCTTTGAAGGATCTTGGTTACTTGGACAACGTTTTGGTTGTCGAAGTTAAAAAAGTTCCCGGTGGTCTTATTCTCTCTCAATCCAAATACATTCTTGACATTTTATGTTATCGTACCTGAATTGATATGGTTATGGGGAGTTGTAGTGTGAAATTGTATGTTTTCTTCCTACGACCTATGATACTGGTTCGTTTAGAGAGAACCTGCAATCTCTTGAGTTTGAAGTTCTCGAAGACTTAGTAATTTCTGCATAACATTTCACTGAATTCAAATACATTAAATAAAACAATGAAACAAAGAAAGTAGCTGCCTACTGCACATTACAACTGAATGAGAAAGTGGAGGAATAACCCCCTTAATGCAATAACTTCTAGACAAAAACTGAAAACATAAATACATAAAAGTTGTAGTAATATACTGTGAAAAACTAAATAACTTATAAGCTAAGGTAATCTACTTTCTAATTTTCTTAAATCTCCAATGTGTAAACCGCTAGTAGACTAAATGGGTGCTAACATTACTCCCCCCCCCCCTTTTCAAATCACGCTTGTCCTCAAGCGGGACGTGGGGAAAGCGTTGCTGCATAGAAAAAACAGTTTCCCTTAACGCCTAAGCTGGACAAGTACGCTGCCAATGTATCAAGACTTCAGGTACATTACGAACAACCTAATGTTCAAGAACAATTATAGGATGGGGTGAGAGAGCTTCTGACAAACTTGAAGGAAGAGTAGCAGCTGCTGGAAAGCCTGCTTAATGAAAAAGCTTACATTAGAGACATGAAAAGCCAGATCAACTTTTGTACCCCGTGGAAACTCTAATTTATAAGCCTTACTATGCATAGATGTATATATTTGTATCATGAAATAGACAATACTTAAAACAAGATAACCACATTTGCACATACTGAATTATCTTGCTTAAATACAGATATTCAAGTCAAAGGGTCAGATCAAAACAAACAAGACAATTATAAGATAAAGAAGTTACCATTGCTATCCACACAACATTCCTTTTTGAATGCATCTTCAATGCATACTCCTTTCGTAAGCTGATATGATTATCAAATTTGGTTATCTAGGTAAAGATATACCTAAAACTAGAAAAAAGATAACATCATAGGAAACAAAGTACCATTCATCAATCATCTATACCTTTGCATTGATTGATTTAGTACGACGCAACAACTCTTTTGCACTATTTTTTTGTGAGCCACGCAAAATACAAATGCCAATGTTCAAAATATTTTCAATGTCATCAAAAGAAGCAACAAATGTTTAAATGTTTAAAAGCTTCGGAGCATGTGGAACCAAATCCATCTTTGAATCACGATATTGACACAGATACTCTGCATTGAAATTGATCAATACACAAAATACACTTGGCTCTACACATTAAAAAATAAAAGTAGAGTCAGAGATGTTCCAAAAATTTCATCCTATGATGGAAAAACATTTTGACACCAATGTTTTATCACTCTACACATGTGGCCGAGGAGAGTATAAAGTCTTGACCCCTATCTCTCACTTCACGGCATTGAACACCTCACCCCCACCTTATGCACCTCAACGAGTTGCACTTGCAGAACGACGACATCGCCATATTGTCAATAAAACTCTTACATGATGCATCCCACCCAATTTGGACTTTCACGTGTCATCATACTGTCTACTGTATCAACCGTCTGCCCACCTCTCACCTAGATAATTATTCTCCATTCCAACTATTACTTGAAGAATCACGACAGCTCCGTATGGATTTTTGGTTGTTTATGCTATCCATGGATCAAACCATAATCCAAAAATAAACTTGAACTGAAATCCAGCCCGTGTGTCTATCTTGGATTTTACCTTTCTCATCATTGTCACCAGTGCTTTGACTCAATTGGTGGGAAGGTCTATTTGTACAGAGATGTGCAATTTATTGAGAGTAACTTTTTCATTTAAAACTCTATTCTCCAATATTGCCGTTAAATCATCTCATCAAGAATGGGAAAATACTACAATCTTAAATCCTTCAAACCCCATACCTACACTTTCCATTGTTACTGGTCTGCCTTATCCCTTAAAAATAGACCCGCACACACACCTGTAGACTACCTATAAATGCCTTCTTCTTCCCCAACAGAGTTACATGACAACTCAAGATCTCAATCCTACTCAGAAAGTGAACCAACGAAGGAAGAAACTTCACCTCTTGCAATGTCATTGTCTCCAGGTAAATTTCTATCTCCCTCAACTACTACAATTCCCACTCTCCAGGAACTCTCTTCTCCCTAAACTGCCCAATGCACTACACCACCATACCTCCCTACAATTTCACCAACCCACATACCTCTAAACACATATAGCAACCCGCATCCCCTCCTTGTTTATCAACGCAGAAGCACCATTCAACCAAAACCCATGGCCCCTCGACCAGCCTGCCCTATCTCTAAGTCAAATATTGCTCTTTCATTGCCTCATTATCAGTCTCCCCCTATCCATGCTGTCACACGATCCCAAAACAACATCACTAAACCCAAACAAATTGTTGATTACCTGGCCAAACTAAATACCATCATCACACCTATTACTGCCAAACAAGCTCAAAAACATACCCAGTGGCGAGATGCAATGAAACATGAACTTGATGTTTTAATTAAAAACCATACATGGGAACTTGTTCCTCCTGACCAACCAAAAATATCGTCCCTTGCAAGTGGCTTTTCAGTATAAAGAGGAAAGCAGATGGGTCTATTGATAGATACAAAGCACGACTAGTTTCAAAGGCTTCACTCATAGGTCGGACATTGACTTCCATGCAACCTTAATCCCGGTTGTCAAGCCTACCACTGTCCATATTATCCTCTCTGTGGCACTTCGCCATAATTGGAATCTCCGTCAGCTTGATGCTAACAATGCGTTCCTCCAGGGAACCTGGAAGAGGAGGTGTACATGACACAACCTCCAGGGTTACTTAATGATGACAAACTAACTCACATAATCTATGGATTGCAACAAGCCCCTTGGGAATGGTACAATTCCCTCACGGGTTACCTTTCATCCATAGGCTTTGTTAAGATGAAATCAGATGCCTCGCTACTCGTCAGACAAGGTCTAGGTGACACAATGTTCGTCCTTGTCTATGTCGATGATATTATTGTCACTGGCAGCAACCCTTTCAGTATCGATCAGGTTATTGCTTCACTTGATTCTCAATTCTCTATTTAGAATTTGGGAAATCTTCAATATTTTCTGTGTGTTAAAGTTATACGCAACTCTGACGGCTTAATTCTCACCCAATCAAATTATGTGAACGAGATTTTGAATGATGAGATAATGACCGATTGCCAAAGTGTCCACACACCAATGAGTGCATTTGAGCTACTCACATAGTCTGATGGCACTCACCTGACTGATGCAACACGCTATCGTCGGGTCTTTGGCAGGCTTCAATACTTGTCTTTCACTAGACCAGACATCGCCTATGCGGTGAATAAGTTATCCCAATTTATGAAAGCACCATCAAAACTTCATTGAAAATATGTGAAGCATGTCCTCCGTTACTTGCATGGAACTATCCAGCTGGGCCTACGTGTAACCTCCATAAAGGACTTCAATTTGTGTGTACAGTCTAATGCAAATTTGTGTAGGGATATCTCTAACAGAGTTTCCACATCAGGGTACATCCCTTTCTTTTTACCAATCCGATCAGTTGGTCCTCAAAGAAGCAAAATATTGTCTCTCGCTCCTCCAATGAATCTGAGTATAGGGCAGTGGCTAATGCCCTTTTAGAAACCTTGTGGGTGACCAATCTTATCACTGAGCTGCGCTTTCCAGTGCACTAGTTGCATACCATTTACCGTGACAATCTTCAAACCACATCCTTGAGCAAAAATCCTGTGTTTCATTTCCGTGTGAAGCATGCCGCGATTGATTTTTCACTTTGTTCGCCAACATGTAGAAATAAAGAAGGTTCAAGTTGTTCATGACCATGGTGCCTATCAAATCACTGACACACTCACCAAGGCACTTCCTAAACCTCTTTATAGCAAAATCTATTCAAGTTAGGCTTAGTGACCTATCATCTAACTTGAGGGGGCGTATTGACACTGAACGACTCAGCCATGATAGCTATTGTTAGTTCCGTTTAGCTAGGATACTGCAGCAGTCATTGTTTATTTATATTACGTTATTAGTGCTTGTTTAGGAGTCCTCTTGTTCTCTCTGTAATTCTATTTAATACTCTCTTAAGTTCATTAATAAAGTATCTTCTTTCAACACTCACTCAGTGTTTATACGACTGTCCCCATCATAGTCCAAACAGATAAGCTTACTGCAAAGTATACAACTACAGTCTCCGCAAAGTCCAGGCTCATTGCAACTGCAACAGAGATCACAAAATCTGCTCTCCATGAAAGGATTTTCTGTTGTTAAACAGCTACAGATTCGGTTACCAGCCTTACAAGTAATGGCCACAGAAGGAGAACTAGACAGTAAAGACTGCATTTTTTCCTTGAAGATGCAGTCTTCTCTTTCATATCAGAGTAAAAATCAATATCTAAATAAAGAAAAAAAATGGGTATCAAGTTACTAAACTACCACTAGCTTGAGAAAACTCACAATATCGAAATTCTTGAGAAAACTCACAAAGTTTGACTTCAAAATTAGGAATTGAATAACCTCTACCAATGGTAATAAAATCTTGAAGTAAACAGTTGATAATAAATATGGGTAGTTAAAATCATTACCAACAAAGTTAAAAAAATGGTGAAATGAGGATAAATCCCTAATTTTAGAAAAAAACATATAAATCCTGGTCACTTTTACCCTTTGTGATAGCGACCACATACCTCACAATTGTGATGAGTAATGCTGGTCAGCTCATTAATTGACCATCAAGATCGCGCCACAAGCCCATGCGATCACGATACTGAAGATGCTATTGCAATTGAAACATCCTCCATGCGATCGAGAAGCACATGACTACATACCAATGCGACCGCGACCAAGAGCCTCCCGATCGCAAAGAACACATAACATACACAATATACAACACATCAGTAAATACCAAGACTCAACAAAATCACCAAATGAATCCTGAAGATTCTTTCAAAATTTCGCCCACACAAACCAGATATGCTACCCAACTAAATTCAACGTTCCAAGCTCGATAGAACGTCGGAACACAGTATGAAGTCTCATTGATCTAGTATCTCTTTAAGTCACAATAAACTTGAATTTTACTCAAAAACACTAAACTACCCTCAGAACTTTTGAAAATTCAACCAAGACATCATGTAGGAGTAAAATAATTCTCCGTATCCAGTGCTGTCATCGAAATTCCAATCCGAGCATTTCAAACTCCGAATGTTGATCAAAGTCAACTCTTGGCCTAATTATACTTAATCTTCCAACTCAAGGGTTCAATCCACGAAAAGAACTCCATAATTGAAAGCAACTACACTTCTAGACCAGATTTTGCATTCCGAGCTGATTGAACTAGCTAAAGACCCTTTCGAGACTCGTAGCTCCAATTATTGCCAAAATCACTTTTAAAAACTTGAGACCTCCAAAACTCTAGAACTTCCAAAATTCTCAAATTTCCAATCCAATTTTAAGACCAACTTCATAAACTGAAATGCATGACTTTGGGACAACTATGGAGAGGGAAAAATTGATAATTTTTCCAAAAGTTTTTTAAAATTACCTTTAGGGTCATGACACGAGTTTGTGATGGTTCAGACACGTATAGGGAAGATGCACAAATGATTTAGTGCAGAAGTGTGTGAGGTTGGCTATGAATGGTTCAAGATAGGTAGAGGTAGGCCAATGAAACATTAGGGAGATGTAATTAGAAATGATATGTCACAACTTAATCTTATCGTGAACTTGACCTTAGATAGGGGTCACAGAAGTTACAAATTAGGGTAGAAGGTAAGTTAGTTAAGTGTTTCCTCACTTATTTCTCTGTATTATTAGTCGTAGTATTATCTTTGTAGTTTCTTGTATTTGAGTTCGGTAAAAAAAATTAGAAATGGTAACAATGTATACTTCAACATTAAGGATATGTCGGAGACCTTTAGAAAATCATAAAAGAACAGAAAGTGTAACACTTACAAGGATCCTAAGAACTAAAAAAGTTGATCTGAGTACTATAATCCTATGTCTTTACACCAAAATTATAGATGTTAATTATGTCTTGAATTATTCTCTTGTTTATTTTAGGGAAGTATTTTCCTATTGGTTTAGTAGACCCTTTCTCCTACTAGATTTGGAAAAGGAAAATATTCTTGTAGGATTGGAAAAACCTTATCTTTATAGGTTTAGCGCTACTTGGGATATATATATAGGGGATATAGTTGGGGATTCTATGACATGGTACATGATACACAATGTAGTCTTAAGATATTATTAAGTATTGTAAGCTTATTTTGTTATTTCATAGTGAAAAACTCTCTATGTTGGGAGATGTAGGCCTAGCCGAACCTCATTAATTCCTTGTGTTATTCTTCTTCTCTATTTTTCTTTGTTTGTGATTATGTGTTAGTTAAACCACGATATTCTGCAACAATCTGTACTGGAGATTTGTTAAGGTTTCTAGGCATAATCAAGGGTTAAGATGTCTCCATCATCTTCAATAAAATATGAAATAGAGAAATTTGATTTGGGGGAGGGGGGGGATCTAATTTAAGTCTAAGGAAGATTAGAATGAGATCACTTTTGGTGTTACAAGGATTGTGAAAGGCAATCGCGGAGGATTTTCCAAAAGTGTTGAAAGAAATAGAACACGCAGACCCAAAGGAGAGGGCTTTGAGTGCGATATTCATGAGCATTACAAATAGTGTTCTTAAGGAAATTGCTAAAGAGAAATCTGCAGCAACGACATGGAAGAAGTTAGAACATCTGCACTCTAAAAAATCGCTGACAAACTGCCTCTACTTGAAAAAAAGGTTACACAATCTCCGTATGAATGAAGGTATACGGGTCAAAACTCACATTGACGAGTTTAATTCAATTATAATGGAATTGAAGAATATCGATATCAAAATTGAAAGTGAGGATCAGACCTTAATCGTGTTATGTTCTTTACCACCGTCCTATGGTACTTTTGCTGGTACATTGATATATGAGAAAGACAGTATCTCACTTGATGATGTTAGTAATGCACTAAATCTAAGGAGTTGAAGAAGAGCTTTCTAAATAGAAGAACTGAGGGTGAAGGTATTGTGATTAGGGGAAGAACACAACATACATATTTTAATAGAAGAAGGTTTAACGCCAGATTGAAGTCTAGAGGAAGGAAGCAGAACTGCTATGAGTGCGGGGAGCAGGGTCATCTCAAAAGGGATTGTCCTAGACTAAAGGAGAAAAAGGGGAAGCAAAAGTTGATTACGCAGCAAATATTTGATTACTTAGAAAATATTGTTGACAATGGTTATAATTCTGATGACAATAATTTTGTAGGGGAAGTTTTTGCTGTGAGTTCTGATCATAAGAAAAATTCTTGGGTTCTTAAATCTGGTGCAACTTTTCACATGTGCCCATACAAGAATTAGTTTGCAACTTACAGACAGATGACTGAGACTGTATACCTAGGTGATGATCATTCATTAGAGAAGAGGGGATTGTAACATCAACTTGAGAATGTTCAATGGAATTATCAGAAATTAAAATCAAGCTTTAAATTTTTGTTAGCATTGTTTGTTTGGTATACAAACAAGGGTGAAGTTTAGATTATATACATCCAGACTTGTGGAGTCCAGTCATAATTCCCTCCAAAATAGGTGCAAGGTACTTTATGACTTTGATTGTCAATTACTCAAGAATGGTATGGGTGTATTTCTTGAAAACAAAAGATGAGCCACTTCAACATTTGTTAAATTGAAGACGATGGTTGAGAAGAAAATTGAAAGAAAAGTTAAATGTCTTCGAACTAATGTTCGTAAATTTTAGTAGTATGAGTTATTAGAATTTAGAGAAGTCAAGAAGAATATTGGTAGAAGAACATTTTTATTTATGTCTTCAAATTACATTTATACGACTGAATGGAAGACAGAAAGCAGTAAACTCACTACTAGCATATTCTTGACTCACTAACTTACTCCTAAATACTAAGAATAGATGGCTAACAACTGATTGGCTAAGTCTTATCTAATATAAATCAGTAAAAGTAAAATTAACTGCAGTTGAAAAAGATAATTTCTAACACTCCTCCTTGCTTTGGAAACTACAAGCTCCAATTTTCTTTATGAGAACCTTAAACTTGCTAATTAGTAAAGGCTTAGTGAATATATCAGCCAATTAATCTTCCGTCTTGCAGTAGACACATGTTATATCTCCATCTTTTTGCACTTCTCTCAATAAAAAGAACTTGATTTTGAAGTACTTAGTTCTTCCATGAAACATAGGATTGTGAGATAGATATTGCTGCTTCATTGTCCACGAACACTTTAATGCTTCCAGTCGGTTCCATATGCAAATCAACTAGAATTTTCTTTACCCACAATGCTTGATTCACTATTGCTGCAGCTGCCACAAACTCAGCTTCGGCAGTAGATTGAGCTACAATATGTTGTTTTTTGTAACTCCTTGAGAAAATTCCAGAACCAAGACTAAAATAGTACCCTGAAGTACTCTTTGCATCATCCTCGGAACCACCTCAATCACTGTCGGAATACCCTCAAAGCTTCACAGCTTGACTCTTCTGAAACTTGACTCCATAGGTGATGGTTCCTTTGATGTATCACACAACTCTTTTAGATGCCTACAAATGTACTTCACTAGGACAATGCATGTATCTTGATAAGACACTTACAACATAACAATTTATCGAGTCTTGTTGTTGTAAGATACATTAAACACCCAATGAAACTTCTGAAGTATGTCTCATTCACCTTTTCGGCTCCATAATCTTTACTTAGTTTCTCCTTTTGGTTCATGGGAGTGCTAATCTCTTTGCAATTTTCCATTTTGAATTTCATAAAAATTTCCTTTGAGTACTTTCTCTGGCAAACGAAAAACTCATATATTCCTTGTGTAATATCCATTCCAAGGAAATATGTCATAAGACCAAGATCAGACATTTCAAAAGCTTCTATCATATCTTGCTTGAACTCATCAATTAGCTTTTCAGTGCTCCTTGTAATCAATTGGTCATCCACATAAAGGGAAACAACAAGAATCTCACTGCTATTATGTTTAACATAGTGTGAATTCTGAAAGACTCTTTCAAAATCGAGACTGAGCAAATAATCATCTATTCGACAATACCAAGCTTTTGGTGCCTGTTTTAATCCATAAAGAGCTTTATGTAGTCTATAGACTTTATCTTTATTTCCATCTATAGCAAACCCTTCAGGTTGCTCAACATAAAATTCTTCTTCAAGAATGCCATTCAGAAATGCTGATTTGACATCCATCTGATGCACTTTCCAACCACGTTGTGCAGAAACAATTATAAGCAATCTGATTGTGTCAAGCCTAGCAACTGGAGCAAAAGTGCCAGAATAATCTACACCAAAAATTTGTGCATAACCCTTAACTACAAGCCCTGCTTTTTGCTTGTTGATTGAACCATCAACATTTAACTTTGTTCGGAACACCCACTTTACCCCAATTACTTTTCTGCCTTGAGGTTTGTCAACAAGCTGCCACGTATCATTTTTTTCGATTATAAACAGCTCATCCTCCATTGCATTTCTCCACTTGGTGTCTTTGAGAGGATCTTTAGGGTTAGCAGGTTCACGAATCGCAACATTGCTTCTCTCATATATATATCAGAGAGCAATCGAGTTCTCCGAACTAGTGGATCATCATCTCTTTCATTTAACATAACCTTGTTTTCTTGATGGAATTCCTTGAGTCATCCCAATCCCATTCTTCATTCTCCATGAAGTGGACATCTCTGTGATAACTATCTTCTCACCTTCATGTCGGAAGATTTTGTATGTTTTTGTAACATTACTGTACCCAATAAAAATGCCCGGGGTAGCCTTCTTATCTAGTTTAGCCCATATTACCTGAGGTACATAGGTAAAACAAAAACAACCAAACACTTCTAAAAAATGCATTGAAGGCTTGTATCCATACCATGCTTCAAAAGGAGTTTGATCTTTCACAGCTTTTGCGGGAAGTTGATTTTGTAGGAACACAACTATATATGTTGCCTCTGCCCAATACATCTTCGGAAAATTCTTTTCGTGCAACATACATCTTTCCACCTCCATGATAAATTTGTTTCTTCTCTCACTAACTCCATTTTATTCTGAAGTATAAGGAGCAGTTAGTTGACGTTCAATCCCTGCTTTTTTACAAAATATATCAAACTGATGAGAAGTGTACTCCTTTCTATTGTCATATCGTAAAATCTAAATTTTGTAGCACCTTTCATTTTCCAACTTTGCTTTCAACGTCCAAAAAATGCTCTTGACCTCTGATTTGTACTTCAAAAAATAAATCCAGCACATTCGGGTCAGATCATCAATAAAAACAACATAATAAAGACTACCATTAAGTGAAAGAGTCCTTTTGGATCCTCCAATATCGGTGTGAACCAGTTGCAACTTTCTTGTTGCTCTCCAAGTTGCCTTTGGGAATGGAAGTCTACTTTGTTTTCCAAATTGACAAGCCCGACAATTTTTAGAGCTCGCTCCCAGTTTAGAAAGCTTCTCGACTATCACCAATTCTTTCATTTTGAGAAGCCCTTGATAATGATAGTGTCCGAGTCTCTTATGCCATAACTCAGAAGCATTTTCTCTTGTCGAATACCCACTTGTTTTTCCTCTAATGGATTTAATGAGAAACTTATGCCTCTCATTTTGACTTTAAACAAGTCACGTCCTTAGGTTTCCTTGCTCAAGAAAAGTTTATCGTCGAAATACAATTTGAAACGTTTTTTTAACAATTGACCAACACTTAACAAGTTCTGATCTAAATCTGGTACGCAAAGAACATCGAAGCCTCAGTTCAAACATTACTTGCAAAACACGACGCCACAAAGAGTTGATCCTCTTCCTGTTCATTAACAACCTGCGCGTCTGCGTCTTTCTACTGCAATTTACTTTTGTAGATAATTGCTTCATGCCCGATTTAGTTGCACTTACTGCATTTAGCATATGACCTTTTCCAACACTTATACGGCACGTGCCCATTCTTTCCACAATGCTTACAAGGAGGATGGTTTCCTTTAATGCTACATGCTTTGCTTTTGATATTTTAGTGAGCTGTTCCTTCTCCATTTGTTGGCTGGTTTTTCTTTTTGTTTATTCCACTCTCTTCATGATTGGCCGCCAATTCTCCCTCTCTAATTCCATCTTCTCTTATAACCCTTTTTTGTTCTTTAGCCTGCAAGGAATTCAATAATTCTGCTAAAGTGATTTTTGACAGATCATTGATATTCTCCAAAGTGGTAACGGTGGCTTTAAATCTTTCAGGTACAGTAACCAGAATCTTTTCAACAACACGAGAGTCTTTAAACTCAGAACCAAGGAATCTTACTCTGTTTGCTATGCTCATAAGCATGTCAGAGTATTCTTTAACGGTTTCCTATTCTTTCATCTTCTGTAAATCAAAGTCAGTAATGAGATTCAGCACTTGAATACCTTTGATACGATGATCTCCTTTATATTCTGCCTTGAGATAATCCCAGATGGCTTTTGTTGATTTTAGAGACATGATACGAGTGAAAATTGTTGAAGAGACTACTGAAAAAAGACATGCCTTTTGCCTTAGATTTTCTAGTTTTCTTGTCCTACTGATTTTTGAGTTGAGCCATTGTTGGGTTTCGGTGTAGTGGAAGGACTTCATAGATCTAAAGCTTCGAGATAAGCTTCCATCCTCACTGCCCACATGTGAAAATTTTCACCGTTGAAGACAGGAGATGTCATTACAGAGAAACTTGAGCTTTCTTTCATTTTCAGTCTTTTGTTGTTTCTGGTCGTGGTGCTTGAGTCACTTGAAACAATCACTCACAGAAATATCCACAGATCCCGCAAGATAAAAAAGCTCTAGATACCAATTATTGGTAAATTTTAGTAGTATGAGTTATTAGAATGTAGAGAAGTCAAGAAGAATATTAGTAGAAAAACATTTTTATTTATGGCTTCAAATTACATTTATAAGACTGAATGGAAAACAGAAAGCAGTAAAAACCCAGTACTAGAATATTCCTAACTCACTAACTTACTCCTAAATAATAGGAATAGATGGCTAACAACTAATTGACTAAGTCTTATCTAATATAAAGCAGTAAAAGTAAAAGTAACTGCAGTTGAAAAAGCAAAGTTCTAACAACTAACAATAGGTTGGAATTTTGCAACTAAGAGTTCATTAACTTTTTGTAACAGAGAAGGCATAGTGAGACACCACACTTGTGTTGGAAAACCACAATTTCTTTTTGCAGCAGAACATATGAACAGGACACTTTGTGATAGAGCATGAAGTATGTTTTCACACTCATGTGTTATCAAGGATTTCTGGCTCAAGTCATCAATACAACTTGTTATTTAGTCAATAGATCTCCATCTACAACTATTGATTTTAAAACTCGCTTTGAAGTTGGTCCGGTTGGCCTGCTTATTATTCAAATTTAAGAATATTTGGATGTCCTACTTATGCTCATGTAAGGGATGGAAAAAGTGAGCCGAGTTCAAAGAAGTGCATATTTCTAGGGTATGCAACTGGAATGAAAGGTTACAAATTGCAGTACACAGAAGAAAAGACTCCACGGTTAATTATTAGTAGGGAAGTGACATTCAATGGATATGCCTCAATAGAAGGAAAGTCAATACTAGAGACACATCACGATGTTAGTGACCACATAGAGCTAGAAGTTGAATCTCTACTAGCTCAGCGCAATAGTTCAAAAGTGGAGCAAGTGCAAGACATTAATCAAGATGATAAGGATGCACCTATACAACAACAATCATATAGCATTGCAACAAGTAGAAAAAAGAGAGTGATAAACCAACAAAAACAATTTGCAAACGTGGTTACTGAAACCTTTTTAGATATGCAATATTTATCGAATTTGCTTTCTAAGTTGCAAAGGCCATTGACATGCATGGTCGTAATAGATATGTAGAAGCTATTTATATTTCAACATTAGATCGATGAGTTGGTTCTATGGGCGAAAATATTGAGTCTCTTCAAAATAATAAAACATGGAAGCTTGGTTTATTGCCAAGGGGAAATAAGGTAGTCAAACATCACATTACTTGAGAGGCTAAATCTGAAGGGGTTGTTGATGTAAAGAAATTGTCTAGACATAAAAATACAGGGGATATGATGATCAAGACAATACGTACCAATAATTTTAGGCATTGTCTAGACTTGATTGGTGCGAGTTGTACTCAGTAAGCCTTTTGGAGGCTTGGGAGCAAGGCAGATATTTACATTGATAAAGGAGTTCAAGGAAAAGGTAAGATTTGTTAATTAAGTCTTGAATTATTTTGGTGCTTATTTTATGAAACTATAATTCCTATTAGTTTAATTAGGAGTCCCTTTGTCCTAATAGATTTGGAAAAGGAAAATTCTGTTCTTATAGGATTGGGAAAACCTTTTCCTTATAGGTGTGGGGCGCTTGGGATCTATATATAGGGGGATATAGTTGGGTATTCTAACACATGATAAACAATGTAGTCCTAAGGGCTTAAAAGAATGGTAAGCTTCTTCTTTTCTTTCATAGTGGAAAACTCTGTCTGCTTTTGTTGGGAGGAGTAGGCCTAACCAAACTTTATTAAATTTTTGTGTTATTCATATTCACTATTTTTTCTTTGTTTGTCATTGTGTGCTAGTTAATCCATGACATTTTTGCAAAAAAAGAGATACAATGCAATTATCTTCATAGTTCCTATTATTTTTCTCCTTCCACCTTTAAGTTTGGTTATTATGCATTTCTTTTTGTAGTTCAATTATTGCTTTGACTTTTGTTCAAGTTGATTAGTAAGATTGTCTATAGTATTTTGCTATACTTTTTGCATTTATGTTATTCCTTTCTCTATACTACTTTTGACTGTTTTTTCTCTTGAGCTAAGGTCTATCATAATTAGTCTCTCTACCTAAGTAGGAGTAAGGTCAACATACACTACCCTGTTGTGAGTAATTAAACATTATAAATCAGGTAAACATTCTCCAAAATATAACATTTCCAAATATTTTTAGTACGAACAACACATTTGTGTTTACACTTTTATATATTTTGATTCCTATAATACACAATTCGACCAAAAAAGGGATGTCAATGACTTCCCTAATAATTTCTAAAGTAAATGAGCAACCTCAAAGATTAACTAACATATATCTATACTATATGTAGGTAGAGTTGTTCGATAAAGAGCTACATCCATTTTTCTCTTGAATTATTAATGGAAATAATGGATATTAAAATACTTTATAATGAGTATTAGAAATATCAAATACTCCTATTAAATATGAGAACATAACAAAGTTCACTACTAGAAACAATATTCAAATACTCATATTTTGTTTGGTATATTGCAAGTACTTGTAATTGGTATGATAACATTCACATTTGACGGAAAAGGAAACAAATAAAGTACTCCGTAAAGAGAAATGGAACAAAGTCCATGGAGAAGGATACATATGCAAAGGCCAAGGGGTGAGACAGGTGATTTAGAATCCGTCCTTATGCACACCTATTGTTCCAAGTGCATTAAATTTATTTGGAAGCACTACACAAAAACTAGTAAATTGTTGCAGATTTTTTGACAATGTGTGATGGTTTCTTATCGCGACAAAAAAAATCGTGGCGATTTTTGAAAATGCCACAATTATTGTTGCCACGAGCGTAATTTAAGGTTTTTTTATGAAACCTCAACGATGATCGCCACAAAATAAATTGTGCATTTGTGGGTTTTTTTAAAAGATAATGAGTGGAAGTTTTTAACCTCTACAAAATGATATCAATATATCAAAAAATACATCTGTGAGAGTTTATAAACCTCCACAATATGATATCAATGTTTTCAAAAATATTGCGGGAGTTTATAAACCCCCGCAGTATAATCACAATAGTCCAAAATACTATATTCTTGAGGTCTATAGTACCCCAAAATATAATTTCAATTCTTCTTTGTGGGGATTTACAATCGCTACAATATGAATTGAATTTTTTTAAAAAAAAATAGTAGCGGCAGTATAATTAGGTGTGATGTAAAGCTTATTAATAAATTTGTAACAGTAATACCTCCCGTTCTTGCAAATCATGTCAATAAATTTTTCATAGAGTTCAAAACGATTGCAGGCTTCAGATATGCCTTTTGTCTTAGCTTTTGCATAGATGTCAAAGCTTAGAACAAGAAACATTAATACACTGAAAAGAATAAACTCGTTCGATAAATTTATAAATCAAATGAAAACAGACAGATTATCAAATATTTGTCCTTTTTTCGTTTCATTTAACCTTCCCATTGACTACTTTGCTTGTCTGCAATAAGCTTCCCGTGTGTTGATAAAAGATTCATCAAATCCACACATTTGTCATTCTCATAGCACTTTCAATCTGCAGCTGAACTATGTTTGTTTTCTCTAAACTATGGTTGTTTGTTGGAATAATGAGAAAAGAAATAAATTCAATTGATGACCATATAATACACAATCAGTCTTTTCAACAAGAAGTGGATCTTTATAGAAATAATTAAAGGGAAAAACACTAAGATTAAAAACCCTTTGTTTTTTAAAAAAATTGAACTGTTATTGGAAGATAAAAGTTATAAGGAATAAGAATAAAAATGCACCTATCCAATTATATACTACAAGTGTCATCACATTCAAATCAAAGACGACCATGTCAACCCCAAGAAAGTAGTACAAGAATCCAGTAAATTTAATGCACTACAGTAACATAGCATTCATGAGAAAGGGCTTCAGGAAGCAAAACATACGAATTACCAGAACCATGAAGAGGAATCAATTAGCATTTTCCCGGATATCAAAGATCTCCCTGCTATCAATCTCATTGTCGACATGAATAAGAGCCTTGTAAGCGATTCGAACACCACCGTGAAGCCCACAAATGTTCTAGTTATATTCTAGGTGTTTTGATGATCCTCACAAATGCGGGGACCTGGTTCCTAGCAGAGTGCTCTCGTCCAGATACAAATGGGGTACAGTCATAAAAGCTGTCATGTCAGGTGGTAGGTGAAAAGTGCAGTATCCTACACCAATAAGAAGAGGACGAGGTTGTATGTTTCAGTATCTCACAAATGCAGGGACCTGGTACTAGGCAGAGTTTCCTCCATCAGATACATAATTGGTTACAGCTGTAAAGCTGTCATGTCAGAGGTTGGTAAGGCGTCAGTGTACCACACCAATCAGAATGGAGGAGGGTGTTTGTCCAACGGATAATAACTCTTTATGTTTGATACTTTTAGCATGACAAACACCATATTATATTCATCCATCCAAAGAAGGAAGTCAGCCAGCAAGCCTTTTCAAGAACTCATATAGAAGTTTGCAAGGGACCTGGTTCCCGCAAGCAAGGGACCTGGTACCAGCAAGACTGTGACGTGAAAAGGACGACAAGACAGCTGTCAGAAAAGCTGTCATCTCTGATGCGGTAGGTGCACAGCTTTTCCAACAGCAGGCCTTCAGCCAATGGGATGACTTCAACGAATTTGTGGGAATTTATATTATCTCTTTCCAACAAACACAAATTCAAGACTTGGCAAATTAAACTTGGATTTTCTCTGAAAATTCACAAGCTTGAACAGAAGGCCATCTTCAAGGAAGAACATTGCTCAACTCAACAGAAGGACCTGATAGAGTTTCTTATTTGAGTATTGCAGATGAAACAAACCCAGGGACCTAGTAGAGGTACCAGGCTCTCATGATGACGAGCCAGTCGATTGCCAGCTGGAGACGGTACAGAAAGTAGGTGCACACTTCCCGATGGCGTCAGAAAGTGTGACTCTTCCAGCCAATGGCAAAGAAGTTTAGGAAAGTGACTTGCCCATATAAAAGGCACTTTCCTAAACACTTTGTGTAGTTTTTGCAACTTGATAAAAACTTTTCAAGAACTCTTGCAAAGGCTACTACCAAGCAAAGGCAGAATCATTCCAAGAACAGCAGAAATCTCTGGAGCTTTTTAGTGCAGCTGTTTAGGAATATATTCTCTTGTTCTTATATTGTAAACTATTCCTGAAACTATAAAGGAATCAGTGGGTAGTGTTGAAAGTCTAAGTTGTCCAAGTGGGATAGCTTAGTGGGTAGATAGTTTTCTACTTAGGCTTGTTAAGCAATAGGGATTGTTGCTTAACTGTAAGATTGATAACTCTTTCTTACGTTTGTTGTAATCGTGTTTTACTTTTGCTTTTGAAGATTAGTGAAAACGATTGAAAATCCTGTGGAACAGGTCGTGGTTTTACTCCCTTAAGCAAGGAGGTTTCCACGTAAAATCATTGTGTTGATTTTACTGCATTTAACTTTCTGATAATTTTCTGGAGTGTAGTAAGGGACCTGGTCCATTACTTGTTAAGTGAAGGCACATATTCCATCAAGTGGTATCAGAGCAGGTGCTCTCTATCTGGTTAACACCAAGAGAGAAGTTCCTGCGAGAAATGGCGTCACTACTAAATAAGCAAAGAAATCAGTCTCCCACAAGACCTCCACTGTTTGATAGTAAGCTCTATAAATATTGGAAGATTCGGATGAGAGACTATCTCATGGCTGAGGACAGTGAAGTATGGGACGTCATATGTAAAGGTCCTTATGTGCCAACTATGGAGGTTAAAGATGGAGAGGTCACAAGAGTCATTCCCAAAACTAGAAAACAATTTAATGACTCTGACAGACTATTAGTCCAGAAAAATCATAAAGCAAGGAAGCTATTGATGTGTGGCCTTAGTATAAATGAATACGATCTGATTTCATCTTGTGAATCAGCCAAGGAAATTTGGGATCTGTTAAAAACAACTTATGAGGGCACTGAGGAAATAAGGAAATCTAAGCTAGATCTCTTTTCTACTCAGTTTGAAGATTTCACCATGAATGATGGTGAACTCATTTATGAAGTGCGCACCAGATTCTCCAACATCACAGATGAGCTCATGTTCCTTGAAGAACCTGTTCCTCTTGTCAAGACTGCAGAAGGTAAAGACAAAGAAAGGGACCAGGTCTGTCCCAAGATAAGCAGAAGAGAAGTCTACTTCGGGGCAGTAAAAAGAGAAATGACTGCATGGGAAAAATCCTCAAGTGATTCAGATGATTCAGAAAACACAGATAATGTTTTCATGGCAAAGTCAGACGAGGAAGATTCTGATGAAAAGGTAACTCTATCTTATTTCAAGCAAAACTTGAATACCTTTTCTACTAGTAAGTTGAGAAAGCTGGCTATTGTATTACTTGATCTGATAAGTGAGATGACAGATGAGAAGGTTCTCATAAACAACAGCCTAGACATCTTTCAAGATGGAAAAATTGCTATAGTTGCCCAAATATCTGATATTAAAAGTCAAATGGTTGTTCTAGAAGCAGAAAATCTAGAACTGAAGGAAAAGATAAAAGGGGCGACTACTACAATTTTTAAAGGAAAGAATGAGGTTAGCAGATTGCAGCTGGAGCTTGAGAATAAGCTGCACACTGCCGAAATGAAGACCAAAATTGCATTAGAAAGAAATCTTGAGTTAGAGAGGGACCTGGTCCGTGCAAAAGAGGAACTGGAAGAATCTCTCAAATGGACCAATTCCTCTAAGATTCGTACAAATCTGATCGGTCAAGACAACAACAGTAGAAGAGGGTTAGGCTGTGACAAGATAAAATCCTCCTCCAATCCTCGAAGCAAAAATGTTCCTGATGCTGACAATCTGTTGTCTGAGAATTGTGGTCGAGATGGAAATCTTAAGAGAGATTGTCCAATTTTTGAAAAATTTGAAGGAAGTTCGTCAAAATATTCCAAACAGCGGAAAAGAGCTAAAGAAAGGCATGTGAAGTTTGTCCGATCTGAAAATAATCAAGAAAAGAAAGAAAGGGGAATTGGTCTTCATGCTAAATTTGTCAGATCCGACAGTAATGTGGAAACGGAGCACAAGGGACCTGGTCCTCGCTATCGTTTTAGCAAGAACACTTTGCCCCCTTGGACAGGAAGGTTTCTTGTTAAGCCTTTTGACAGTTATTGGGAACTCTGTTTGAAGTGGATTCCTAACTCTAGCAAGTAATTCTGGTGCAGAAGAGAGGAAGCAGTCAGTGTTTGTTTATAAATAGCAGTTGCTCAAAACACATGACTAAGAAGGTTACAAAACTTCCTCTCTCTCAAGACACTTCAAGGTGGAGGTGTCTCTTTTGGCGAATGGCAAGAAACGCTACATTATTGGTGTAGATTTGTGATGAATGAAATGAAGCTAAGCTCTTATCAGAAACTGTTTTGTCACAAACTTGCTCTCTCGGGAGATGATTTTGACAGAAAAGAGATGCAAGAACATGTATATTGCTGATCTGTTTACTGCTCATTGTGATAGTCTCACTGAACTTAGTGCTCAAGGTATGAATGTTGAGGTATGATTAAGGAGACGTGCTCATGAGTGTTGCCTTGCTGCACAAACCTGTGTCATGGGACCTGGTCCAAGTATGCATAAAATGATATTTGCAAATGACAAAGGTTGTGACGATAATGTTAAGGAGAAGCAGATCAGACCTCCTTCAGGTGAAATATGCATACTTTGAATCTTTCAAGAAACTTTCGACTGAAGTGATAAATGGTACATGTTTGTGACCAAAATGATGATGATGAGAAGTTTGGTCTCAACATTGATAAAAGAACAATTGTGGTACACTCTTCCTCCAACAAGGCTTATCAGGGGTATACTAAAAATGGTCATGTGTTTATTGATGAGTCTAGAAGATTTTAAAAGTTGCAACGAAAGAAGTTTCTGGGATAGAAGAGTTGCTTCAGAATCAGAGAGATGGTTTAACTAGTGAGTTTGCTGAAGAACATCCTCATGAATCCAACAATCTCAAAGAAGATGATGCAGATGATTAACCTGATGAGGGACCTGGTCCTCTAGACAGTGCTGAACAAAGATGATGCAGTTCAAACTGATAATGTGAATTTTGAAGGTGAGAATGAAGAAGCTAATCAAGCTCAGTTTGAAAGAAGCAAACTCTGATAGTCGGTTCCCCAACAAGCTGATCGGTTGTCCAAGTTGCTCCTCAACAATGTATTCAAGAGAGGTAAAAATGTCAAAAACTCTTCTCTTTGAATTCAATATGCAAGGAACTGCTAATCATTCAGGTACATATTGATGATGTCATCTTTGAGGCAATCTTTGAGGTGTTGTGTGAAGAGAAGCTTTGTTAAAAAAGGCAAGATTCAATTTCTCTTTCATCAACTGAGGCAATAAATGTAGCAAGTGCAGCTTGATGGTGTCAACTCTTGTGGATCAGGAAACATCTTGAAGCTCATAAAAATCTGGCTGAATGAATCAAGATGATGATGGAAATGCTAAAACCTTCTTGAATGGATCCTACCTGAAGCAATCAACTCTTTTAATGACTATGAAAAGGGAGCAGGTATCCTTGCTTTTCGGTTATGTATGTTTTAGCAAATTCAGTTTCATACCTTTTGTAGGTATACACACATGGAAAAAGGGATGAAGAAAAAGGTAGGTGAGGATAGATCTAGGCAATGACATTCAAACTACAGAGAGGGACCTGGTCCTTTCTCGAAGGTTAGCAATCTTAACATTGTAGTTTGAATTATGCATGAGAGCCATTGAAATTGCCACATGTCTGTCCTTCAGGAATCTGAATGTTGTCTCATCTTTTGAGTGCCAAAATGATACCTTATTTTCTCTTTCTTTATATTCCATATTTCTTTCTATTTCCCCAGAAAAAATCGAGTTGCCTTCCAAATATCTAGGTGCTTTGAAATTTTCTTTTCTCTTCTTTTCAAACACACTTCAAATTGTTAACCCCTTGATTCTTGCTGGAGAATTTTTTGATGAAAATATTTTAAGTGTGAAGAGGGATCTGGTCCTCCATGAAAAATGAAGAAGTGGAAAAGATGATGCTCAAAAAGGGAGAAGTTGATATTCTGAGAACTCAAAGTTTTCTGAAGAGGAAGGTGTTAAAAAAAAAATCTTCTTGATTCCTCAATTGTTGATCTATTCATCTCGGAGGCCTTGAGTTGTTTGTGTTACCAATCTTTCTGTTATGAAAAACTCAGGCTGGTGTTGGAAGCTATGACAGTTGCTTGTGTTAACTGGAATACTGAAATGAGTTGCTTAAAAGTCCAGCTTCTGAAACAACACTATCAGAGGGACCAGGTGCCAACGAAAAAAAAAAAATTGGCAGCCCTGAAGGTTAAACATACAGGTTGGGTTGCACATCATGTTGTACGCTAAGAGAAGACTCTTGAAATCTTATGCTAGGGATATGCTCTACTAATTCTATTCTTTCAATCCCTTGCCTCTAAATCATCCCTTCTCTTCCTACCTCTCTATGTCAGTCCTCATTTATCTCTTGGGCATTGTTCTGGTTTTCATCTATAATCATACATGCAATGCTTTGATGACTGATCTTTTGTTTATGGATGTTAAATGTCTTGTTTCTACTGACTTATCTCATTACTTTATGCCTTTTTGCTCATGCTCTGTGTTGCCCAAGTGGCCATGAATTTGCAAGAACTATATTTCTGTCAACTTGGTTTACTGCTTTAACCCTTTTTTATGATGTCAAAAGGGGGAAAGTTGTTAAGGTAAGGTATGAGATCAATAGTGTTATAACTGCTTGAAGAAGACATGGTCACATCGATAGGAGGAATCAATGGTATCTACTTGAAGAGATATGGTCATGCTGATAGGGGGAATAAATGCTTGCTACCTGACGAGGACCTGGTCCTGTCGATAGGGGGAAGAAGATGTTTGTCATCATCAAAAAGGGGGAAGATGATATGTTGATGTTTTGATGATTCGACAAACTTTAGGGATGATTAAACTGCAGTTACCCCAAGAATTCTTTTTGATAGGGGGAACTGATGAATAAGTATGTCATCATCAAAAAGGAGGAAAATGCTATGTTGATATTTTGATGAGTTGACAAACTTCGAGATGATGAAACTCAAGTTACCCTAAGAATTCTTTTTGATAGGGGGAACTGGTGAATAAGTATGTTATCATCAAAAAGGGGGAAAATGTTAGTTCGAAGCTGAGTTAAGATGATAGCTCGAACTTGATATGAAGTTTTGATGATTTAACAAACTTATCGATCTAACAAGGAACCAAATCCTTGTTATTGGAACTGCTGACAATAAGATGAATGATAAACTCAGTGTGAGGTATATTTGTGTGCTATCATCAAAAAGGGGGAAAATGTTATATTCTAGGTGTTTTGATGATCCTCACAAATGCAGGGACCTGGTTCCTGGCAGAGTGCTCTCGTTCAGATACAAATGGGGTACAGTCATAAAAGCTGTCATGTCAGGTGGTAGGTGAAAAGTGCAGTATCCTACACCAATAAGAAGAGCGGACGAGATTGTATGTTTCAGTATCTCACAAATGCAGGGACCTGGTACCAGGCAGAGTTTCCTCCATCAGATACATAATTGGTTACAGCTGTAAAGCTGTCACGTCAGAGGTTGGTAAGGCGTCAGTGTACTACACCAATCAGAATGGAGGAGGGTGTTTGTCCAACGGATAATAACTCTTTATGTTTGATACTTTTAGCATGACAAACACCATATTATATTCATTCATCCAAAGAAGGAAGTCAGCCAGCAAGCCTTTTCAAGAACTCATATAGAAGTTTGCAAGGGACCTGGTTCCCGCAAGCAAGGGACCTGGTACCCGCAAGACTGCGACGTGAAAAGGACGAAAAGACAGCTGTCAGAAAAGCTGTCATCTCTGATGCGGTAGGTGCACAGCTTTTCCAACAGCAGGCCTTCAGCCAATGGGATGACTTCAACGAATTTGTGGGAATTTATATTATCTCTTTCCAACAAACACAAATTCAAGACTTGGCAAATTAAATTTGGATTTTCTCTGAAAATTCACAAGCTTGAACAGAAGGCCATCTTCAAGGAAGAACATTGCTCAACTCAACAGAAGGACCTGATAGAGTAAAGAAGAATCTTTGTTGTATTTAGAGCTTTGTGTCTATGTACTTACATTGTAAATCTGTTCCTAATCTATAAAGGATTCAGATATTTATTTTGGGTTTGTAAAAGTCTAAATCAGTTAAGGCTAACTGATTTAGTGGGCAACATTGGTTTGTTGCTTAGTCAAATTCTAAGTCATCTAGAGTTAGGTGGTTTAGTGGGCGGTGTTGTATCCGCTTAGGCTCTTCAAGTAATAGGTAGATTACTTGATCGTGAGATTAATAACTTTTTCTCACATTGTTTGTAACCGGGTTTCGCTTTTGCTTGAGAAGATTAGTGAAGACGGTTGTAAATCCTGTGCAACAGGTCGTGGTTTTACTCCCTTGAGCAAGGAGGTTTCCACGTAAACTGCTTGTGTTGTGTTCTTTATATTGTTTAATCTTCCGCACTGTTCTTGCTGTGTCAAGGGACCTGGTCCGTTGACTGGTAGTGGTCGCACACATTCCAACAGTTCTCAAGAATTCAGGGAAAGGAAACAGAATCATCCGCACAGAATCACCAACAAAAGATTGTGCATCAATCTATTGATGTTACCTCTTCTAACAGATTAACTATTACTATTCCTGAAGATTAAACTTCAATATGAGGCCTTTAATAATGGCAACAATGATGGTTTTTCCCATGCCAAGAAAAATATATATAAACAGGGGAAAGACAACAAGAAAAACAATGAAAAATGTACTCTCCCTACTATGAAGGGAAATACAAACTGACCTATCTACTTGTTATCAATAAGTAGTTCCTTTTTTTTATGGAATATATATTAAGGGTGTTAAGTCCCAAAAATCCACTCGAAGGCTTAGAACACGTATTCAAATCAACAAGGTTGATCTTAATGTTATCATGGAATCCTTTGTAAACATGACAAAGATCAACAATTACATGAAATTCTTGGAATATCAACAATGCATGCATCTCCAATAAAAATGGCCAAATTTGGCTCTCTAATTTGGAATGGAAATTACCAAAGACAATGATTGTTGCTAACACCGACCATCAAGTTACCATGAAAATGTTTTACAGTCCCTCCGATTTTGACTTGTATGTTAGAGATATCTATGAAAAATGCACCTCAGGTGAAAGACAACAGCTCTTGGTAGGTCTTAAGAATGTCCTGAATATGATTCAAGGTCCTAGGTGCATCGGGGGTGCCTTAAATGTCATTCTGGGTCCCGTGGAGAAATTTGGGTGGTGGGCTCGAAGTTTCCACAGCAATCAAGTTAATCGCCTCGGAGGAACAGGTTTCGGTCACATGCCTCTTGTTATAAAATGCCACAATGACCAGCAAGTAAATATCAAAATAATTCAAGTTTTTAGATTTTTGGGCTGGTCAATCTAATTTTGTGTAGCTAGTTGAACAGTCTTGGAACACCAATGTCATTGGTAACCCTATGTGGAGGCTTCAATCTAAACGCAAAATGCTTTGCAAAAATCTTAGTACTTGGTCTAGAGAAGTTGTTGGAAATGCATTTGATCAGGTTAAGATTTGGAAAGAGAAGCTTCACTACTAAGAATAACAAGACCTCTTACATAATAGAAAGGTCTGTTGGGAAGAGCTTCATAAAGGAAAAGCCGAGTACATTAGATGCATCACTACTAAAAAAAACAGTGAATACTGTTTCTGGAAATCACTTTTATAACTAATTATGGTCTGTCTAACTAATTTTGGTTAAATTTCAACAACTAAATTCACCAACTAAACCACATTATTTATTTGAACTTATTTAAATAGCTAACGATTTTTTAACTCTAACTAGTTTTGACTTAATTTCAACAACTAAATCCACCAACTAAACCACATTATTAATCTTAACTTATATAAATAATTTAACAACTTTTTAACGTTAACTAGTTTAATTTTGACTTAATTTCAACAACTAATTCCACAAACTAAACCACATTATTTATTTGAATTTATTTAAAAAACTTAACAACTTTTTAACTTTAGCTAGTTTAATTTTGACTTAATTCCACCAACTAAATCCACCAACTAAACCACATTATTTAACTAGTTTTGACTTAATTCCAACAACTAAATCCATCAACTAAAACACATTATTTATTTTAACTTATTTAAACAACATAACAACTTTTAACTTTAATTAGTTTAATTTTACTTAATTCCAACAACAAAATCTATCAATTAAACAAGTCAAAACTAAATTTTAACCTAAGTGTTAACACTAGATGGACACATATTGATGTTGCAAAAAAATAATTTAGTCATCAATAGGATCAACTAGTGTTGGTACTTATACTTAACAAACATATTATTCCTAAATTAAAGCTTTATCACCATTAGATGGGCACAAATTGATCAAGCAACAATATCAATTTGGATCATCTAGTGTTGGTACTTATGATTAACAAATATATTATTTCTAAAGTTAAAGCTAAATGTCAACACTAGATGGACATACATGATATCAACTTCCTAAAGCTTCCAGCAAGGCCAACTAGTGCGAGACATAAGTAGAGTCTCATACCCCTACCTAGGCTAAGTCAAACCTCTCAAGTCACCTTAGTTTTATACTTCATTATTTCATTTTAGTTTAGGGGACCCTTGCCTTAACCGACATAGACCACAAGAGCTAAGTGTGGAATCCGGTATTGTAAAACCTTACACCGATGGAAAATGGTCTACCGGCCAAAGTAAAACCAAACATAAACGTAGCTTTCTAGGTGGATCCACTAGCTAGCCTTCCTATGGGGGCAACATAGTTCAAGAACTAAGAGATAGTATATTCCCTCCACATACCACTTGCTAAGGGCCTCCTCTCATGGGAATCTATTAGATGAGTATTGTTGTTCATCTTGTATTCCAAACATACTTAGAACAAAACTTTGAACATCTTTGTAAGAAAATAAAGTTTAAGAACATTTTCACAACTAGAAAATTAAAACTAGTAGCGAAACTAGAATCAGAAACAGATTTTTTTAAAAAAAAATATACGAAATATTTTTCTTAAAGAAGAATTGTTGTTAATATGTGTCTAAAGAATCTTACTGATTCCAACGAACTTTGCAGAAACACGAAGTTACCAAGTTTAATGAACCAGTGAAAAATAAAAGAATAGAAGAACTGAAATTAATTCACAAATCTAAAGTTTGTAAAACACGTACCAAAATCTGGAAAATTTTTAATAGGAACAAGATCAAGTCTACTGAATTTACAGTGTCCTCTTAAGGAAATTATTCCCCTCTAGTATCCGAGGTTTGATTTGGAATATGACCTCCCAGGGTAAAATGATCTCAATCACCAGAGTATAGATACCAAAAACTCCGGTGTCAGCGAACCACTCAACGGCAGTAAAGTACACTTAGAATACTAGATTTAGTAGTTGAAGAAGAAGTCCATAAATTCTATTTAAAATGAGAGGAAATCCCTCAATTTATAGAAAACAAAGGATAGTGCGAAAAGGTTCTTATTGTGCCTTACCGGAAAGGTCACAAACCTTTGGAAAAGTCACAATCTTTCAGAATGGTCGTCACCTTTCATAAAAGTCACAACTTTCCATAAAAGTCACAACTTTTCATAAAAGTCGCAACTTTTCATAAAAGTCACAACTTTTCATAAAAGTCGCAACATTTCATAAAAGTCACAACTCTTCATAAAAGTCGCAACTCTTCATTTTCCATTCACACCTTTTTAAAATCCAACAATCCCCCGCATGAATGGGGAATGACTCGAAGACAAAGAAACGGGCAAGTATGTGTACTTTACAAGCAAGAATTAATTGCATTTGGATAAGTAGGTTTCCCCTTGGACTTTCCGTAGTGAACATATGTCGGATATACTCGGTCAATCAGTAGATGTGATATCTTTGAACCGTCAAACTTTGGTGTATACCTAGACAACCATATGTCACACAATTAACCCTTTACCATTTATGGTTTTACGGTTGTGTTCGTTTTATCCATGAACACCTCCTAGTTTCATGAGTGTATAGAGAGATGGGCTTTTGACAATCAACTTCTTTGAAGCGGCTTACACTTCACACTCACATAGGTGATTTCTAACCGTGTTATCGCGTAGATACACTATTTGGTCAACTCTGTCAAACTTAGCAAATCATTAAAACCATTAAGCTTTATTAACTCATTAACAAGCCTTAATGTTGTATCCTTGTCCCTGAGCATTGTCTTCATCATGAGAATGGATTGAGTTTATCGACAATGTCGAACCGTCATTCACAACTTTATTTTTTTCCTTCAATCTAGCTCTTGGGATCTCCAGTCTGCTAGTTAGAGTTACCGCCATGATGACTTGTCCTAAGCCGTAAATTCATTCCCTTAGATGATCTTTTAACTT
>NC_028646.1:24456792-24552042 GCF_001406875.1 Solanum pennellii
ACATATCACCAATATACAAACAAACAATGACCTTATGATTTTAATGTGAACACATTTATCACTTCCATCATTCTTCAATCCATTTGCCGACATGGTTTGATTGAATTATGTCATTGTTTTGGTGCTTCCATAATGTGACTTAACAAGTTCACATACTTTCTTTTATCTACCAGGTACCACAAAACCCTCAGATTGTTCCATGTAAATTTCTTCCTCCAATTCTACATTTAAGAAAGTTCTTTTCACATTCATTTGATCAATTTGGAGGTATACCACAGTAATAATTTTTGCATCCGAATGGATGTAATTCTAATTACTAACGAGTATATATATCGACAAGATCAATATCTTATTTTTTTTAAAGCCTTTGACACAAAGTCTTGCTTTATATTTTTCAACAGTTCCATCAACTGTTATTTTTCCTTCTAAAGATTCATTTTGAACCCAAAGGTTTATTTTCTTGAAGAAGATCAATTAACTTTCAATATTGTTTATTGACACCATCTTTCCAAAGGATGAGTCTACAGAAGACATAGAAAATGTTACAAAATCATATTCGAAGAAAGTAAATGTCCTTTAACATTTTACTTAGCCTCTGAATCTCTTTATTAAGTACATTATCCTTTTCATTTCCTAGGCCTTTTAGACCCTTCTCTAGACTACTCAAGTTTAATTTTACAGTCCACAGTCATAGGTCCTATTTTAATTCTTTTAGGAATAGGATCTAGGACTTTTACTAGATACCCCCACACTTTGAAATATTTCAAGTTGGATTTCCTTTCTTTCCATTTCTCATATGGAAAAGATTGTATTCTGATCAAACAAAATCGCTTTCTTTCTAAAAGGACAAAACTTTGTGTTGATCCCTTTTGCAGTAAGATAGTTCCTCCAAACAAGTTTTGTGTAAACCCGAACTTATAATAATGCATCCATCATTTCTTTCAACGTTCGGTTTTTCATTAGATTGAGGTGAATATGGCAGTAGTTTGATATTTCACTTTCCAAACATATTTCTGCACAATGAGATTTATACTCTCCTTTCTAATCACTTCTTATATATTTTTTCACACTGATTTTCAACTTCGATATTACATTGTCTAGACATTTCTATTGCTTCATCCTTACCATTTAGAAAATAGACATAGTCATTTCTAATGCAATTCTCAATAAAAGTAACAAATACTTTTTCCCACCATGAGATGGTGTTAACTTCATATCATAAATGTCAGTGTAAATCAATTCTAAGGGATTAGAATTCCTCACAACAGATTTATAAGAATGCTCAACATACTTAGAATCCACAAAAACTTGACATTTTTATTTATTGCACTCAAAGTTAGGCAAAACTTCTAAGTTGATCAGTTTTTCTTACAAGGTTTTGTAATTGACATGCCCCAAGTGTTCATGTCACAAACATTGACTCAAGCAAGTAAGAACAAATAAAAACATTGAGTTTGAAAAGCTCTTCGGGAGGTAGCTTTTTCCTCACTAATATTTTGTTCCTATTTCTTACAATTTTGTGTGACACAAACATTGTTTAGATTGTCAAATATCCTTTTCAGAAGGACATTTCCATAACTTTCAATGTGATTGTTATAGAACTACCTATGAACAAAGTTTCATCGGGTTCAATAAAGACAATATAGTCCAACTGTTATTTTTACAAAAACATAACAAATGACTATTCACCAATATTCATGTCTATGCAAATACTTTTATTATAATAGACATATCTTTTCATGAAAAATCACAACATTTTAAGTGATTTTTTTTCATAAAATAACACAATTATTTTGAACAAGTATATATATAATTTGGATGTTTCATACTAGTCACACTATATACTAGTAATAGAGAAACTCAACAACCACAATGCCAAATATACTCCAAGAATTTTGTGGGTATAACATAATACAAAAGTATCATTGAATTTCATATCTTTTGTTCCAAAGTTAAATTAGACACCAAGTCTAATCATAAGCAAATAACCCCCACATTTCAAATGTGATCTCAAAAATATTTTTCAAGTATTTGAAATAGTTTTTCCACATATTTTAATGTTGGAAACATTATTCTACGAAAGAATTATAGTGCTGCAATTCTCTTTGACAATGTTTAAAAAATGTCAATGTTCATTCCATAGAGACACAAAATCACAAATTCTAAGTCACTGGTATTTTTTCTCTATCATAAATAGACATGCCACTTAGTATTTTAAATATTAACAATAAGGACAAAAGAAAATTGTACAATTTATTTCTATGTTACATTGAAGTTTATAGAAAATAAAAAATACAACACTGACTTATTATGTGAAGTTTTCATATTCTTCAAACCAATTGCAAAGTCCAATTTATCCAGAGTATAAAACCACAAAAGTTTTTAGTCTTCAAAAATCAGACACACTAACATTTCTCATGGAGTACAAAACTACAAAAGTCTTTTTTTTTTCTCCAAACAGAATAACACATATTCTTTATCACATAGAAATGTTTTTCTTATCAAATAGTCTTCCAACTATAACAACTTGACATACTATTTTATCAAACACCTCTCATTTTTGCAAACTAAAGAATTTTAAAAGCAACAATATCTACGAAGTAAATTCATTCCACAACATATGGTTTGCAAATCTTTTTCCAAAGATACACATAATAAAAAAAATAAAAAATCAAAGATGATTACTCTTAGAAACTATTTTCCTCCTTAGATAATTTAATAAGAAGGTTACCTGGTAATCTTTAAACGGAATATCATAAATTTTTTTTGTTACATTCTCACTTCGACTTTGCTAAAACAAAGCAACGAATTATGGAGAAGTAATGCATTTGTCTTCTACTTCCATGATCAGATTCTCTCAATAAGTAAAATACAAAAAAATACTAACAGTATAATAATTTCCTTAAGATTGTTGTTCATCTTGTATTCCAAAGATACTTGGAACAAAACTTTGAACATCTTTGTAAGAAAATAAAGTTTAAGAACATTTTCACAACTAGAAAATTAAAACTAGTAGCGAAACTAGAATCAGAAACAGATTTTTTTAAAAAAAAATATACGAAATATTTTTCTTAAAGAAGAATTGTTGTTAATATGTGTCTAAAGAATCTTACTGATTCCAACAAACTTTGCAAAAACACGAAGTTACCAAGTTTAATGAACCAGTGAAAAACAAAAGAATAGAAGAACTGAAATTAATTCACAAATCTAAAGTTTGTAAAACACGTACCAAAATCTGGAAAATTTTTAATAGGAAAAAGATCAAGTCTACTGAATGCACAGTGTCCCCTTAAGGAAATTATTCCCCTCTAGTATCCGAGGTTTGATTTGGAGTATGACCTCCCAGGGTAAAATGATCTCAATCAGCAGAGTATAGATACCAAAAAACTCCGGTGTCAGCGAACCACTCAATGGCAGTAAAGTACACTTAGAATACTAGATTTAGTAGTTGAAGAAGAAGTCCATAAATTCTATTTAAAATGAGACGAAATCCCTCATTTATAGAAAACAAAGGATAGTGCGAAAAGGTTCTTATTGTGCCTTACCGGAAAGGTCACAAACCTTTGGAAAAGTCACAATCTTTCAGAAAAGTCGTCACCTTTCATAAAAGTCACAACTTTCCATAAAAGTCACAACTTTTCATAAAAGTCACAACTTTTCATAAAAGTCGCAACATTTCATAAAAGTCACAACTGTTCATAAAAAAGTCGCAACTCTTCATTTTCCATTCACACCTTTTTAAAATCCAACAAGTATTCCTCTTTGGGAAGTCAACACCTCACATAGAACTATAGGGTGAATCTTCTTCTTTGGGAAATCATCGCCTCCCATTGTCAAGTTCACTCGGTGCTAAGCTAAGTCCCTTTTGTTAAAATGTCTTTTAAGTCTTATTCATCAATCATAACATAGTTTAGGTCATAGGGTCTAAACCTTGTATAATCATTATCATTATAGCTCAATATGAATTGCATGAGTATAGTCTTTTCATCACAATTCATATAAGTGAGATTAACACATTACATATCACTTCATAATAAGACGCATTGGTATACATCACCATCCTTATAACCTTACATCTTAATCAACCTCACAACCATAATCAAGACATTTCAATTCAACATCATTCCACCCTATCAATCCTAAATAAGGCATACTCCAACACAACATCATGACTTAATCACAATTAACCACGAGTTGAAGTAAGGAATATGGATTACAAGACTTACCGAGTCTCCTTCATAGTTCATCATAAGGGTGTTACCATCAACCCATAGCTCAACCCAATTAGGTCGTAACATCAACATAATTCAATAATCAACATTATAATAAGGCGAGAAGAATCACTACACCATAATTCAATACTAAATCAAAGCTTAAGACAAGATACTTAGGTCAATTCTCATAACCTAGATCACTTCTAAAGAACTAGAATGAAAGACTAGAATTCATATTAATTTGTTCATGATTAGTGTAACAACATAATTTAATAGTGATTTAACTAATAATCAAGTCAATTGAATCAATCACAACCTAATTCACATCAAGATCAAACCTAGGTTAAGGGTTAAGGATCATGTTCTTCAATTTAGACCAAAACATCACAAATTATCATAATCAAGTTAAAATACAAGTTAATATATTCATTATATCCTAAAAAAAATCATAAACAACTCAGTTCATAACATCAAATTCGTAATTGGATGAAACCCACTTGAAAACTCAACTTTTAGAAATACTTTGAAGGAGCCCTTTGTGGAAAGAAGTCTCAAAGGTGAATTAGATCCCATACCTTAACGTTTGATGAAGATTTGATGATGAAATCATCCCTTTCCAGCGCCCAAAACCTCCCTCTATCTTGTCTTTCCAATAGAGAGAGAAAGAAGAGAGAAGGAAGAAAGTTTATTTTGTGAGTTGTGTTTAGACTAATGAGGGTTGGGTTCTTTATATGGGGGTTAATTAACTTAATTAGACTTCCTTAAACCCCTAATTAACCACCTAAACCTTAACTAATTAAATTAACCAACATTAAAATGTGCAGGAAAACTTGACCCTCACAGATGGAACCCCAATCGACGGGCCGTCTGTGAGTCGATGACATGGCCCCCCCTCCAACCTGCACACTCGTCGTTTTGGTGAGAGACTTGTGTAGGCGAGGGATTCCCCATTTTGGATAAGTGTGGGACGATGGTTTGCATCGACGCCCCGTCGATCCACACACGATCCGTCGTTTGTCTTCCGTGGTTGCACACTGCCTAGGCAGTGTTGCCTCCTACGTGCGAGGGTCATCCTCAAGGGCCCTTTGTTGGTCCTTGGAGAGTTATACCCAGACGTTACGACAACGAATCATCTTAGACGCATGTTATACACCCTTCCACCTAATTCCATGAATTTCCGGCTCCTAAAAGCTAGTCAAATAGGCTAAGGCACACTAGTACGTCCTTGAACCACATCTCCAAACGTCATGGACGTTCTTAGACGTTTTGGTTTCTAAACTTCCCAAATGACATATATTCATTATTATAGTCCTAAAAACAGTGTCTAGACCTCAAGACACCTATGTTAGGCTTTAAGATATATCTAGATATTGTTGTTATTGTGCATGTGATTCTTCTTGTTGGGCTTGATGTACAACCATATTTTCTAATGATGATGTCTATATGTTGTGTACTTCGTATTTCTAAAATCCCGGTTTAGTGCTTAGTTTTCTATTAATAAAAAATCTTGTGCCAGTTCATACCTTACTCTATTTCTAATATCATGTAGGAGTATTATAACACAATTAATATTTGGAGATCTACCTAAAATCTATACTTTTCTTGTTTGATAGTCAATCTACAAAATGATTAATAGTTTTTTTAACAATATAATAATTTCTATCAATTTACCAATCGTGTTTTTCATTTTCCTATTTTTATTCTTTTTAATCTCTTATTCTTAATTAATTAAGATATCAATGAATCAAACTTTAAATGAACTTACATGTTCATATTTTCTGAATTTTTATTATTTTCATGTTGGCTGCGGATAGAGAAAAATGTTACTTTCATTCTTTTATTCATTCTTTTATTTTGAATTTTGAATACACGCAAAAGAAAAATTGTAGTATGCGTATATAGCTGCTTTATTAAATCATCTTCTATTCAACTAACTATTTATAAATGAATGGAGTTGTTATATTTCTTTTTTTTTCTCCCTTGCTTAATTTATCATTAGTTTTAAAAAAATTAAAATGGTGGACACCATCGAAAAAGAAAAGGGGCCGGGGAGAGAAGGTTATTGGGTGGGGGGAGGGGGAGGTGAGTATAGATAGTAGAGATTTCTTTTAAAATTTTTGCTATAAAACCCAAAATCAGGCCAAACATACGATGACATACATTATGTATTTCCAAATTATTTTAAGAGAAAATGCACAAGTACCCCCTCAACCTGTGCCCGAAATCTCAAAGACACAATCATACTATACTAAGGTCCTATTACCCCCCTGAACTTACTTTATAAGTAATTTTTTTACACCTTTTTGGCCTACGTGGCACTAGCTTGAAAGAAAAAGTCAACCAGCGTTGGGCCCACAAGATGGTGCCACGTAGGCCGAAAAGAGGTAGAAAATTATTAATAAAATAATTCTGGGGGTGATAAGACCTTAGTATAATATAAGTGTGTCTCTGAGATTTCTGGCATAGGTTGAGGGGTACTTGTGCATTATCCCTTATTTTAATGGTGAAGGGCCTAAATTTCCCTTAAACAATGATATTTGGTATAAATTTACCCTTCATAAGCCTTATGAGTGTGGCCAATAAAAAATAAGGATATGTTTGAGCCAAAAGGTTCACATCAAGGTATTTGGGGGCCGAAAGGTGCATGAAGGGTAATTTGTATCATTTCAAATAGTTGAGATCATTTTCAGCCCTTCCATTAATACTACTCACTCCGTTTAAAAAAGAATGACTTAGCTTGACTTGACACGAAATTTAAGAAAATAGATAAGACTTTTGAATTTTATTGTCCTAAATTAAAGTTATGTCAAATGTATAAATTTCTCTCAAGCCACGTGGAAAATTGAAATCAAAATATTATAAAAAAAAGAGATCATTCTTTTTTAAACGGACTAAAAAGGAAAGGAAGTCATTTTTAAACGTAGGGACTAAATTAATTTAAGTACATGAATGTGTATTGACCTTTTGACTTCATTCAATTAATTCCTAATTAAATAGCTAATTTAATAATAGTACTTAAATTAGATAAAGGGGTTGTTAAGCAAGAAATCATTAAATTAAAAAGTTAAATTACAGGCTCATAAAATATGTACCATAATAACCCCTAAGACTAACTTATTTCTTAAACAATAACAAATAGTGCAAATTAAAAAGTTCATCTGTAAATCTTGAGTTTTTTACGTGATTAAGCCTATAATATTTTGGTATATAAACATATGACTATATCTTACTAATAAATATTATTCCATAGAGACATAAATTTTGAAGATAAACATATAAAAAAGTAAATGGTACTTTATGATGCAATAAATAAATATATTATAATCAAGTATTTTCATATACTCTTATTGTAATTCTTGACGACAAATTTATAAAAACAAAAACAAAAGTACATTTTTCATGTAATACATTTTAATAATATAGCTAAGCCTTTTTGTCTTATATTATTAATATACCACTTAATGTATTAGATATTAAAAATTAGTTTTACTACAACAAAAGAGGCTTTTAGTGACATTTAATTTTCCTTTAAGCGGCAGTATTTATTGCCACAAAAACTTTTAACGGTATTTAATCTATTGCCATTGCATCTAGTGTCGCTAAAGAATTTAGTGACATTTATTTAGAATGCCGGTAAAGACCTAAAATATCACTGCTAAAAGTATATGCTTTTAGCGACATTTATTTAGCGACAATAACTATTGCCAGTAAAGCTTTCCATATTTATAATTTATAATTGTCAACCTATTTTAGTGAAATATTGTGAAATTTCTAATCGACCATGAATTCAACTAATTCATATGTACATGTAGAAAAATCAATACAAAAATAATAATAGAAAAATTATCAAAACTGAAACCACGTCATTCATTTAAAAGAAAGAACAATCAAACTTAATACATCCAGTTTCTCGTCTTTTAATGGTAAAAAAAGATGAATTACATATAAGATTGCGTTGAAGTTATCAAAACAAATAAAAAGAATGCATTCAACAATGAAAAAAATAAGAAAAACGGGCTAGTGAAAGTATGGCCAGCTTGGATCAGGATCATATGTAATATCGGGAGGATCTTTAGTAGAGCCAACTTATATTGATAACCATGGAGAAGCTTGTTGAGCTGCCAGAAATAAAAGAAAAAAAAGTCTATCAAACCAATCATATTAAAAATCTACTAAAATAAACAATATGAACAAAATACAGCGATTATGAATTGAAAAATTCTAAAGACCAATGAGAGAAGTCTTGTACATTTTAAAGTAGTTGTACATTGAAAAGTTCAGATGATCTAGCAATTTCCAACGCACTAAAATGTGACATACCAGCTTTAAAATTCAATATAACGAGGAAATAAATTTAGAGAATGATAAACCTGACATAATTTCAATGTTTTTCCTCCTAGAAACATGTCCTATAACATATGTAAAATACGTGCAGAAACCATACAACTATCACATGTATTCATGAAAGCAACTGCATGTTTGTATAACTTGGCTGAGGTAGAGGAAATTTAACTTGCGATCTCAGTTTATCCATGGTAGTGGAAAAGGAGGGAGGCTTTCATGGTTCACTTCACATTATCCAAATTAACTTTAGATAACAAACTAAACAATCAGGAAACTAAATGGCGTAAGCTTGAGATAAGTAAAAGAAAATATTTAGCCCAGAAAGTCTTAATAATAGTCACCGCTTGAGGATTGAAGTCACTGGGAATGTCAAACCTCATCCTATTAGAGCCAACAACTTCTATCACCTACAAAGTCGCATTCATTTTAGCACATCCCACGCCATGTAAATAATCATGAGGCTCGACAGATGGTCCTCTTATTTGATCGTCAAAAATCAAGCTTGTAGCAAAAGCTAGTATGAACTATCTCAAAGAGAAACAATTTCAAGAGTCGTAAAGCATTATATTTTATCTTCTCATTTGGTCTTTCATAAACCAAACTCCTTTTTATCTGAACATTGCAGTCTATAACCCGATAAGAAAATTCTCACAAACAATGGATACAACAAATTGTAACAACTAAGCAGTATCTATATGATAAAATGAAACTCGAGGACTACAGGATAAACCAACAAAATATCATCCACCATCCTTTTTAACATGACATATACGAACCTCTGAACTAAGCCCTTTGACCCCTTAGCGACAATAATATCTCTACAACAACATTTTATCTAAAAATGGTATTCCTAGTAACATATCTTTTGTTGTAAACTCAAAATTATACATTTCTTCTATTGTCAGTATTTTATCCATATTTGTATTTTTATATTTTTTGCTTTATATTTAATCACACTTCCTTCATTATTAAATCCTGTTACTACAATAGGTGTTTTTAATTTTTCCCGTTTATCTTCTGGTAGACAATTATATTTACATATATTTGCTTCTGCTCCTGTATCTATCATGGGTGTATAATATCTGTTGTAATATCCTTCTACAATAATTTTCGCAAGAATAAATATTTTCATTATTTATTTTGTTCTTTTTATGATTATTTTCTTATTTTGACAAGTTATTGTTAATTGTTCATTTTCTATATTGTACGATTTAACTTTTTCTAACCATTTTATACCTAATGTAATATTATGATTTCTTTGGTATATTTTAAATGGTATTACTAGGGGTATTCCTCCTATAATTATTTCTTTTTCGGTTGTTTCTTCATTTGTGTTTACTATCTCACTAGGTAATTCGGCGCATAATTGTCCTGTTTTTATAATTTCTGTTTCTAACACTAATTCTCTTATTATGTAATTTTCTTCTTGTCCTGTATTTATTAAAATTTTATATATTCTTTGGTCTATTACTCCTGTTATAAAATAATGGTATGGTGTTATTTCTTCTAATAATTTTTGTGGAATTTCATGGTTTCTTCTAGATGTGCTCATTCTTGATGAGGTAGTTCTTGTTAATGTATTTGGTACGCTTGAGGTGCTTAGTCTTTCTTTTACAATTTCTAAGTCTTCTTATATGTCAATTTCCATATAGCTATAGTCATTATTGTCTATTACAGTAATTATTTTTTCAAAGGGATTTTCTACTTTTGTTTTATCGATTTTATTTCTGCTGTTACTTTGTGTTTTGTCGTAAATATATATAAGTTTTTACATCTTGCTGTAAATATTTTACTGCCTGGTGCTAACTCTAATCCAGACATTTTCCAATATAATACTAGTGACTTATCTATATTTCTATCTGTTAAAGCTACAAAATAGTTGACACTTATTATAAATTTAAATTTTTGGTATATTAAATTTCCTCTTACTGCACTGATTACGCTTTTTTCTATAGTGTGTATGATTCTATCATCTGCTAAATATAGTTCAATAGGTGTATCTATTCCTTCTCTAAAACAAGTTTTTATTAATATTTCTGTTCCTCCTAAATGTACATATTTTATAGGTGTTTTAGCTTTTATATCTTGTATTTCTTTATTAATTATTCTCTTATTTAGTATAGGTATTTGTGCTTTTCCTCTTGTATATTTACAATCTATGATGTGTTCTTTCTGGCTAACTACATAGTGTTCATCTTTTTGTCTTTTAAACCAATTTCTTATTATAGGTACTTCAAGTATTTTTTCAACACTTAAGTCTAATTCTTTTCCTTTTATTCGTTCAAAAATTGAATTATCAAATATAATTTTTTGTTCTGATAATTCTTCATTTTCATAATCTTCTTTAGATATTATTTTTATATCATCTTCAGACATTATATTTCTTCATCTGTTTCATCATTATCTAGATTAATATTTTCTTCTTCATTTTCAGTTTCTATATCTGATACTTCATATATACTATCATTTTCACTTAATTCATAGTCTATATATTCTATTTGCATATATTCATCATTATCTATTATTATTTCTGCAATCTGTTTTCTTTTTGGGTTTTTGGGTAATTTACAATCTCTAGCTAAATGTCCTATCTTTCCGCAATTGTAACAAGTGCATTGTGATATTTTTCTTTTTGGTCTATATGACTTTTTTATTTTATAATTTTTTACATAATATCTTTGTCTTGATTTTTTATATTTATACTTAGTTTTAGTTTTTCTATAATTTTTATACCTTTTAGGCTTTTGCTTTTTATTTCATTTTTGTCTATTTGTATTCCTAGAAATTCTATTTGTGGTTTCATGATTTCCGCTTTCTTTTTACTTAAACTTATACCTGAGTGTTTAATTATATGTATAAATTTTTCTAATAATCTTATATGTTCATCTTGTGTTTTAGAATATAATAATATGTCATCTATATATACAATACAATTTTCTAACTGGTTAAAATAGTTATCCACAAAATGTTGATATCTTCCTGGTGCATTTTTATATCCAAACGGTAAAACATTCCATTCATAGAAACCTTGCGGTACTGTGAATGCTGTTAGCTGTTTAGATTCTTCTTCTAGTTTTAGATGATAAAATCCTGATTTACAGTCAAATTTACTAAAATAGTTATGTCCTTGTATTTGTCTTATTTTTAGTATCTTATTTGGTATTGGATAATTATATGTTTTAGTTTTGGCATTTAAGTTACGATAATCTATAACCATTCTACTTTTACCTCTTTTTTGTTCACTATGTTTTATAACTATAAATGCTGGACTTGTATGTTTACTATTGCTCTTCTGTATATAATTATTTTCTAATAATTCTTCTATATGTATTTTAAATTCTTTTAAATCAGACAATCATCTACTCGAACTGTAGAGATATACGAGCAGCAGATATGGAAGATTTAAGACAGTGGATATTAAGTCTGCTAAGACCAGAACAAACACCTACGACAAGAGCAATACGGAAGAACTTCATTTCTCCTAATTTAATGACGAGATATTGCAAGCTGATAGGACAAAAATATCCTGATCATCTATGCTCAAAATGCGAAGGAGAAGATAATTACGTCCCAGACGTACAGTTAGAATAAAAATGTAAAAAAAAAAAGTAATTTTATTAAAGTAGTTTGTTGTGTAGTAGTGTTTTATTAAAGTAGTTTGTTGTGTAGTGTTGGCCAGAAGATAAGATGGCCATATGTAAAAGTTATGTCGGCCAGTAATAAAGTAAAGGGCCACTAGTAGTTTGTCGTTTTGTGTCGGCCAAATAATATAGGCCAAGTGTAAAGTAGGTGTCGGCCATTTCTATTGGCCAAGTATGTAAAAATTTGTATAAATAGAGGGCCTCTCCCTCAGTAATAAACAGGCTGAATAAGCTATTTTCTCAAAACTCTCTTATCCTCCCTTCTCTCTTAAAAATGGCTTCCACCCCCCCACATTCTCTTGCTTCTATCTAAAATGACAATTTAAACTATGTCTCAATATTCTTCAGATAAAGCAAAGTTAGAATAGAAAGAGAAGTCTGCCCTATTCTGTGTGGCGGTAGAGGGTAATGTAATAAATTTTAAGAGGAATATATTTAGTGAAAAAATGTATGGAAGATTTTCTTAAATGCCAGTAATTAGTCATTCTTTCCTGTCAATTGCTCAAATTCCGCAAATACTTGTGCCTGGAGGACATTGTAGCGGCATTTAACTTATTGCCTCTAAACAAATGTTCCTAAAAGCCTCTTTTGTTGTAGTGATGGGATATGACCGGAGTGTTCAACTAAAGAATTTATAACAGGACATGTAAGCAAACTTTTGTTGATTTCTTCAGCTTCCCTAGCGCTGCCCTGCAGTAAAAGAAAAATTAGTTTATTATACTGTAATTGAGAAGAAAGCAACTGATCAAGGAAAAAGGTTGGGAAGTACAAAGATGCAAAAAAGATGGCGATATTCAGTGTATCTGTGATAGTGGAAAAGGAGGGAGGTTTCCACGGATCATTACAATATTATCAAAAGTAACTTTACGGTAACACATTAACACAATCACCAAAATAAATAGCGAAAGCTTGAGACAAGTAACAGAAACTTGGATGGAAATAAAAATAAACTACAGCAGCTTCAAAATAGTTGATATGCACTCACTATCTATTTGAGGAATTTTGAAATGTCAGACAAGTAGCACAACTTATTTTTTCATGAAGCTTCTGTTAACCATGTCTATGCTTTTTCAAGAGAGACTATAGTTGAAACTACTTGTCAAATAGATATTATAGTTGGAAACACTTACCGAATAGCAAAGTGTCAAAGCTTCTGTTAGCAAAGTGTCTGAGCAAATGCAATCTGATCCTAAACAACCATTTACCTGTATGCACCTGCACTAAGTACAATTTACAAAAGATTGTGCAACACAACCATAGTTAGACTGCACAAAGTTTGTTCAATATGTATTTGTGAAAGTGCAAAGTTGTATTTCCTTTCTATAATGAAAATTTGTTCGATATGTATTTTATGTCTACTTGTAGCAGTAAAGTACCAAACTTCCTACAGGTAATGAGAATCAGCCATATTAGTAGGAAGTTGTCAATGTGAAGTTGTGCTAAAAAGGGAACAGTTTTTCCATTGTCCTTCTGTGAAAGAAGATCACCCATCACAGAGCCAAAACTTTAGGCTTGTGCAAGAGAAAAGCTGATTCGGTCTCTCTTAGGTAGTTCCTTTATTTATTTTTCCTTTCAAGAGGTAGACTTAGAGACCTCTTCTAGGTATCATATACACGAATGATATAACAGAAAGCTTATAACTCTGAGCTTAATGGAAGTGGATCTATTGAGAGACTACCAGCTGACTTCCCCATTTAGTTGTAGTAGTCATCTGCAAAATAAAACTACCTAGAGCAAACTAATCTTTAAAAGACTGAAACACTAGCTATACGGGGGAGGAAATAACAATGGGGATGGAAATCAAATGATATGTATTCAGCAATTAATGTGAAAACAATCTAGCAAGACGCATCACTACTTCGGTTTGTTCCTAAATAAGTAACAGAACTCCCAATTAAAACATCAGACATACATTTTCTCAATCAATAACAATCTTCTCTCTTCTCTAGAAATTATAAAACTCAGTTAGGGTTCTAGAGTGAACTGTTCAAGAACAAGTTCAAATAACAATTTATACTTACCTCACCACGACTACTGACCCTGAGATAGAGAATTTGACATCGTTTTTTCAAGCTTAATAGAGAAGAAACAGATTCTGCTAAATATAAACAATTTTTCGAATTATGTTTTCTTCAAAGCTACACGAAGCTAATGAAATCAAAATCAAGTTTATCTTACTGTGCACTTACCAACGAAATGAGAGACTGAGAGATCGAGAAAGAGAAATCGTGCAGAAAGAAAGAGAAGGAGAGATTACCTCTTGCTGTGTGCTTCAGATCGAGCATAAAGAAACAAAAATTACTTCATGCTTCAAATCAAATCCATCGTAGCCATGGAATGGAGCTTCAAATCAATCCACTACTTTCGATGAAATGGAGAAAGATAGATCGAGTATTTCAAAATTCCAGAATAAAATCAAAATTTGATTGAAGAGAGGTTTTGATCTTTTAAACTACTCTAATACTAATTGTTATTAAGGGTCACTTTTTAGTGGCTTAAGGGTAATTGCCGGCAAAAGCTGGCTAAAATTGCCTAAATACTTGCCACTAATAACTTCTTTTGTGGTAGTGTTTCTACCTTTTGTGTTGCCAACTTATTTGTATTGCAACAATACATTTGTATAAATTCATATCAAGTACTGCCAATTTGCAAAGAATGTAACATGATTTTTCGGATTACAATTTAGAAGGAAGAATTTTCTCGACAAAAATATTCCTTTGGTTGGTATAACATTGTTCTTTCTTCAATTGATTTTTGATATGCATAACTAATTTTGGTATTGCTTTTGACATCACATCAATTCCTTAGGTAATTTTTTGAGAAAAACATAAAGACACCATCGAAGTTGTCCCATATTTGCATAAAGACACCTAAACTTTAAAAGTGTCCTATCACACCACTAAACACCTATATATCGTTGTAAATAGGTCATTTTTTACCCATTTCGTCGTCTATGTAGTGCGCGTGTTGCCCACTCTCTAGGATAGAATTAACCCGACCCGACCCTTTTTTTTGAAGAAAATTCGTCTTCTCCTTTTCATTTCATTTCTCAACTTCTCTCTAAAATCGAATGAAATACACAAGTGTTGCTGTTGACGATAGTGTTGTTGTTGTCGATCTCGTTGTTGATCGTTGTTGATGTGTATTGGTGAAGATTCTTGGAGATTGAAGTTCTAATAGGTTAGGGTTCTAAAACATATGATAAAATCTTCACTTTTTTTCGATTATTCTGATTTTATGGATTATTATAGTGTAGAAGTGTTGGAATCGACCTCCTACAGTTGCCATTGTTAGGATATTTTGGAGTATGTTGCGTAATCAACTTAGTTAGTGTAGGGTATTGTGTTATTGACTTAGTGCGACTGTTAGTGATTAGGGTTTTGTGATTGTATTTTAGGTTAGGGTTAGATGTTATCCACTTAGTTCATATATTATTATTTGTCTCTTATACATTTTTATACTTCAATTTGTACATTATCAACTGCTATTGTTAGTGTTTTTGTTCTGTTAGTACTGTTAGAGCTAAATGTTAGTGCTTTTTTCTATTTTTGTTAGTTAGTGTTTCTGCTGTTTTTGTTTGTTAGTGATTATGTTTGTTGTGTACAACTTGTTAGAGTTAGTTATTGAAATGTGTGTTTGAATTGTGTTTGTTGTTGCTACATGCTTTTTCAGGATGACTTTTACTCTGAAAACTTTAAGATGGTATCATGGGAGGTGAGAGAATTTGGTCCACCACCTAAATATACTGGGGGGCATGTGACAGAATTCCTAGATGTAGATGTTGATAGAATGTCTTATAAAGGAACTAGGATATACAATAGATTGTGATTTTTCATTAAGTGGGATGGGTTATTGGTCCTTGTTGATAATGATAAGGTTATATTTGACCTTTTCAATATGATAAATGTTGGGGACACAGTGGAGGTGTATGTTTTTCATGGGGTTAGTAAAGCTAATCAGGCCCCACTTGAATTAGAGTTTGTCCCCCATGTGACTGAAAGTGGGGTAGGTGAGGAATCTTTTAATGAGACTTCTAACCCTAATAATCAGCCTCCTACTTCTACTTTCCTTCCATCCCTACAACTGGTCCTTCTGAAACTTCCAACAATCCATTTAAAGCTCAGTCTTCTACTGTGCCTCCACCATCTCCTTCTATTGTGTCTCCTTCTTCTACTGTGCCTCCACCATATCCTTCTACTGTGCCTCATCCTTCCACTGCGCCTCCCCCATCTACTTCTACTGTGCCTACTCCTTCATATGTACCTTCATCTGATTATCCTATAATAGATAATGATCCAACTGATGATGAAGTGGAAGATGAATCAGGATCTGAAGGGGATACTAGTGAAGATACTGAGGTTGACAGTAATGTTCATCAAGAGTATGTAGATATAAGGGAAACCAAGAGACATTTCAAAAGGTCATAAAAGGAGAAAAGGGGAACTACTTCAGATCAGATTAATGTTAATGAGAAAGGTCCAGATATAGGGTATGATGAGAAAAATAATGGTATTAGGGAAAGCTTAGTTGGTAAGCTAGGAGGTGATGGACCTTATTATCTAAGTGATGAAGTTCCTAGCTTTGAAATAGATGATGAAATAGGTTGGGGAGATGGTGAAGAGGTTGATCAAGTAGTGCATAAACCTGTTAGGAGGAAGAAAACCCCAAATAGAGTTGTGTTTGATACAACTGCTAAAAAGATTGGAACTGTTGAAGAATTTAAGTGGCAGTGACAAGATATGTAATCCAAGAACATATTCAAATTGAAAAATATGTAAGTGAGCCTGGCAGAATTAGTGTGAGATGTTGTAAAGAGAGTTGTCCTTGGTTGTTGTGTGCAAGTAAGGATAGAACTAGTGGAGATTTCATTATTAAAACATACAACCCTATCCATAAATGTTTGACATCAACTCATAACTACTTGTGCAACTCAAAGTTTTTGGCCACCAAATACAAAGAAAGAATAACTCAACAGCCAAACATCAACATTGTGTTGTTGCAGGACATTATTAGAAAGGAGTTGGATATTAATGTTGGTAGGATAACAGTGAGAAGAGCTAGGACTAGAGTGTTACAAGATATCATGGGTGATCACATTGTGGAGTATGGTAGGATTTTTTATTATAGAGATGAAATATTAAGGAGTAATCCAGGTAGTACTTGTGTAGTGGAGGTTGAAGAAGATTCTGAAACTGGGATGAAATTTTTTGAAGGATTTTATGTTTGCTCAATGCTTTAAAGAAAGCATTTTTTGGAGGTACTAGGAGGTTGATTGGTTTTGATGGGTGTTTTCTCAAAGGTGTGTGTAAAGGCCAGTTGTTAGTGGCAGATTGTAGAGATGGAAAAACCAAATGTTGTCTATTGCTTAGGCAGTTGTTGAGGTTGAGAATCAGTATACCTGGACGTGGTTCTTGAACTAGTGAAGAACGATCTTGAACTTGGATAAGGGCATCAACTATCCATCATTAGTGATATGCAAAAGGTAATTACTGATATCCATCTTACTATTTTATTGTTATTGAGTTTTGCATTTTAATTTATATTTTTTCTGTTATGTTGGTTTGTTAGGAACTATAAATTTTCGTGGATACTTTATTGCAACTTGTTGAACATAGAAAATGTGCAAGACATGTTCTTCTAAATTGGTCAAAAAATTGGAAAGGAGTTGAGAGAAGAAGAGTGTTTTGGAGGATTGCTAAATCCACATTTGAAGCTGAGATGAAGGACAATATAGAGACAATGAGGAAATTTGGACAAGAAGGTTAAGATAATCTTTTATGGTACAATTTGAATACATGGTGCAAGAAGTATTTTGAAGAATATAGCAAATGTGATGTTGTGGACAACAATATTGGATAGTGCCTGCAAGGTATAAAACCATCATTACAATGTTTGAGAAGATAAGGGTGAAGATGATGAAAAGAATTAATGATTTGAGAGAGTTCTCAAATAGTTGGATCACTGATATATCTCCTATGTCTTTGAAGATTTTGCAAGAAAACATTCAAAAGTCTATGCAATGTAACTTGACTTGGAATGGAGAAACAGGTTTGAGATTAAACACTATGGATTTACACACACTGTGGACATTGTTAGTAGGAGGTGTAGTTGCAGATCCTGGAAGCTCAGGGGAATTCCTTGTCCTCATGGTGTTGCTGCCCTTCATTACAAAAACTTAGAACCAATCCATTATGTGGCTAGCTGCGATAGCAAGGGAACCTACCTCAACACATATGCCCATTTTATTCAGCCAATGAATAACATGAAAATGTGGCCAACCTCAAATAATCCAATTGTAAAGCCACCAAAGATCATAAAGTTGCCTGAAAAACCAGGTAAGGTTAAAAGAAAGGAAGCAGATGAAAGCAGAAAAACTGGAAAGTTTGAGCAAAAGAGGTGCTGTTATGACTTGTAGCAAATGTGGCACACAAAGACACAAAAAGAGGATGTCCTACAAGAAACCAAGCTGGTCCAAGTCAATCAACTGAACCATCTTCTCAGGCAAGAGGTAATGGTCCAAGTCAGTCAGCTGAACCATCTTCTCAGACACAGGTACTTTTATTTGTTACTCTCACATGTAAGTTATATGTAGATGTATATATATTGATATATTAATATACAGGCTACTGAAAGTGGCAGAGGAAGAGGCACATGAAGAGAAACAAGAGGAAGAGCAAGTGGCAGAGGTGTCCAGCTTAATCACATGGAAATGCTACAAAAACAGAGGTAATATATCTAATTATTATATCATTGTTAGATAATTTAGATATGATTTAATATTTTGATTTCAAAGTACAGACTGTAAATGGTATAGGTAGAGGTAGGGGTACAGGTAGAGGAGCGGGATTAGGGGGAGAAATGGCTCAAGAAAGAAATATGAATGAAGGACTAAGTAGAGGAAGACGAATGAATCATAATAGTCAAACTAGTTCTGAAGCAAATTGCAGTGGAGGAGGCCTAGGAAGAGGGAAGAGACCAGTAGAACATGAGGACACCAGTGGAGGACAAACAAGACCTTTTAAAAGGCCAAGAATGGTAGGTGTTGGCATATACCAAGCTGAAGATGGATTTACAACTCTCAATGTAAGTTTAAAACTATCAATGCAAGTTTACAATTGTCAATGCAAACCTAATTGTCTGATATTTGAGTGTATATTTATTTGACTAAGAAGCCTGGATTGCCAAGTAGAAGAGTCATCAATGCTGGTACAAGAGTTACAAAGAGGGCTGATGTTGTCACTAGTGATATTGGCTGCACACCAGTACGTGGATTCAAATGGAAGGGGAAGACAACTATTACCAGTAGCAACCTGGAAAGAATGAGGGCTAAAAAGGTTATCCAAACTAGGTCTGTATTTGCTGCTAATGCTGCTAATAGCCAAGGCCAAACAACTTCAAGTAGGAAGACTTCTGTGCCATGGAAGTTGGCATTTTGATGTTGTCTTGTTCATTTTGACAAACAAAATTTAACTATGCATATTTTTGTGTTGTTTTTTGTTGGAAACAAACTCAGTTTTGTGTGTAACCAAACAAACTTGAATGGTTGGAATCAAACGCGATTATGAAGTCTTCTTTTTAGTCAGTTTTGTTATTGCCTTTTTAATTGTAATTGACATATTTGTGAAGTTTCTCAAATGGTTGCCATGATAATATAGATAAGAGAATCAAATACATTAATAAATTGTTCAAATCATAACAATTTCGACAACAACGAACAACAATAACTTGAATATTCAACAACTTCTATCCTTCATGTTACACACACCTACAACTAGTAAGATCAAGACAATTAGCTTCTAGGTACACACACCTATAATTTCAAAAATTTGAAAGTAACTAAAGATGTCTATGACAATTGTGGTTGCACACACCTACAACTTCCATCCTTCACATTCTTTGTTAGACTTAAACATAGAAAACACACAATAATGATCAAGACAATTAGCTTCAAGTTACAACATTTGCCCTTCTTTTTCTCCTTCATCATGACTTGGTTACTTTCAACACGACTTTCATAAGATGTCAATACTTCTTCCAACTCCTTAATTCTCTTTGCTAATCTCGGAATAATGTACTTGGATCGTATATCAACTTCTTCTTGATCCCTCAATCTAAAAAAGTGGCACGCATCCTCCTAAATACGCAAAACACAAATTAAAGAAAAATACATAAACAAAAGATCTCCATAAAAGAATTAGTAAACATACACGATAGCGTGGAGAATACCAAAATCTTCGAGCTGGATTATGCTCCGACCATGAAGTTTGCATTGATAGTAAGTAACCATGTTGGCATCACAGTTTCACTTGCAACATCAGATCATTCTCATCATTACAAATACGATTCAACATCGCATTTGATATTTTCAATCAAAAACTAATCACTAAATTGAGAAGAAATTCAACCATAAAAAACTTCAAATTAACGTTTATACTAGAAATTAAAAGATAAAAGACGAATTCCTACCTTATTTTCTTGAGGAAGATGATGAAGTCATCAAACAACGAGCACCAACATTGTTCTTACCTTGAAAATCAAAATATTAGGGCTACCAACGACTATTTTTGAGTTTAAATTGGGGAAGATGACATAAATTGATTAAATAATTAATATTAAAGAAAGAAAATGACATGTGGCTGTTTTAAACTGGTAAACAAAAATGAATAATGGCCCATGACGCGCCTAACGTGCGTGTAAACAACCCAGATGAGTTAATGGGTAAAAATGGCCCATTTACAATGATATATAGTTGTTTAGTGGGTGATAGGACACTTTGAAAGTTTAGGTGTCTTTATGCAAATATGGGACAACTGCGATGGTGTCTTTATGTTTTTCTCTAATTTTTTCGCATTTCTCATCCTTTTATAATATTTTTATTTAGTGTTGTTGCCTCATTTGTAAATCTATTTACGTCATATGAGCATGGATTTATATTGTTATGAAAATATATTTTTGAAGTTAATATAATTTTTGTTGCCTATCACTATGCATATTCTTATTTTATTTATTGGCCTAACCCACCGGTGACCCCCTAAAGTTGCCACCAAATTTAACTTACATACCTACAATGTTCATTTTAAAACACATTAAGTAGGGTCCTATTATGTCATTTTGACATTTTTCGCTAAGTTGGCATATTAAGTGTGTTGCACTCACTTTGAGCGCGTTAAAGTCATAAGTTCAGTGATTTATTTATTTATTTATTTCTTCTTCGTCCTTCTCTCTCCGTCCCACACTTCCTAAACCATCTACCACCACCTTGTCACCACCTTTCCACCATTGTATATTAAACTTTCTCCTCCTTTGTCATTTCTTGACATGACAAATTAAATTAATTATTATATCAATAAAAACAATTTAAGAAAGGAAAAAATATGCCTACAACATATATCTCCTTTATAATATCAAATTTATCTGCCTAATTTTTCCATAATTTCATTGTCGGAAAGTTTAGCGAATCCTTCAAATGTTCATTTTTCTATCTTCACCTTTGTTTGTTTAAGTTTTTCTTTAAGATTATATTTTTGAAATACTAATTTCTACTTCTCAAAACTTTCAGCTTTACTATTTCGATGAACCCAGTTTGAATAAATTCATCAATAGATCTGATTTTACCATGGATCAATTTGTTTTAGTATTTTCAATTTTTACAGTGAGTAGTTCCAAATGGTGGAGGTGATTGAAGAAAAAAAAAGATGAATTAGAAGGATCAGTAGTTGTATGATAGCTAGATTATGACTATTTCCTTATGCAAATTGATCATATGTAGATTTGAAGAAAGAGATGGTAGTAATGATAATCTTGAAACTTTTAGAAGAAGGTATCAGGTAATAGTGGTTAGAGAAGGAGGAGATGTGAAAATGGTAAAACATGGACGAGGAAAAGAAAGGTGTTGGAGATTTTTTGTTCTTTTTCTTCTTTATTGAAAGGTTTTTTAAAGTAAATAATTAATAGTTTTAAAATACGTTTGTATTCATAATATTTTATTATCGACAAGTTTTAACATCTCGCAACTTGAAATAGTTCAGAATAAGATAAGAAACTAAAAATAATACTTCTGGAAAGAAAAGGGAAAATCTAGAAAAATTTTCTCAGTTAAAGAAAGTGAGTTTTGGTCATTTTAAAACAATCATAACTTCTAACTCAGAATGAGTAAGAGGTTCTTCTGTACATGGGTGGAAAAATCTTGGAATATTCTTTATAATGCTGCCGAGTTTGTGCAATTTCGATATCTTATCAGTGAGTTATGCCTTTTGTAAATTGGGCTGTTGGATGGAGGAAAGTTCCAATCCGGATTTAAGAAAGGACAAACTAATCTTTTCACCAATTAATTTCCTATAATTGTTTTAGCGATTTATGGAGGTAAACACAAGTCTTAATTCAGTTTTGGAAAATCAGAACTACGCTTAGGGCTTGGAGAAGAGAGAAAAGAAGAGGATGGTAGAGAGAATTCAAGAATTTCGCCAAGAGCGTGAAGTTTGCGAGTGGAATTCATCGGGGGTGATCTCTATTAAGGTATGTGATATCATTTAGTGTTGGGTCAGTTCACCCACACACAAAACTTGTTTCAATTTAGTGATTTTGGAATTGGTTTAATTGTAAAAGTGAAGTTTTAAAAAATAGTTGAATTCTTGTTGATTGAGTTGTTGAATGCCTAGTGTTGAATTGATACGTATTTTCAGGTTGTTTTCGAGTTAATTCAATTGGGTATTGAGGATAGTAATGATCCTATGTGTTTGGGGAAACAACTACAGAAATTTAGAGGGTTTAGCATTGAAAAATGATAGAGGAGAAGTTTGTCAGACACACCTGTGGAGGCAAGGCACGTCGTGCCCCCATAGCACCAGTTAAGTCAGTCAGGACAAGGGTCCGCTCGAGGCCAACAATGGTCTTCAAGTTCCAGTCCCGCCTAGGGTGTAGGCTCGGGGCGTGACACAAGTGTAATACACACATCTTATATATTTGGCTAGTTGTCAAAAATTGTCAACGTAACAATCCAGTCTCCTACTTAAGGTGTTCAAAATGAATAAGGACTACTTGAGGTGTCCAAGTGAATTTGATGTCAACATGAGTTGGCTACCGATGGGTTAGGACTTATTTTTTCTTATTTTTCTAGGTATCTAAAAGGACAAAGACTTTATTTATTTTCGTTGTGAATACTCTACTAGGTCAAATTAATATCAATTTAACATGTTAAAGAAGTAAAACCAAAGTATAGTAACCTACAAAATTCCTTCATGCTTTCTCGATTTGTTGTATACAAATTTTTTTCAGGTTTAAGGTTTTTGTATCTACTAAACGCATTTTTTATCAAGTTTTTCGCATAGTTCTTTTGTGAATATAAAGTGAAAAGACAACATTGATAACTATTTACTTAAAGAATAACTATTGACAACATTGTGAATATTGTATTATTTTTCCATATAGTATATGGAGCATTATTACTATTATACGAAGTTTCTAACTACATAAGTCACCTACTGTAACGACTTGATTTCCGTCGTCAAGAAAAAGTCAACGGGAAAGAATTGGGGCAAGAAACATTTTCATATTAACTAGAGATTTCCTAGCGTAGTCCAGATTTGGACGAAATCAGAGTCAGTGAGGTCTAGGGTAATCTGGTAACAAAATGAATTATTTATTAGTGAATTTGATTAGATGAGTGGATAGCTAAGACATTAAGGCGCTCGTATGACTTTAAAGGATTGAATCTGGGCGAAAAGGACTCCTGAAGCTGATCGTAGCGTGAACTGGTATTTTTTTGGTGTCATTGATAATCGTGTGTGTTGTGAAATGAGGGTTTGGAATTCTTAAATTGTTCACTATTTCTGTGCAAGCGGCTGTGGTGGAATTATTCTTGCTAGGGCGAGGTCACTATGGGGGTTGGGGCCGCCATTACAGGACAGACACGACATAAGCAAGAAATAAACCCCAAAATATTTTATTCTACACTTTTCAACTTTCAGAGCTATGGAACGACCCTAGGTGTGTTTTTGATGGGTTTTCACCATTTTAAGGCCAAAGGTAACGATTTCACTCCGCAATCACTTTTTTTTATCTATAGTATGTAAATTCATGTGTAATTATCGATAAGAAAGGGTTTGATATGGGAACTATGGTGGAAAAAGCTCTAATTTGGGTATGGGGATCAAGGGTTTGACCTAGGGTTGATTTTATTGATTATGATACGGGTAGTTGAGCCTTGTGTATTGATCCTCACTTTATATTGATGTTTTTAGACCACGACCAAGCAGGAAGAATAAAGAAAGGGAAGATTCAAATGTCATAGGGGAGTCAAGCTTGGATTCGAGGCAGGTGATGGTTGTGATTTCATGTTGGAGTGATATATGTGTGAAATTACTACATTATGATACATGTTTGTATGCGAATATTGTGTTATTGATCACATTACTCTAAAATAAGGATGATTGAATAATTGTATTCCATGAAATCATGAATTGATTATATGATTATCAGCAGGTACATTGTGATTGTGACTGTGGCTTGTTGAATGGATTGGGTGTTGCATTCCAACACACTAACTTGGATCGTTTGCCACGTTCAGGCATAAATATGAGATATGTTGACACGCTCTGACATAAATATAGGATCAGTTGCCACGTTTCGACATAAACATTGGATCAGGTACCCTGTTTTGATATGCTAATAATTTGGGTATGGATACCATGAGAGAATTACTGAATTGGGTTCCATGAGAGGAACATTGATTTGAAATAACTATATATCTTGAGAATTATGAAGCTTTACGATATTCGTAAGTGATGACTAATATTGTATCTGTTCTGTATATGCAGGTTTATTATTGGTGTAATGAATTAGATATTTTTCACCTTTTGGGATAGCTTCATGATCCTGCCAGGATATTGTGGTTTCGTACTGATACTGCACTTGCTTGTTCTTTGTTGATTACAAGACATCTTCAAGCGGCGATTGACAGACCTCATCTAGGTGACTATAGAGTGTGCCTAGATTCAAGGTTAAGCCAGTTCTTTCAGGCTGCCATGGATCATTCTTGTTTAACTTCACTCTTTTCGGACTCAAACTATTTATTTAAGGTATTGTTTAGTTTCGGGGTTGTACCATTTTCTCTTAGACTTGTCGTTAGTAGGGTTTTTTTTACTGTGACTTTCAGGTTCTAGGGGTTATTCTTTCGCATTAGTTTAGGTTACATTATTTGTTTAACCTTTGGAGTTTATGGGAACTTCATATTTTTATTTTCATTTATGCCCACTTCAATATCTTTAAATGCAAAGTTTTTGGTTGAATTCTGGGTCGTGACAAAGTTGGTATTAGAGCTCTAGGTTAGTTGATCTCATCGTACCAAAAAAAGTCTAGTAGAGTCTTGCAGAACGGTATGATAAAGTTTGTACTTTTCTCCGAAAGGCTATATGACTTTAGGAAAAACTCAATTCTTTCTACTCCTTTGTATTATGACTTGAATCCAATTGGCATCTGGGTGATAGAAATTGGTATATTTGCTCCTTCACTATATGGTCAAAAAATAGAGAAACAAAAGTTGTAACACCATCACTAACAAGAGAGGATGTGTATATACTACCGATAGTTAAATTACTCACCATTCCGAACAAATAACAACTGACTCAGATAAATGATCTTTTGACTAGTTGTAGGGTGCATTAGTTTACATTTTTGCTCTTGTACTAGTCATCTATGAAACAAATTACTTTAGAATCTGGGCTTGTCTGTGAGTTGTAACTTGGATACTGTGAATGTGTATTCCTTATTGCCTGAATTAATTATGAATTTCGGAGTTGTATTTTCTTTGACATGATGATACAATAATGTGCACAATAAGTGTGGTTCTGAATTTCGATATGTGCAATATAGTGGTTAAATTGATTAAAACTATGCAAGTTATAACTACTACTGAGTATCGAGAAACTTGTTATGAATAGAAGGTCATGAATAAGTTTGATGCAAGATTCTAGATAATGTAAGATGTGATTCATAAGAAAGATATGTGTGTGTCTTGCGCTTGAGTAATAACCGCGTGAGTGTCTAGGTGTATTTTGTAGACGTGTGGGTAATCATGTTTAATTAATGAAAATGGGTTTGATTGGGTATTGTTAGATTGACTTAGGGCAGACAATGATTATTCTAGTTTAGATGATTATTCTAAATTGCTTAGTAAAGTTGAAAACCATTGGACGATTTAGAAAAGAGAAAAACCGCAGAAACATTTATTGGGTTTTGTTTCCATGAGGAACGCTGGGGCGGAGATTTTCCCTGTGACGACGAGGCCGCCAGTGCGGGATTTCTCCCGCCAGAGAGGGACATTGCAAGACAGAATCTCATCCCTTTCTCACCTGCTTTTCGTAGTCACAATCATGGACCCCAAATCATACCCGACCTAACCCCCGCGATTTAATTCAGTGTTCAGCAATCGAATATAAGTTACAAAGTGTGTTAAAATTTTGGAGAGCCTAGGCATATGAGTAGGAAATCAGCGAGGCAGTAGAGACTGGGGAAATGGTAATGCAAGCAGAGGAATAGTGCATCCAGGCAAGGAGATTTCTATAAAGATGACAGGCCTCAGTTTTATGATTTTCCTGGTAAGACCGAGTATGAAGTTTGATGCAATGGTCACTAGTGCTACTTTTGTATGTGCCTGGATGGCTATTGTTTTATTTTATCTGGGTTCTACATATTCGTACTTTTCAGTTCAATTGCCTTGGGATTTAATGTGGTTTGTGATATACTTGATTCCCTCATCCATGTTTCTATGTACGTTAGTTGAAGAGTCAATCATAGTCACCCTTGTATATCGTGATTGTCATATTGTGTTTATAGATTTTCAGACTTGGATTGATTTGGTTGTGCTGGATATGACTAAGTTGATATAAACTTATGCATGAATTCGTTGTCCCCCTTTTATATTTGTCACGACCCGAGCTACCCCCGAGACGCGGACACGGAACCTAGGACCACAAGTGATCCCAAGCTAAAGATAATAAACTCAGGCGGAAGCTACATCATAATTAAATCTGAAAAGATGGGGAATACCCATATTCTATAACTGAGATATTTGGAAAAAAATGAGTTTAATACAAAAGAAATATTAACTCAATACTAAGCTGAATCTAACTATGTCTTAAAATAACCTCCAAACTGGACTAGAAATACTGGGACAAGCCCCCAGCTAAATCTAGCAAAAACTGAAACTAAATGACTAATGACTGAAATGACACTCATGACTGTTATCCTCGAAGAATGAGGACTCACCACTGAATCTACTGAACTGGAGATCGGGAAATCAATCTATGCGTGATCTAGATGCTGAGAACCTGAACCTACATCACGAGAAGATGTAGTGCACGTATGCGTCAGTACTTGAAAGGTACTGAGCATATATGATAGAGTAAAGATAAAACAAAACATAACTGAACCAGCATAAAAGCAAGTATAATAATCTGACATGATAAACAGAATTCTGAGCTAACTGAATGTAATGTCCAATTTATAACATGCTGAAACTGAATATACTGATAAATGGTCAATGCATAGAGTCTGACTAATTTGTGGGAGCTACTAATAACCGATAATAAAACCACCTGAGCTAAATGTGGAGTCCGATGTATACGCCCCATCGAGAGGACCCAATATACCCTGCCAAAGGTATAAAGGCATGCTTATGTGATCACTAAACTGATTGCCCACAGAGGACACTTACGACCTACTTGGCTAGTATTTCTAGGACTAACTGGGTACGCTGAACCCTAGTCCAATTCGGTATTATGCTAATTCCAATGAATTATGTAAACTAATTGGTTATGTATGAGTTTCTGTAAATACTGGATAGCTCAAAACTGAACATACAAACAGAGAATGAAAACATTTATTCTGATAATGATGCATTAAAACTGAGGCATGTATAACTAAATAACTGAAATATCTGACCTAGCATGTGTAATTCAAGGACTAAAAAAATACAAAGCTAGTGTTCTGAAATTCATGCGATAATATGAGTAATAACATGATAATCTGATTTGGAACATGTATTTAATAGGTTCATGAAGTTCTATCAAAGTTCTAGAAACCCTAGATTTAATCATGACAAGAGAATAAAAAATCTGACTTAAAATTAGGGACCGAATGGGTGAAAGGAACCCACTAGTGAAATCCCACATACCTGGTGATGATATCCACGGAAAAATACTTAATTTTTGGGGTTGGAACTGCTGAACCTTGTGGCGTTCTTGAACTAGGGTTCTTGAGATTTTTCTCCTCTCTCGCTTCTATTTTTCTAGGTTTTGATTTAATGATTTGACTTAGATATGTTTTAGTTATGTTTCTAGGCTTTAACTGACTAAAATAAGATGATTTAGGGTCAAAACAACGTAACTTTGGGTTTAAACGGAGTGATAAAGGTCAAAAAGACCCCTGGGAAAGTTGCTGTCGGACCAAACGACGGCCAGGACTGACGGTCCGTCGTCTGACCGACGCCCGTCATTGGTTCCATCGACTAGGCTTGTTCGACAGGCCTTTACTAAAATGGGTATAACATTTTACTCGGAGGTTGGAATTTAGCAAGGTCGGTGACTATAGAAAGCTAATTCAATTATCTATCTATGGGTAGGTCATGGGACACCTAATTCATTATATGATAAGAGTGATGACCATTTGATATTGACCCAACTGCATTTCCCCATAACTGTCTGTAAATTTTCCATCTACGGTCAGACGTAGGTCCACCTACGGACCGTGTTGCTCATCCGTAGCTCTTGTTAGAGAGTGGGTGAAGGGAGTATTGATCAATGGTCACGGACTACGGACCGTCATTTGACCTACGGACCGTAAGTCCGTCCGTTGTCCAAGACTTAACCAATTTTTCTGGGCTGAAACTTTTGGGAGTTTTTGATCCCATCAATTTTTGTGCAGGACGGATCATGGATCAGGCTACGGTCCGTCGATGCCACCGTTGGTTGCACCTGCAGATTTTTCTGTAAAGCTGGTTTTTGGTCTGTTTTGGCTACAGTGTGTTACATTATTTCCCCCTTGGGAACATTCATCCTCGAATGAAGACTAAACTAGCTGGAATAGTGGGAGAGAGCTACAAACCCTACTACGAAACACTAAGAACTGAGTTTCTGACTTAATAGAGTTCCCATAACATGCAAATACGCTGAAAATGTAAGTACAAACTGAGGGAACATGATTCTAAGACTGAATTCACGCATGAATGACTGGAAAACTGAAAAGGAACTATTACCTCAAGCTGGAGTGGAATCAGAAGGAAAGAGATAAGGATACTTGGCTTTCATGGCTGCTTCTACTTCCCAAGTAGCTCCCTCTACAGACTGACTCCTCCACAAAACCTTGACTGAAGCGACTTCTTTGTTTCTCAACCTTCTGACGTGACGGTCAAGAATCTTGACTGGTACATCCACATAAGAAAGACTATCTTTCATCGCCACACTCTCTAATGGCACTATAGAGGCTGGATCACCCCACACTTCTTTAAGAGTGAGATATGGAAGACCGGATGCACTGCTGCTAATTCTGCTGGCAAATCTAACTCATATGCCACCTTGCCAACCCTTTTCAAGATCTTGTAAGGTCCTACATATCTAGGACTAAGCTTCCCTTTCTTTCCAAATCTCATCACCCCTTTCATAGGTGAGACCTTCAGAAAAACCCAATCATCAACTTAGAACTCTAGTTTCCTTCTCCTTACATTTGCATAATATTTCTGACGACTTTGGGCTGTCTTAAGTCTATCTCTAATGAGTTGCACTTTCTCCATAGCATAAAGGACTGAATCTGGCCCTATCAAAGCTGCTTTACCTACTTCAAGCCAACCAACAGGAGATCTACATCTAAGCCCATATAAAGCCTCATAAGGGGCCATTTGAGTGCTGGAATGGTAGCTATTATTTTAGGAAAACTCAATAAGAGGAAGGTGATCATCACAACTACCTTTGAAATCGAACACACAAGCTCTCAACATATTCTAAGGTCTGAATGGTACGCTCTACCTGCCCAACCGTCCGTGGATGAGATGCTGTACTAAGGTTAACTTGACTACCAAGAACTTTCTAAAATGACTTCCAAAAATGAGAAGTAAACTGAGGACCTCTATCTGAGATGATAGACAAAGAAACCCCATGCAACCTCACAATTTCATTGATGTAGAGCTTGGAATAGTCCTCTGCCGAATCTGTAGTCTTGACCGCCAAAAAGCAAGAAGACTTAGCATCCTATCAACTATCACCCAAATTGAGTCATGATGTCTGCGAGTACGAGGTACTATTGTGATGAAGTCCATATTGATCACATCCCACTTCCAAGTAGGAATATCAATATTTTGAGTCATACCTCCTGGTTTCTAATGTTCTACCTTGACTTGCTGGCAATTGGGGCACTTACTCACAAAATCTGCTATATCCCTCTACATGCCATTCCACTAATAGACTTCTCGCAGATCGCGGCAAATCTTAGTGGCACCTGGATGAATAGAATACCTAGAGTTATGGGATTCTGCAAGAAACTATTGTCTCAACTCTCCCACATCAGGAACACACAATCTACCCTGGTAGCGAAGTACACCATCTCCCCCTTGGGAGAAAACCTCCACTTTTATGGACGACACCCTTAAGTTCAAGCAAGATTGGGTCACTGCCTTGCTTTTCCTTAACCTCCACTACCAAAGACGATTCTGCCCCATTCTGAACTGTTACACCGCTGTTTGATATGCTCATAAGGCGAACTCCCAAGCGAGCAAGCCTGTGAACATCCTTCACTAGCTCCTTCCTTTCTTCCTCAACATGGGCTACACTACCCATATATAATATACTAAGAGCATCGGCTACTACATTCTCCTTACCAGGATGATAATGCACACTCATATCATAAACCTTAAGGAACTCAAGCCATCTCCTCTGGCGAAGATTCAACTCTTTCTGGGTGAATACATACTGAAGTCTCTTATGATTGTTGAACACATCTACATGGACACCATACAAGTAGTGTCTCCATATCTTGAGTGCAAACACCACTGCTGCAAGCTAAAGTTCATGAGCTGGATAGTACTTCTCATGCACCTTAAGTTGCCTAGAAGCATAAGCTATCACCTTACCTCGCTATATCAACACACAACCAAGGCCAACTCTAGATGCATCACTATAGATCACATAACCATCTGAACCCTCTGGTAGAGTCAAGACAGAAGCTGTAGTCAATCTAGTTTTCAATTCTGCAAAGATTTTCTCACAATCATCTGACCGTTGAAACTTAACCATCTTTTGAGTCAACCTACTTAATGGTGAGGCTATGGATGAAAATCCTTCCACGAACCTTCTATAATAACCTGGTAGACCTAAGAAACTTCTGATATCTGTAGCAGAGGTAGGTCTGGTCCACTATTTCACTACTTCTATCTTCTGCGAATCCACTCGGATCCCTTCGCTAGATACAATGAGACCAAGAAAAGCAACAAATTGCAACCAGAACTCACATTTACTAAACTTAGTGAATAACTGGAGATCTTGATACTCTATAGAACAACTATCAAATGACTCGCATGTTCTTTCTCACTCCTAGAGTAAATGAGGATATCATCAATAAAGACGATAACGAACAAGTCCAAGTACTATTTGAAAAATCTGTTCATCAAATCCATGAAAGCTCCAGGAGCATTAGTTAGTCCAAACGACATAACTACAAATTCATAATGATCATATCGAGTTCTAAAGGCTGTTTTAGAAATGTCACTATCTCTGACTCTAAGTTGATGATAACCCGATCTGAGGTCTATCTTTGAGAAATGGCTAGCACCCTGAAGTTGGTCAAACAACTCATCAATCCTGGGGATGGGATACTTATTCTTGATTGTGACCTTCTTCAACTATCTATAGTCAATCCACATTCTGAGAGAACCATCTTTCTTCCTTACGAACAACACTGGTACACCCCATGGTGAAATACTAGGTCTGATGAGACCCTTATCTAGAAGGTCTTTCAATTGCTCTTTCAATTCCTTAAGCTCTACTGGAACCATTTTATAAGGAGGAATAGAAATAGGCTGGGTATCTAGAAGGAGATCAATTCCAAAGTCGATTTCCCTTTAGGGAGGGACTCTAGGAAGATCTTCTGGAAATACTTCTGGAAATTCACAGACTGCTGGAACTGACTCAAGAGTTGGGGTTTCAAGTCTAGAATCCTTAACCCGAACTAGGTGATAGAGATAACCCTTAGATATCATCTTTCTGGCCTTAAGGTATGAAATAAATCGACCTATAGGCGCTAAGCTACTACCCTTCCATTCTAAGATTGGTTCGTCTGGAAACTGAAAACGAACGATCCTAGTTCTACAATCGACTGAGGCATAACAGGAATGTAACCAATCCATGCCTAGAATGACATCGAAGTCTACCATTTCTAACTCTATTAGATCTGCTGAGGTGAATTTCTGAGATACTGCGACAGGGCAATTTCTGTATATCCATGTAGCTATAACTTGGCCACCGACTGGAGTAGAGACTGAGAAAGGTTCTGAGAGAGTTTTTGTACTGATATTTAATTTAACAGCTATGTAAGGAGTTACAAAAGAAAGAGTAGCCCCTAGATCTAAAATTGCATAAAGATCAAAGTCAAAGACACGCAACGTACCAGTGATGACATCAGGAGAACCTTCCTGATCCTGGCGAGCCTGAAGAGCATACAACCTGCTCTGGCGCTGACCGCCACCTGTACCAAATGAGTTACCCTGCTGAGTTGGGGACTTGCTAGTGCTCCTGAAGTTGTAGACTGAGCTCTACCATTACCACCTCCTTGACCTTGTCTAGAAGGACAATCCCTCAACCTGTGACCAGAATGACCGCACCCAAAACATCCCTCTTTTCTTGGAAGACACTCGCCTGGATGGTTCTTACCACACTTAGGGCAAGTGGGGTATGTCTTGGTGCCTAAAACACTTCCCTGAGATTTAGAGCGTGGTGCTCTACCCTTCTGGTCATACCTGATTTTTGTGGATGGAACACTAGCTGATGAAGGGGCTGGAGCTGAAAACTTTTGCTGACCCTGCAAGCAATTTCCACCATCCGATTTATGCTGAGAATAGTCATAGTTCCCATTCCTAGACTTCTTATTTTCCTTAGCCTAATCCCTAAGCTTATCACCCTCAACCTGCTGAATGAGTCATAAGTCTAGAGATGTTCATATCTCTAAGTAACATTACATTTTTGCACTCAGTTTTTACCAAATCTCACACTCCATATAAAAACTTACTCATCTGCGCCCTGGAGTCAACAACCATGTGAGGAGAATACCTGGAGAGTTAATTAAACTTAAGTCCATACTCTTGGACTGTCATGTTACCCTACCTTATGTTCATGAATTCTTGGGATTTTGCTTCTCTCAACTCTATTGGGAAAAACCTGTCGAGAAAAGTCGCACTAAAGCAATCCCAAGTGATAGGAGCCGTATTTTCACCCCTATTCCCCTTTCACTGAGTGTACCAGATATGAGCAACATCCTTAAACTGGTATGATTCTAACTCAACCCGATCATTCTCAGTGACTTGCATTACCTCAAAGATCTTCTTGATCTCATCCAAGAAACTCTGAGGATCCTCATTATCTTGTGATCATAAGAATTCAGGAGGATTCATCCTAACAAAGTCATGGACCCTTGCTGCCACTGATCCACCATTTTCATTCACATGAGCATGAACCCGATTGTTCTGGTTAGTCATACTATGATCCAACATCTGTATGACATTTCTGAAACTCATCATTAGAGACTTCCAGATCTAGGGCTTGAGGAGCTGCATTTGCATTCCTGGCGTTCACATTCCTAGCATTAGCTCTACGAGAAGGCATGATCTAAACGTAGAACGTCAAGTTAGAATGGAATAAGATCACACTTCACACACGATAAGAATACCAAAAAAGTGAAGTTTTTCCTAAAACACTTCATAGCCTCCCTATCATTAGATGTGGTGTACTTCACACCCAGGAAAAGGACTCTACTTAGTGCGACTTTTTAGACATCCTAGGACACTTAAACCTAGTGCTCTGATACCAAGTTTTGTCACGCCCCCGAGCTACCCTTGAGACGCGGACACAGAACCTAGGATCACACGTGATCCCAAGCTAACCCCGTTGGCATAATCATGAGCATACTAAACATAATAAACTGATGCGGAAGCTAAATCATGATTAAATCTGAAAAGATGCGAAATACCCATATTATATAACTGAGATATTTGAAAACAATGAGTTTAATATAAATGAAATACTAACTCAATACTAAGCTGAATCTAACTATGTCTGAAAATAGCCTCTACACTAGACTAGAAATACTGGGACAAGCCCTAAGCTACATCTAGAAAAAAACTGAAACTAAATGACTAAAGAATGAAATGACATTCATGACTGTTGTCCTCGGATATGAGGACTCACCACTGAATCTACTAAACTGGAGATCGGGAAATCGATCTATGCGTGATCTGGATGCTGAGAACCTGAACCTACATCACGAGAAGATGTAGCACACGTATGCGTCAGTACTTGAAAGGTACTAACCATGTAAGATAGAGTAAAGCTAAACAAAAACATAACTAAACAAGCGTAAAAACAAGTATAATAATCTAACATGATAAACAGAATTCTGAGCTAACTGAATGCAATGACCGATTTATAACATGCTGAAACTGAATACTCAATATACTAATAAATGGTCAATGCAGAGAGTCTGACTGATCTGTGGGAGCTACTAATAACCGATAATAAAACCAAATGAGCTAAATATGGAGTCCGATGTATACGCCCCATCGAGAGGACCCAATATACCCTGCCAAAGGTATAAAGGCATGCTGGCGTGATCACTAAACTGATTGCCCCATGGGGGACTTACAACCTACTTGGCTAGTAGTTCTAGGACTAATTGGGTATGCTGAACCCTAGTCCACCTCGGTATTGTGCTGCTCCCAATGAATTTTGTAAATTAACTGATTATGTCTAAGTTTCTGTAAATACTGGATAGCTCGAAACTGAATATGCAAACTAAGAATGAAACATTTAATCTGATAATGATGCATTAAAACTGAGGCATGTATAACTGAATAACTAAAGTATCTAACCTCGCATGTGCTATTCACGGACTAAAGAAATACAAAGTTAGGGTTCTGAAATTCATGCGATAATCTGAGTAATAACATGATAATCTGATTTGGAACATGTATTTAATAGGTTCATGAAGTTCTATCAAAGTTCTAGAAACCCTAGGTTTAATCATGACAAGAGAATCAAGAATCTGACTAAAAACTAGAGACCCAATGGGTGAAAGGAACCTACTATTGAATTCCCACATGCCTGGTGATGAAATCCACGGAAAAATACTTAAGATTCGGGGATGGAACTGCTAGAGCTTGTGGCATTCTTGAACTAGGGTTCTTGAGTTTTTTCTCCTCTCTTGCTTCTAATTTCTAGGTTTTGATTTAATGATTTGACTTAGATATGTTTTAGTTATGTTTCTAGGCTTAAACTGACTAAAATCTGATTATTTAGGGTCAAAATGACGTAACTTAGGGTTTAAACGGAGTGGGAAAGGTCAAAAAGATCCCTGGGAAAGTTGTTGTCGGACCCAATGACGGCCAGGACTGGCGGTCCATTGTCTGACTGATGCCTCGTCGTCAGGTCCGTCGACTGGGCCTGTTCGACAGACCTTTAATAAAGTGGGAATAACGTTTTACTTGGAGGTTTAATTTTAACAATGTCGGTAGCTATGGAAAGATAATTCAATTATCTATCTGTAGAAAGGTTATTGGACACCTTATTCATTTTGTTCTAAGAGTTATGACCATTTGAAGTTGATCTAACTGCATTTCCCCTTACTTGTCTGCAAAATTTCCACCTACGGTCAGACCTATGGACCGTATGTCCACCTATAAACTGTGCTGGCCATCCGTAGCTCTTGTTAGAGAGTGGGTGAAGGGAGTATTGATGATGGTCACGGACTACGGACCGTCTTCTGACCTACGGATGTAAATCCATCCGTCGTCCAAGACTTAACCAATTTTTCTGGGCTGAAATTTTTGGGAGTTTCTGATCCCATCGACGGTTGTGCAGGATGGACCGTGGGTCAGTCTACAGTCCGTCGATGCCACCGTTGGTTGCACCTGCAGATTTTTCTGTAAAGCTTATTTTTGATCTGTTTTCGCTACGGGGTGTTACAATATTGGGATTAATTGTAATGTTATGTTGGTAACTCTAGAAATCCCCGGTAGGGAAATATTAGAGTGGGAAAGGGTGCACAAGCCTAAGCTAGCTAAGAACATATCCTCTAATCAAGCTCAAAACCGGTTGAACAAGATTGTTTGGTGTAATCGTCTCATATTCGGGATGTGGAGGTTGTCCTCCCTGTATTGAGTTTATTCCTTGGGTATCTAACTTGAGAGATCTTAAAGCTTAAATACGAAAGCTTATTTATAAAGGTTTCATCCATTTTTTCTCCTCATGGGGTGCTCCTGTCTTGTTTGTTAAGAATAAGGAGGGTAGTACGAGGACCAAGAATTTTATCTGATCCATAAATGAGTGTATTGATTCCGGAATGACAAGGCTATGGATAAAGAAAGTCCCAATGAGTATACCTGGGTGCAGAAAATTGAATTATTTTAGTAAGAAAATGCATTAAAAAATTGGGTTAGTCCCTTGAATTTCATGAGTTTTCCTGAGTTTGAGGTGTCGTGTAGATGAAAAGGTTGACATTAGAGTGATAATCAAGGATGACTGAGCATAATGATTATGAGATTTTGTGAAGGATTTTCATGGGATGCAAATAGATTATGAGATTATTGGTTAAGCAAAAATTGTACAGTCATTACGACTTGCGATTATGTAAGGTTATGGTTTTCTAATATTTAGTGTGTAACATAGTTTTATAAAAAATTTTAAGAGATGGTGGGATGCTATTCGAATAGAAATTAAAGAGCAAGAGTCATAATGAAGACAAATAATGGGATGTCGTACAACCTTTAAGGAGAGGCGAAAGAATTAATATTTTATTTTATTGAAATAATAAAGAGATATCTTCGGAGGGGTATATAATCAGGTTCTGAGACGTGTGATTTCGTTTTCTTTTGTTATGGCTATTGTAATAGTGTTACAAGTTTGTCAAATTGGTTAAAAACTATTGGAAAGGAATTGAAAAAGGAGTGTACAAACATTATCTTGTGTGTAATGATAAGTATTTTGGTTTTGTATTGAGTTTAGTAATGTATACAATGGAAATTTTAGGGAAGGATGTTGTAAGATTGATGGAGATGCGATCAATGATAATGAAGGACCCATGAATTCATAAGAATATTCGAGGTACAAGCTAATGTTGATAGATAAGGGAATTGTGTTCTGCGGTTGAATTTACAATTCAGATTTTTCATTATAAGTCTTCATTTGTGGTAATATATTTTGTCAAGGCATGAATTGGCAAGGTGAGAAATGATCAGTTATATCATAACTGAACCTTTGAAAAGGACTTACACTAGAATAAAGTCGTAAAGCTAATTACTATTGATTGTTAACTACCTAAGAAAGGTTTCTTTCAAAAAGTGTTGGTTTCTCATAAGGATAATTATTGGAGTGCTTATTATTGTTGTTAGTATTATGAGTATGATTCACTAGTTATTCTCTCGTGTGTTTTCACTTTTGTTAGTGGATCCCTAGTGGTTGATCGGGGGTACCAAATCTCGCGATATTCTCTTTGTAAAGTGGGAAGATTGGGAAGATTTATTTATTTCGAATGACATAATTGGTGTTGTCTTGGAGTTGTAAAAGTATTTTAGTTGTTCTAGATGTACCACCTTGATTTATAGAAGATTTACTATGCGTATTTATGGTTGTTCGATAATTTAATATTTCATCTTGTCGTCGAGGTCATGTATCTAGTATGCATGGTTGAATATGGGGATCATTCTATTCAATTCTACTGTTCTTAAGAGGTAATCTATAATTACTAAATCTAGCATTTCGATAGTGTTGTTGGATGGTTTGTATGCTTGTACATATCCCTCGATGGATATATCATTTCTAAAGACCAAAATTTTATAACTTAAACTAATGGAAAACTGGGTTGTGAGATGGCGATGTTGATAAGAGCTATGATAGTTTGTGTATTATGATTGTGTGTTGGTTGGACCAGGTCTACCTCTAATTGTGGCAGGTTTTTGTGTAGGATTTATTCATGGTTATGTGACAAAGGATTTGTCCTAATGTTTGTATCAATGTACTTAATATCATGTTATAGACATGTGCACAATCAACTTTGGTGGTTATTGGAAATAGCTTTGTGGTTAGCTACGTGTACCTACGACGATAATTATCACTCGAGTATTGTGATGAATTCATTTTGGCATTGTATGGGAGGAGGTATAGGTATTCAATTGGTTGAGTGTGGACGAGGATTATGTCATAAAGTGAGAATTTTTATGAGACTTAGTGTTGTTCAACAATACCTTTGGTATGAGGAAGAACCGACTGAAATATATTGATCACGATGTCCAAAAGCTAAGGACATGCGAGAAAATTATCCCTGACAATTCGACGTTTCAGATACTACTCTACCATACTTTAGCCAGCCTTTCCTAGTTTATCACTCGGGGAGAGTGCTGGGTAAATTGGTATCTACTATAATGACCTGGTATCTGTCATTAGGGAAAACACAATAGTTGGGTCCAGAAAACTTTTTTGTAGTAACTTAAGATTTCCTATTTTGGTCTAGACTTGGAAAAAATCGGAGTCATTGAGGTCTAGGGAAATCCGCTAAACAATGAAAGATCCATTAATAAATTTGATTACATGAGTGGATATCTAAGATGTTAAGGAACCCGTATGACTTTAAGTAATTGAATTCGGGCGAGAAAAACTCTGGAGACTAATCTTAGTGTGAATGGGTATTTTTTAACTGTCATGGGATGATGCTGTGTTGTTAAATAGGGTTTGAAATTCTTAAATTTGCTCATTGTTCCCAAGTAAGACGCTATGGCGAGATTATTCCAGCCAGGGCAGGGCCGCTGTGGCGGGTTGGGGTCATCATAGCAGGACAATCTCGACCTAAGAGGAAATAAAATCCCAAAAATATGTTATGCTGCACTTCTCGACTTTGAGATCTAAGGAATGACCCCAAGTGTGTTCTTGACGGTTATTCACAAATCTTAAGGCTAAAGGTAAGTTTTCACTTCCTGAATCAGTTTTTTGATCCGTAGAATGTAATTTTATGTGTTATTATCTATAAAGGAGGGTTTAATATGGGAATTATGGTGCAAAAAGCCCTAATTCAGGTATGAGCATCAAGGGTTTGACCTAGGTTTGATCTTACTTATTATGATCCGGGTAATTGGGTCTTTTATTGATCCTTGTGTTATATTCATGTTTCTAGACCATGAACAAACAGGAAGAATTCGGAAGGGGAAGATTCAAGTGCCTTGGGGGATTCAAGCTTGGTTTCGAGTTAAGTGATGGTTGTGATTTCATGTTGGTGTGATATATGTTTGCAGTTACTACATTATGATGTATGTATGTGAATGTTGTGTTATTGATCACACTACTCGTAAATAAGGATGATTTAATAATTGTATACCATGAAATCATGAATTGATTGTATGATTTTGAGAATGTACATTGTGATAGTGATTGTGATTGGGGCTTGTTGGATGGATCTGTTGTTGCATTTCGACACACTAACTTGGATCGGTTGCCACGGTTTGGAATAAACATGGGACTAGTTTCCACGTTCCAGCATAAACATGGAATCAGTTGCCATGTTCTGGTATAAATATTGGATTGGGTACTACATTCCGATATGCTAACAGTTTGGGTATGGTTCCATGAGAGGACCATTGAATTGGGTTCCATGATTGGATCATTGACTTGACATAACTTGATATTTTGAGAATTTTGAAGTTGTATGTTGTTCTTAAGTGATGATTAATATTGTATCTGTTCGGTATATGCATGTTTATTATTATTGTAATGGCTTATATATGTTTCACCATTTGGGATAGCCGTGTTATCCTACCAGTACACTGTGGTTATATACTGATACTACACTTGCTTGTTCTTTATTGAGTACAGGGCATCTTCAGGATGCTATTGATAGGTTTCATCTAGGTAAGCATTGAGTGTGACCGGATTCAAGGGTGAGCCAGTGCTTTCACGCTGCCATGGATCTTTCTTGTTTAATTCCACCCTTTTCGGACTTAGACTATTGGTTTAAGGTGTTGTTCTGTTTTTGGGTTGTACCCCTTGCTCTTAGACTTGTCTCTAATAATGTTTTAGTACAATGACTTTTAGGTTCTAGGGGTTGTTCGTCCACATTAGTTTTGGTTATGTTATTTGTTTAAACCTTTGGAGTTTATGAGAACTCCGTATTTTTATTGCCATTAAACTTGCTTCCGTATCTTTAAACACATAGATTTTAGTTAAGTTGTTTAGTATGGGTTTTAGTAATGGTTCTCCCAGCAAAGGATTAGTGTGTATGTCAATTACGACGGTTTGGGTCGTGAAGCCTACAGAAGAAAGTTCCAAGAGTTATAGCTTGCAAGAGTATTTAATACCTAACTCCAACGTTGGATTACAATTTTGCCTTTGTAGTAAGTAAAAATTTTATTTGAAACGTCAAATAATATATTAAATGATAATATTTTAATTATCTTTAAAAAAATGCTAAATTAAGATGACTTAATGAAGCCTATCAAAATTCTTTGTGATAAATTTAAATGACTTAACGAAACCTATCCACATTCTTAGTGTTGTTTCAATGTTTCCTAAGCCCAAGCGTTGGAATAGTTTGTCAACTTTCAACCATTATTCAACCATTATTTCAGAAATGCAATGTCGGTAGCTTCTCTGCCTGGTCATTATCTTATTTGATTGATCTGTCACTTTGACTTGAATATTTGTACCTAAGCAAGTTATTTAGTATGTGAAATTGTGGATACAAAAACTTACATTTTTTCATTGTACGTTTCGTCTATTTCAGTAATTCCTATTGTCCACAATACCAAAAACACTTGCCATTTTTGTAGGATGTGCTTTCCTTGTGGTATGTTGCCTCATCTTCTTGTTTCATCTTTATGCTAGTCAATCTCCTTGATTCTGGTAGTGTGTGATTTTACTGTTTAGATTTAAGCCTACTTTTCATAGATATTGAATATCTCATTTTTTTTAATTTAGCATTGATAATTTAGAATTAGTGTCATCATTGAAACATATGTTGGAAATATAAGTTATTGAAGCAAATAGTGTGTGTTGTTGCTTCTCTACCTTTAGCCATACAACTCAAATTTACTAGAGCGTATATATTAGGCTGATATATCTATATATTACCATTATTGTTCTTGTGATTCTTCTTATTTGGATTGATTTGCGACCATATTTACTAATGATGATTTCTACATATTTTATCTTTCATATTTTTAGAATCATGGTTCAGTGCTCAATTTGTTATTATTAACTAATCTTGGGGCAATTTATACCCTACACTATTTCTTATGTCACGTAGGATTCTTTTAATTCTTCCTTTTGAACAATGGTTTTCATGAAGTTGTTTTCTCGATCATTACAACTAACTCTGTTACCTTGCAAGTTCAAAATCTATGTCAGAAGCAAAAGACACCGGATGATTCCAATTTTTCTAAATGTTTATCACAAAATTACCCTATGCCGATGGGAGGTAAAAGTACACAATGGAACGTGCAAGCTCGTCCACACGCTATCGTCATAAAAATGATTTGGTATATTTCTACATGCCACTGATTTTAACCTTGGGCTCCAAATATTTTGTTTAGCTTGGATTGTAGCAAGAGAATTTTATTTTTCCTATGTACTTGTACAAGAAGCCACTGTTGGATTATGTTTGCCCCTCTATAAATTAAATTTTAGAAAATTATACGTTAAATTTTTTAACCTTTTCGCTCAAATTAAAAACCTTTTATCCTTCATCCCTCTTTCGACCTTCAATTATCTCTTACGTTAACCTTTTGGCTCAATGATATGCACGATGCAAACCTTTGGTTCATATTTTCTCTTATTTTCCACAAGACGTTTAAAGTAAAAATATTAAACATATTTTTATGTTGCCAAATCTGATTGGTCTTAATTAAAATCCTTCTCAAATAAATAATGAAAACTACATATGATTCATATTTTGAGCCAATAAGATTGAAACTAATATTAAAAATATTAATTTCATGATATCTTTGCATTGATGTATTTTAAATCAACCGGTAATTTACTACCCAATTTATATTTGGAGATCAAACTAAAATCGATACTTGTATTGTTTGATCGTCAATTTAAAAAAAATGAATAATTTTTTATTTATATTATGTTTTCTATCAATTATCCAATTCTCTTGTTCAGTTTCTTCTTTTTATTCTTTTTTTCATCTCTTATCCTAAATTAATAAAGATATCAAGTATTTTTTACCTTGAAGTGAACTTACATGTTCATATTGTTTGAATTTGTATTATTTTCATGTTTGGTTGGAATTGCAAAAAAGGTTATTTTCATTTTTTTTATTTTGATTTTTGATACAGGCAAAAGAAAAATTATAGTATACTTACATAGTTGCTTAATTAAAATCATCTTCTATTGAACTAACCATTCATAAATGAATGTCATTGTTATTTTCTCTTTAATTATTAGTATAAAGAGATTTAAAATTTAAAATGGTGAACAAGATCCAAGAATAAAAATACCATGGAACCCAAAATCAGGCTAAATATACTGTCCAATGTATTTAGTAATTCAAAATTATTTTAATGGAGAAGGGCCTAAATTGCCCTTAAACTATGACACTATGCATAAATTTACCCTTCATCAACCTTATGAGTGCGGGCAATAAGAAATAAAGGTAGGTTTGAGCCGAAAGGTTGACGTAGGGGGTATTTGGGGACCAAAAGGTAAATGGAGGGAAGATTTTCACCATTTCAAATAGTTGAGAGCATTTTAGGCCCCTCTTCGTAAATATTATTTAATTTTAATTACATGAATGTGTATTGACCTTTTCACTTAACTCAATGAATTCCTAATTAAATCTGTAATTTAATAATAATATTTAAATTGGAATAATGCACAAGTACCCCCTCAAGCTATTACTGAAATCTCAGAGACACACTTATACTATACTAAGGTCCTATTACACCCCCCCGAACTTATTTTATTAATAATTTTCAACCCCTTTTCGGCCTACATGGCACTATCCTGTGGGTTCAATGCTGATTGACTTTTTTTTCAAACTAGTACCACGTAAACTGAAAAGGGATAAAAAATTACTTATAAAATCATCAATTAATGTAATAAAATATGTAGCGCCACATTTCCCCCTCACATTTATTAAAGAAATATCATAATGGATTACTTGAAGTGGGCTCTCAACTCTTTTAGTCTTCCCAAATGGTTTATGTGTAATTTTTCCACCAAGATAGTTTCACAAGTTGGCATAGTAATTTTGGTGAAAGAACTTAAATGTCCTTCCTCTGCCAACCTATTCTTTCAATCTTTCCCTATATGACCTAATCTTGCATGTCATTAATAACATCGACATCATTATTACTTAAATAACATGTCATTACACAACGATCATAATAGTCATAAGTTCAAAGATTACAATCTAAAATTATAAAACGATCATTAAAAATTCCAAAACATATAAAAATCTATCTAGAGTTATTCTAAAATCATTGCGACTAAATGGTAAATTAAAACCTATGTCTAAAAGAACATAGAAAGATACTAAGTTTCGTCGAATCTCTTGAGCATATAGGATGTGATGCAACATAAAAGAACGACCACCCCACAAGGTCACTTTGCATGTGTCTATCCTTTTAACTTCAAGTTTAACATTATTTCCTAGTTACATCCATATTAATTTAGACGAAACTTGATGAAAATCCCCAAACTCTTCTCTATCTCAACTCACGTGGTCGGTGGATCTTGAGTGTACAATCTATATAGGATAAGATTCAGTTAGTAAAGAAGTGCTAGAAATACATGTAGTACTTAGAGATGCATTAAGAAATGCAACCTTTTTTGGCTCAATACATTCACGAGCAAAATAACCCTGCACTTTGCAATTACAGCACTTCATTTTTCCCTTATCTCTCGTCTTGAGTAACCTTTTTTATATCTTCGAATTTAGGTTCTTCTTTTTCTTAGAGGGTCCTTCTTTGATGTTTTTGTATTTCTCAATTATTTTCCGATTCTTCTTGCATTTGAAGCTTGAAGATTCTGTACCGCTTGACCCTGACACAAAGGTATTAGAAGACGCTTTAGTAGAACAGATGCTCATCGTCATCATTAACATAGTGGGCAACATGAGAAAATTTTTGGATGCTATCAATATGTGGTACGTTTACCTTTAAATGTTCCCAGTAATTGGTAAGTGACCAAATCACTGCCTGAAATTATTGGTCATCTTAAAGAACATGACCAATACTTTTGAGATGAGCGGTCATTTTGACATCACCGTAAGGTGTTGTTTGATATTTTGATCATGACTCTTCTTGTAAGTGTCAAATTTGATAGTCAACTATCGGAGGTGAGTCAAAGATGTACCCCACACATTCCTCGTAGATTTTACCACATAGCATGAGGAGTAGGGAATTTGTCACATACATGTATGAGGTCATCAATCATAGAACTAGCTAGTATTCCACGAGAAGTGGGATAAGCCTTTCTCCAAGCTTTAGAAAATTCAAGATCCCTATATATTGTTCAGTGTTACTCTCTTCTGGTTGATTCAAGAGAGCATTTTTCTCTTTCAGTACATACCATATTTATGATTCCAAATGGCGTAATTGTCACCATTCAGTTTTTCACATTTGTTTAAGTCAACAATGATAATATTTTATATCATGCATATATTTTGAGATATAAGAAGGCAAGAATATTTAATCATTTATGCATATGACATACATATTCAAGCAAATCAATTCTCATAAATGTTTCTTATTCAACAAAAAGACTTGTAAGCATCAAATCATCAGCTACAAATTCAAAATCAACAAAATTGAAATAATTTCTTAATATTCTCCATTTTTATTATTCTTAGTTAAAAAAGATTTATAATTTAAAATAATGAACAAGATCCAAGAATAAAAATACCATGGAACCCAAAATCAGGCCAAATATACGGTTCCATATATTTAATAATTCCAGATTATTTTAATGGACAAGGGCCTAAATTTCACTTAATTTATGAGATTGTGCATAATTTTACCCTTCATCAACCTTATGAGTGTGGGCAACAAGAAATAAAGGTATGTTTGAGACAAAGGTTGACGTCTGAGGTATTTCGGGATCAAAAGGTGAATGGAGGGAAGATTTTAACCATTTCAAATAGTTGAGAGCATTTTAGGCCCATCTTCGTAAATATCATATCATTTTTATTACATGAATGCACATTGACCTTTTCACTTAAATCAATGAATCCCTAATTAAATCTCTAATTTAATAATAAGATTTAAATTGGGATAATGCACAAGTACCCCCCTCAGCCTATGCCTGAAATCTCAAAGAAATACTTATACAATACTAAAGTCCTATTACCCCCTGAACTTATTTTATTAATAATTTTCTGCTCCTTTTCGGTCTACGTCGCACTATCTTGTGGGTCAAATGCTGATTGACTTTTTTTTTCAAGCTAGTGTCTAGTAGGTTGAAAAGGGATAGAAAATTACTTATAAATCATAAATTAATGTAATGAAATATTTAGCACCACATTTTCCCCTTTTATTTACTAAAGAAATCATAATGGATTACTTGAAGTGGGCACTCAACTCTTCTAGTCTTCCCAAATGGTTTACGTGTAACCTTTCCACCAAGATAGTTTCACAAGTTGGCATATCAATTTTGGTGAAAGAACATAAATGTCATTTAATAACATAAACATCATTATTACTTAAATAACATGTCATTACACAACGATCAACATAATAGTCATAAGTTCAAGGCTTACAATCTAAAAAGATAGAACAATCATAAAAAGGTCCAAAACTATATAAAACATTATCTAGAGTTATTCTAAAATCATTGTGACTAAAATGATAAATTAAAACCTACGTCTAAAAGAACATAGAAAGATACTATGTTTCGTCGAATCTCTGGAGCATATAGGATGTCATGCAACATCAAAGAACGGCCACCCCACTTTGCATGTGTCTATCCTTTTGACTTCAAGTTTAACATTATTTCCTACATAGATCCACATTAATTTAGATGAAACTTGAATAAAATCCCCAAACTCTTCGCTATATCAACTCACGTGGTCGGTGGATCTTGAGTATACAATCCATATAGGATAAGATTCAGTTAGTAAAGAAGTACTAGAAATACATGTAGTATATAGAGATGCATTAATAAATGCTACCTATTTTGGGTCAATACATTCACGAAAAAAATACCCTAGAACTTTGCAATTATAGCACTTCATTTTGCTCTTATCTCTCTTCTTGAGTAACGTTTTTAATTTCTTGGAATTTAGGTTCTTCTTTTTCTTAGAGGGTCCTTCTCTGGTGTTTTTGTCTTTCTCATTTATTTTCCGATTCTTCTTGCGTTTGAAGCTTGAAGATTCTGTACCACTTGACTCTGAAACAAAGGTATTAGAAGAAGCTTTAGTAGCACGAAGATGCTCATCGTCATCATTAACATAGTGGGCAACATCAGAAAATATTTTGATCCTACCAACATGTGGTACATTTACCTTCAAATGTTCCCATTAATTGGTAAGTGACCGAATTAGTGCCTGAATTTATTGGTCATCTTAAAGAACATGACCAATAATTTTGAGTTGAGAGGTCATTTTGATATTACAGTAAGGTGTTGTTTGATATTTTGATTATGATTCTTCTTGTAAGTGTCAAATTTGATAGTCAACTATCAGAGGTGGGTCACAGACGTACCCCATACGTTCCTCGTAGATTTTCCCACATAGAATAAGGAATAGGGAATTTATCACATTCATGTATGAGGTCATCAATCACAGAAATAACTAGTATTCCATAAGAAGTGGGATTAACCTTTCTCCCAGCTTTATAAACTTCAATATCCCTATATATTGTTAAGTGTTACTCTCTTCTGGTTGATTCAAGAGAGCATTTTTCTCTTTCAGTACATACCATATTTATGATTCCAAATGTCGTAATTGTCACCATTCAGTTTTTTTCACATTTGTTTAACTCAACAATGATACTTTTTTATGTCATGCATATATTTTGAGATATAATGTGGCAAGAATATTTAATCATTCATTCATATGACATACATATTCAAGAAAATCAATTCTCATAAAGGTTTCATATTTAACGAAAAAAGACATGTAAGCATCCAATCATCATCTACAAATTAAAATTTCACCATATTTTGAACTAATTTCTTAATGTGTATACCAATATATTGAAGACTTTAATAATAAAGATTTTTAAGTCTAATAAAATAAATTGCAAAAAAACAAACTACATAATTTATACATTGTAATTCAAAAAAGTAATAACATATTACAAGTCATCTAAATCTAAAATCCTCTCACAAGTCTTCAAGGTAATAAATATAAACCCTAAAAAGCTGACTGGATCAAATTTCGTGATAAGTAAAAGTCAATCTGTTAATCCAAGGTTCACAGAGAGTGTCTGTTAAATAAGCTAAGACTCCCCAATTTGAAATTTCAACAAATCCTTCCAATTCAGCGCACTTTAATTTAAAGAGGTGAATAAAATCATGTGGTGAAACATAAAGGGATATCTTTAAACACTTAATTTCTGTTAAATTCTTTTCTTGTTTTTGTTTCCCTTGGATTACTAATTTGGATGACTTCACGCCCTCATAGACATGTCTTACGTTGTTGTTCTCTTCTACATTGTCCCTTTGCTAGACTTCGAGAATTTCCACTTGGAATAATTCGAGTTTGTTCATGTTCAGCCATATGTGAAATATGAACAACAGAACAATAGGAATTGTTGAATTTTTAAATGTGACAATACATATCACTTAAATTTGTAGAAGACAAAAAATGTTGAAAGAGCATAATGACTAAATTAATTTCTCAATACCAATCTTATTGACATGCTTATTATAGATTTAATGCTCAAACTTACTTCTCAAATAAGAAGTAAAGCGTTCGTATCAAGTAAAGAACCCAACTAATGAGGTTGGGATCGTTCTCACGAGGAAAATAATTCAGACTTAACTTCAATCTATTATTACTATTATTTAGTCAATTATTTCCTTAGAAAGCAAAGACAATAAAAGGGGGGGGGGGTTTACTTCTAAATGAATGAAAATAACTAGCTAAATTAAAGGAGACAACTAACAGCTTCAAATGTTGGAGTTTAATCAATTAATAAAAGTAACTAGGGTTTACGTGTTCTCCACAGGTTCCTAACTTGATAATTCTAACTATAACAATTCTTTCCTAGTATCTTGCATTCAAAGTGATAAGTTATGTATTTCTAAATCCTTGGTCCGGCATATAGAAAATTTCACTCTGCACCTTGGTCCGGCTACGTGTGTTGCTATACTAACCCTTATCTTTACCTCATATTAAGCATCGTATTCGATATTTGACTAAGTTATTACCTCGTACCAACCAATACTAGCCTATTAGATAGTATACACTAAATCTATGTCGATAATTCTTTATCTATTATCTACCTCCTTGGTCCGGCAAGTAGCATTAAGGCGAGTTCTAACGTTGGCCATCCGTTAAAAAAACTTCTAAGTGAAAGAATTATCAATACACGCAAGACACTATTCTAGAATTGTTATTTTAGTTAGGTTTTAACCTCATTATTCGCCTATGGTTCCCACAACCCTAGTTATGGAGTTTAGTTACCCATAGTCATAATCACAATATTCAAATATGTAATATAAGAATTCATGCACTTACTTCAATGAGAAAGAATAAAATCCAGAAGTTCACTTGATTAATCAACAAAATCACCAACAATTAATTACTGAAATTAATTGAAGACTAAAGATTCTCCAAAAGTGTAATAATAATCACCAAGTCTAATCCACAAAATAAGCTAAAATAACCAAGAGTCTAACTATAACATAGTATAATAACAAAAGAGTCTAACCTCAAAAACATCTGTCAAAACGCGGCTGCGTCGACGGACCTCGCGACGGGACGTCGTGGTCACGACGGGCCGTCATGGACTCCGTCGTCCCATACTTATGCAAATTCTTCTGTTGCTCTCTTCATTACCCTCGACGGCAGGTATGTCGGATCGTCACAGGCACAACGGTCCGTCGAAGGTCACCCTTCCATAACACTTGAACTCTTGGAATTTGGGTACTGGGACTACTTCTCTGATCTTCATGACGAACCAGTAGGACGGACCGTCATGGCTACGACGGTCCGTCACGCACTCCGTAACCCCACACTTGGTCAGACTTCCCCATCTTAATTCAGCAGCTTCACTACGATGCCACCTACGGACCGTCACAGGCATGACGGACCGTCACAAGCTCCGTCGGTGGTACTTTTCTGCATTTCTTGCTCAAAAACCTCCGCATTCATCTTTTAGTCAGATTTTCTTCAAATAAAGAGAAACTTACATAAAAATTAATACAAAAAGGCTTTTGGACACATACTAAACTTAAGGAAAAAACATTAAAAATACTGTGAAACCACGGTATATCAGTTAGCAAAAAAAAATCTAGTATGACTATGTTTTAAAAAACACATAATATTAATCTTATAGACGACAAATATATTCAATAGAGGACTTCACATTTTCCCATATTAAAAAAATAGCAATAGTACAGCTTGTACTACACTTTTTAGTACTAGTAGTGCACTAATTTCATTTTCAAGAATTAAAAGAAATGCATAAAATCTTTCCCTTTTTTTTTATTTAAAAAACAATCATTAACATACTGCAAAACTTTTTAACTCTTCAAGAAACACATTGTACTCGTATATTCTTTCTTCTTTCAATTTTCATAAGAAGAATCATCTTTTACAAAAAAAAATAAAATAGAATAGACCCACAAATTCTAAAAAGAAAAAAACACAGCACACAAAATTATGGAGAAACAATTTTTTCCCAGATCTGTTGTTAAAAGGAACAATGGAGAAAATAAATATATTATTCGTTTACAAATCAGATCCATGGAATAATTGTATCACATCTGATTTTAGATCAAAAGATGGCGAGTTCAATTTTCATCAGATCTATATCCAATCTGATTCTCGTCCACTTATATGTCTTAAAGGTAAGAACAAATGTTATTTTCACATTCGCATATTTTCTGTTCTCTAGATCTAAATTATTTTTTTCCTATAAGAAAAAATTCAGAAAAAACCCTTAAGCACTGTTTATTTCAAGAAATAACATCTCATACATGGAACAAATAATGTCTGATACCAGTATAATTATTAACAGTAAGAGGAATAAGTTTGTGTATCTTTTAACCGTAGAGGAAAACTTATCAATGATATCTTTGTTGAGGATTTGCTACGATTTGGGACTTAAAATCTCAAGAAAAGTAAGTGCAATGGTACGAACTAAGTAACCTCTTGGATTATTTGATCTTAATGTTAATAAATAAATGGTCTGTCATTTTTATTTTTCTATCATTTTTTGTTTATGATATTTATCTCTTTTTTCAAGTGTGAAGAACTATTTTAAATGGACTGTATGTTAGTGTTAAACAATGTAACTATTTCCCACTCTTTTCAAAATAATATTTAGCTTCTTTTTCAGAAACTATATTGGGTCAGGTGGGATCTACATGAGCAACCCATGACCCAAAATAACTTATAGAACGTATCAAGAGCTAGTTGCTATTTCTAAAATATATTTTGGAGGTTGTAGATGGTTCAAATAAGAATCGCAAATGTAATTCCAATACTGGTTGATGGAGATAAATATTTGATTGTAGACCTAATACTTAAATATATGGTCTAAATAGATTTTGAATTCTATTTGCCACTATTAAAGTATCTACCCTTATGTCATGGGGATTCAACATTTTTCATATAACTAGGAAGATTAGGTTTCCCTTAATTGCATATTATAATGTTTCAACGAAGGGTTTCTAATTAACAACAACATTGCAATTACTCAAGTGCACCAGTTAATAATAGAGCTAACTGCTACCTATCTATTCTAAATGAATATGTCTCCTATAAATAGTAATAAGTTTTATTAAATATATGGCCAAGTTGATTGAGTTCTTCTAAAATTAAAGGTGAAGTAAATTCAAACATAGTATTAATGGGAGGAAATAAAAAATGTGTGGTATAATTTTTGATAGAGTCTGAAATGCTAATGAGTACAACAAATATTAGTTAACTTTTTCCCCCTAGAGATGGTTTTCTAAAGAAATGGTTTAGAAATATAAATATATGTACGTGAGATTGAGATTGTTATGACATTTCTGAAAGGAGATTTGTGTTTTATCCTACTTTGTGAACTCATCAAAACCTTAGATTTGTACCTACCGAAAGGATTTGATAGCCATATTAGGATTGTCATATTGTAGGATCTATTAATAAAGAACCCTTAAAGGCCACAATTTATTTAATTCTACGAGTAATTGTTAGGTTTCCAAAGGTGTCAACGTAAAATGAAGCGTTGTGACTTTTATAAAGAGTTGACTTTTTGAAGATTTGCTACTTTTATGAAAAGTTGTGGACCTTTTTGAATAGTTATGACTTTTATGAAGAGTTGTGACTTCTACAAAAAGTTACATTTTTTTCATAAAACTATGGCTTTTCTGAAGGGTTGTGACTTTTTCAAAAAACTCTGACCATTCCTATAAGACCAAATAAGCACTCGCTTACACTAACCTCTGTTGTCTATATATATAAAGGAGTTTCCTCTTATTTTTCAATAACAAATAACTTATTTCTTAACTTCCTCTTTTATTAAGCCTAATATTATAAGTGTAATTTACTGTTGTTGAGTGGTTTCCCGACACTGTGGTTTTTGGTACCAATACACCGGCGATTAATATCATTCTATCCTATGAAGACATATTCTAACCTTCGATACTTGAGGGGAACAATTTTCTTAAGGAGACTGTATTCTATGAGCTCGATTTTCTTCTTTGAGAAAAATATTTCATTTATTATATTTAATTTTTTTAGGTTCTATTTTCTTTAGTGTTTTAACGTTTATAGATTTAAAAATACTCATTAAAATAAGTATATTAGCAATAGAAGTTGAAAAACAACAATAGTAACACGCCAAAGGTGGCTTGAAACTTTAGTCTTTTATGTAGGCATGTTGCATTATACACAAACATTCTGTGGGTTAGTTTTGATGTTTCTTTTTTGTTTTTCTTTCCGTACGAGGAGAGTGTTTTTGTAGCTTATGCTGAAAGGTATTAAGTTTATCTTTATCTAAAGCATAGGTGTCTTTTTTTCCTAGGGAGTATGCCCAACTTTTGACTTTTCTCTTTAGTTTCTTTTTTCTTTCTCCAAGAGTTATTTTATATCCAAAACTAGATTGATTTCTTATGCGGACTTCTATAATTTCTTCTATAGTTTCTTGTTTCTTTTTCTATGGTTTCATCAGTTTCATTGTACACTTGTTGTATATAATGGTATTGCATCTAGGATAAATTACATTTGACTCCAGTATTAGAGTATGACTCTAGTGAAGGTTTACCATATTCTCTTGTAGAATTGCCAAATTTTGATGATAAGTGGGGCTAGGAGGCTGGAAAAAGTGATACAAGTTTAGGCACCTTAAGGATAGATTTTTATATCTTCTGAAGCATTTTCAGGCTCCAAAAGGTGCAAAGAAAAATGCTTTAGAAGTAAGATTTCAATGAAAAAGTATTTCAAGTCTGAGTATCCTGGGTATGGATATCAACTAATTCTTTGCCTCAATTAGATGGGTGATTCCTTCTAAGCACTCACAGGGCTCAAAAGGTTATCTTCGATAAGGCTCTTTGGTATATATCATGTATAGATATATTCGGCCGTTTGCATCAATTAAAAATGAACTTCATATATGTATTGATTTTGATTAAGAAATGAAAGATAGGAATACATCTCCCGGCACCCTATACTATCTGATTCTCCTATCAAAGCCAATACTTATAAGGATGGTCACATATGTTGTAGAAGTTTGATAATCATTGAAGCTGAGTTTGGTAAAACTGAAGCTGAATTTGACACTTCTCCTATATTCCTCAGGCATGCTTGAATTTAATCTAACTTTGTTATGCTTTTATTATTCTTCCTCTAGTAAAATTTCTTCTCTTCCAGACGGAGAAGTTAATAACTTCTTTGGGAGTTGAATTAGATAGAGAAGGTGGTCGTGGTAAACCTTCTTTTCCTATTCGTTATCCACTTGCATCAGCTCTTGGGCTAGAGTTAGCAACAAATGGAAGATCTATCGTATTTATGTCGAGGGCTCGTGAACCACTAGCTCTCCCTCTTGGTGCTCCTAAAGCCCTTTACATAGAGGGACTTCCTCCGGAAAGCTCCAGAAGACAAGTAGCTCATATATATTCATATGTCATTTACTGAATCATTATTAATTTCTGAATATATTTGTTGCTTTTACCCTATTACACTTAAAAGATTTTTAGAAACAAGCAACAAATATAATGATTAAGAGATATTTGGGAACAAGCAACAAATATAATGATATAGTAAAGGACATCTCAAAGGATATGAGCTACTTCTCTTCTGGAGAAGACCGGAGGAAGTCCCTCTATGTAGAGGGTGTTAGATGCACCAGGAGGGAGATGTAGTATTTCACAACACATGGACATAAATATTATAGATTTTTCATTTGGTGCTAGCTCTAGCCCACGAGTTGATGGAAATGGATCACGAACAAGAAGGGAAAGTATACCACCACCACCTTCTCGAGTTAATCCAACTCCTTTGCAGATATTAGCTTCTACGTCTTGAAGACAAAAATGTTGTTACAAGAGGAGGAAGAAGAATAATAAAAACAAAATCCAAACTAGTACGAAATTCAAGCATGCCAGAGGAATGTATGAGTAGTGTCAGCCTTTTCCAGAGACCATGCTTTTTAATATTTTTTTGCATTGAGCCTAGTCTTTTCCAAGACTATTGTTGTAACTTAGTTGTAAACTTATCAATTTGGACTATGATGGTACATTTATATTCAATGTGAAGCAACAGTAGATGGCTACATATGTGGGAATGTTTTCCATCTATACTGGGCTCAATGAGTTTACATGGCTGCGACATTCGGATGAACCATATATTTGGATCTAGAGTATTTTTGTCAACACTATGATTCAAGGACGGATTTTGTTTCACAAGTAGTGAATCTTTAAAGAATTTACAATTTTTTCCTTCTCATGTTGACATCGAAAAGATGTTAAATGTTGGCATATGTATTTTGTGTGGCTCACAAAAAAAGAATGAAAAAGAATTGTTGCATCGTATTGAATCAATTAAGGAAAAGTTGTAGCTAATTGATAAATTTTACTTTGTTTCCTTATGATGCAATATTTTTCTAATCTGAGGTTTATAGTTACTAGAATGACCAATTTGACAATCATATCTGCTTACGAATGGAATCTGCATTCAAGATGCATTAAAAAGGAAAGTTGTGTGAATGACATTAGTAGCTTCTCTGCCTGGTCATTATCTTATTTGGTTGATCTATCACTTTGACTTGAATATTTGTACCTAAGCAAGTTATTTTAGTATGTGAAATTGTGGATACAAATACATACATTTGTTCTTTGTATGTTTCGTCTATTTCAGTGATTCCTATTGTCAAAAAATACCAAAAACACTTGTTGGAACTAAACAAAACATTCTTTCTTATTCTTGTAGGGTGTGCTTTCCTTGTGGTATGTTGCTTCCTCATCTTGTTTTCATCTTTATGCGAATCAATCTCCTTGATTTTGGTAGTGTGTGATTTCCATGTTTAGATTTAAGCCTACTTTTCATAGATTTTGAATATCTCATTTTTATTTTTATTTTGCATTGATCATTTAGAATTAGTGTCATCATTGAAACATAAGTTGGAAATATAAGTTATTGAAGCTAATAAGATGTGTTGTTGCTTCTCTACATTTAGCAATACAACTTAAATTTAGTAGAGCGTATCTATAAGGCTGATATATCTATATATTACCATTGTTGTTCTTGTGATTCTTCTTGTTTGGCTTGATTTGCAACCATATTTTCTAATGATGATTTCTATATATTGTATCTTTCATATTTTTAGAATCATGGTTCAGTGCTCAATTTGTTATTATTAACTAATCCTGTGGCAAGTTATACCCTACACTATTTCTAATGTCATGTAGGATTCTTTTAATTCTTCCTTTGAACGATGGTTTTCATGAAGTTGTTTTCTAGATCATTACAGCTAGCCCTGATACCTTGCAAGTTCAAATTTATGTTAGAAGCAAAAGACATCGGATGATTCCAATTTGTCTAAATTTTTATCACAAAATTACCCTATTCTAATGGGAGGTAAAAGTACACAATGGAATGTGCAAGCTAGTTCAGACACTATCGTCATAAAAATGATTTGGTATATTTCTATGTGCCACTGATTTTAACCTTGGGTTCCAAATATTTTGTTTAGCTTTGATTGTAGCAAGAGAATTTTATTTTTCCTATGTACTTGTACAAGAAGCCACTGTTGGATTATGTTTTTGCCCCTCAATAAATTAAATTTTAGAAAATTATATGTTAAATTTTTTTAACCTTTTCGCTCAAATTAAAAACCTTTTTTTCCTTCATCCCTCTTTCGACCTTCAATTATCTCTTGAATTAACATTTTGTCTCAATAATATCCTCGATGCAAACCTTTGGTTCATATTTTCTCTTATTTTTAACAAGTCGTCTAAAGTAAAAATACTAAACATTTTTTTATTATGTTGCAAAATCTGATTGGTCTTGATTCAAATCCTTCTTAAATAAATAATGAAAACTACATATGATTCATATTTTGAGCAAATAAGCTAGAAACTAATATTAAAAGTATTAATTTCATGATATGTTTTGATTGAAGTATTTTAAATCAACCGATAATTTACTACTCAATTTATATTGGAGATCTAACTAAAATCGATACTTGATTGTTTGATCGTTAATTTAAAAAACAACTAACATTTTTTATTAATATTATGTTTTCTATCAATTATCAAATTCTCTTGTTCAGTTTCCTCTTTTTATTCTTTTTTCATCTCTTATTCTCATTTAATAAAGATATCTAGGATTTAATCTTGAAGTGAACTTACATGTTCATATTGTTCGAATTTTTATTATTTTCATGTTTGGTTGGAATTGCAAAATAGGTTATTTTCATTCTTTTATTTTGAATTTTTGATACAGGCAAAAGAAAAATTATAGTATACATACATAGTTGCTTAACTAAAATCATCTTCTATTGAACTAAACATTCATAAATAAATTTTGTTGTTATTTTCTCCCTTTTTATTTTATTCTTAGTTTAAAAAGATTAAAAATTTAAAATGCTAAACAAGATGCAAGAATAAAAATACCATGGAACCCAAAATCAGGCCAAATATACGGTCCCATATATTTAGTAATTCCGAATTATTTTAATGGAGAAGGGCCTAACTTGCCCTTAAACTATGAGACTGTGCATAAATTTATCCATCAACAACCTTATGAGTGCGGACAATAATAAATAAAGGTTGGTTTGAGCCCAAAGGTTGACGTGGGGGGTTTTTGGGGACCAAAAGGTGAATGGAGGGAAGATTTTCACCCTTTCAAATAGTTGAGAGCATTTTAGTCCCCTCTTCGTAAATATTATATCATTTTAATTACATGAATGTGTATTGTCCTTTTCACTTAACTCAATGAATTCCTAATTAAATCTCTATTTTAATAAAAATATTTAAATTGGGATAATGCACAAGTACCCCCCCTCAACCTATGCCTGAAATCTCTGAGACACATATATACTAAACTAAGGTCTTATTACCCCCTCTGAACGTATTTTATTAATAATTTTCTACCCCTTTTCGGCCTACGTGGCACTATCTTATGGGTCTAACGCTGTTGAAACTTTTTCAAGATAGTGCCACGTAGGCTTAAAACGGGTACGTACAAAATTACTTAGAAAATCATCCGTTAATGTAATGAAATATGTAGCACCACATTTTCCCCTCACGTTTATTAAGGATATATCATAATGGATTACTTGAAGCGGGCAATCAACTATTTTAATCTTCCCAAATGGTTTACATGTAATCTTTCCACCAAGATAGTTTCACAAGTTGGCATATTAATTTTGATGAAATAACTTAAATGTCCTTCCTCTGCCAACCTATTCATTCAATCTTTCCGTATATGACCTAATCTTGCATGTCATTTAATAACATAAACATCGTTAATACTTAAATAACATGTTATTACACAACGATCAACATAATAATCATAAATTCAAGGCTTACAATCTAGAATGATAAAACGATCATAAAAAAGTCCAAAACCATATAAAACAATATCTAGAGTTATTCTAATATCATTGTGATTAAATGATAAATTAAAACCTACTTCTAAAAGAACATACAAAGATACTAAGTTTCGTCGAATCTCTGGAGCATATAGGATGTCATGCAACATCAAAGAACGGCCACCCCACAAGGTCACTTTGCATGTGTCTATCCTTTTGACTTCAAGTTTAACATTATCTCCTATGTATATCCACATTGATTTAGATGAAACTCGATGAAATTCCCCAAACTCTTCTCTATCTCAACTCACGTGGTCGGTGGATCTTGAGTCTACAATCTATATAGGATAAGATTTAGTTAGTAAAGAAGTGCTAGAAATACATGTATTACATAGAGATTCATTGAGAAACACTATCTTTTTTTTGCTCAATACATTCACGAGCAAAATACCCCAGCACTTTGCAATTATAGCAGTTCATTTTTCTCTTATCTCTGTTCTTGAGTAACCTTTTTTATTTCTTTGAATTTAGGTTCTTCTTTTTCTTAGAGGGTCCTTCGCTGGTGTTTTTGTCTTTCTTACTTATTTTTCGATTCTTCTTGCATTTGAACTTGAAGATTTTGTACCACTTGACTCTGACAAAAAGGTATTAGAAAAAGCCTTAGTAGCACGAAGATGCTCATCTTCATCATTAACATAGTGGGCAACATCAGAAAATGTTTTGATGCTATCAATATGTGTCACGTTTACCTTCAAATGATCCTAGTTATTGATAAGTGACGAATCATTGCCTGAATCGATTGGTCATCTTAAAGAACATGACCAATACTTTTGAGCTGAGAGGTCATTTTGATATTACAGTAAGGTGTTGTTTGATATTTTGATCATGACTCTTCTTGTAAGTGTCAAATTTGATAGTCAACTATAGGTGGTGGGTCACAGACGCACCCCATACGTTCCTCGTAGATTTGCCCACATAGCATGAGGAGTAGGGAATTTGTCACATTCATGTATGAGGTCATCAATCACAGAACTAGCTAGTATTCCACGGGAAGTGGGATTAGCCTTTCTCCAAGCTTTATATACTTCAATATCCCTATAAATTTTTAAGTGTTGCTCTCTTCTGGTTGAGATATAATAAGGCAAGAGTGTTTAATCATTCATGCATATGACATATATATTCAAGCAAATAAATTCTCATAAATTTACTATATTTAACGAAAAGACATGTAAGCATCGAATCATCATCTACAAATTCAAAAGTCAACAAAATTTTGAACTAATTTCTTAATGTGTATACCAATATATTGAAGACTTTAGTAACAAAGATTTTTAGGTCTAATAAAATAAATTGGAAAAAAACAAACTACAGAATTTATATATTGTAATTTGAAAAAGCAATAACATATTACAAGTCATCTAAATCTAAAATCCTCTCACAAGTCTTCGAGGTAATAAATATAACCCCTAAAAAGCTGACTGGATCAAATGTCGTGATTAGTAAAAGTAAATGTATTAATCCAACGTTCACAGAAAGTGTCTGTTAAATAAGCTACGACTCTCCAATTTGTAATTTCAACAAATCCCGCCAATTCAGCGCACTTTAATTTATAGAGGTGAATAAAAATTAAGGGATATCTTCAAACACTTAAGTTCTATTAAATTCTTTTCTTGTTTGTGTTGCCCTTGGATTACTAATTTGGATGACTTCGCGCCCTCAGAGACATGTTTACAATGTTGTTCTCTTCTACATTGTCCCTTTGCTAGACTTCGAGAATTTCCACTTGGAATAATTCGAGTTTGTTCATGTTCAGCCATGTGTGAAATATGAACAATAAAACAATAGCAATTGTTGAATTTTTAAATGTGACAATACATGTCACTATCATTTGTACAAGAAAAAAAATGTTCAAAGAGCATAAAGCCTAGATGAATTTATCAAGACCAATCTTATTGACATGCTTATTAAATATTTTAGTCATCAAAAAAAAATCTAATATGACTATTTTTAAAAAACACATAATATTAATCTTATAGTCAATAAATATATGCAATAGAGGACATCACATTTTCCCATATCAAAAAAATAGCAATGGTACAAGTTGTACTACACTTCTTAGTACTAGTACTACACTAATTTATTTTTCAAGAATTAAAAAGATACATAAAATCTTTCTTTTTTTAATTTAAAAAACAATCATTAATATAGTGCAAAACTTTTAAACTCTTCAAGAAATACATTGTATTGGTATATTCTTTCTTCTTTCAATTTTCATATGAACAATCATCTTTTTTACAAAAAGAAAACAGACCCATAAATTCCAAAAAGAAAAAACACAGACCCACAAAATTATGGGAAAGCAATTTTTTCCTAGATCTGTTGTTCAAAGGAACAATGGGGAAAATAAATATATGATTCGATTACAAATCAGATCCATGGAATAATTGTATCACATCTGATTTTAGATCAAAAGATTACGAGTTCAATTCTCATCGGATCTATATCCTATCTGATTCTAGTCCACTTATGTCTTAAAGGTAAGAATAAATATTATTTTCATATTCGCAGATTTTCTATTCTCTATATCAAAATTTATTTGTTCCTATAAGAAAAATTTTATGAAAAAAACACTTAAGCAGTGTTTATTTCAAGAAATAGCATCTCACACATGGAACAATTAATCTCGCTCTAATACCAGTGTAATTATCAACAGTAAGAAGAATAAGATTGTGTATCTTTTAACCGTAGCGAAAAACAAATAAATGATATCTTTGTCGAGGATTTACTCTGATTGGGACTTTGAATCTCAAGAAAAGAAGGTACAATGGCATAAAGTAAATATCCTCTTGGATTATTTTATATCAATGTTAAAAAATAAAATGGTCTGTCATTTTTATTTTTGTTTCTTTTTTTGTTTATGATATTTCTCTCTTTTTTCAAGTGTGAAGAACTATTTTAAATAGACTGTATGTTACTGTTAAACAATGTAACTGTTACCACTATATTCAAAATAATATTTGGCTTCTTTTTCAGAAACTATATTGCGTCAGGTGGGATCCACATGAGGAACCCATGACCCAAAATAACTTATAGAACGTATCAAGTGCTAGTTGTATTTCTAAACAATTAATTTGGATATTGTAGATGGTTTAAACAGTACTATCAAATGTAATTACAATATTGGTTGATGGAAATACTAGATTGTACACCTAAGACTTGAATATATGATCTAAATAGATTTTGGATTCCATTTGCCACAATAAAAGTACCTACCCTTATGTCATGAGGATTCAACATTTTTCATATAACTAGGAAGATTAGGTTTGCCTTAAATGCACATTATAATTTTTCAACGAAGGGTTTCTAATTATCAACATTGCAATTAGCCAGTTGCACCACTTAATAATTGGTTTAACTGCTACCTACCTATTCTAAATGAATATTTCTCCTATAAATAGTAATAAGTTTAATTAAATATATGCCCAAGTTAATTATGTTCTTCTAAAATTAAAGGTGAAGTAAATTCAAACATAGCATTAATGGGAGGAAAGAAAAAATGTGTGGTATAATTTTTGATAGAGTCTGAAATGCTAATGTGCACATCAAATATTAGTTAACCTTTTTCCTCCTATAGATTGGATTTCTAAAGAAATGGTTTCAAAAGATAAATATAAGGTCGTGAGATTGAGATTGTTATGACATTTCTGAAAGGAGATTTTTCTTCTATCCTACTTTGTGAACTCATCAGAACCTTAGATTTGTACCTAACGAAAGGATTTGATAGCATATTAGTATTGTCATGTTGTAGGATCTATTAATAAAGAACACTTCAAGGCCAAAATTTGTTTAATTCTACGAGTAATTGTTAGGTTTCCAGAGGTGTCAATATAAAATGAAGAGTTGTGACTTTTATAAAGAGTTGACTCTTTAAAGATTTGCTACTTTTATGAAAAGTTGTAAACATTTTTGAATAGTTATGACTTTTATGAAGATTTCTGACTTGTCTGTAGAGTTGTGACTTCTATGAAAAGTTAAGCTTTTTTCATAAAACTGTGGCTTTTCTGAAGGTTGTGTTTTTTGAAAGGGTTGTGACCATTCCTATAAGACCAAATAAAAACTCGCTCACACTAACCTCTGTTGTCTATATATAAAGGAGTTTCCTCTTATTTTCAATAACAAATAACTAATGTCTAAACTTCCTCTTCTACTAAGCCTAGTATTACAAGTGTAATTTACTGTTGTTGAGTGGTTTCCCGACACCGTGGTTTTTGGTACCAATACACCAGTGAGTAATATCATTCTATCCTATGAGGATATATTCTAACCTCCGAAACTTGAGGGGAAGAATTTTCATAAGGAGACTATACATTCTATGAGCTCGATTTTCTTCTTTGAGAAAAATATTTCATTTATTATATTTAATTTGTTTCAGGTTCTATTTTCTTTAGTGTTTTAACGTTTATAGATTTAAAAATACTCATTAAAATAAATATATTAGTAACACAGGTTGAAAAACAATAATAGTTACACGCCAAAGGTGGCTTGGAACTTTAGTCTTTTATGTAAGCATGTTGCGTTATACATAAATGTTCTGCGGGTAAGTTTTGATGTTTCTTTTTTGTTTTTCTTTCCTTAGGAGGAGAGTGTTTTTATAGCTAATGCTGAAAGGTATTAAGATTATCTTCATCTAAAGCATAGGTGTCATCTTTTCCTAGGTAGTATGTCCAAATTTTGGCATTTCTCCCTTATTTGCCATTTTCTTTCTGCAAGAGTTATTTTATAGCCAAAACTAGATTGCTTTCTTGAAGTTTCTTATTTCTTTTTCTATGGTTGCATCGATGTCAACAGAGTCAGATATTTCTATCTTAATGTCAGCAAAGGAGGAGGTGGGAAGCGTTGTGCACTTGTTGTATATAATGGGAGTGCATGTAGAATAAATTACATTTGGCTTCAAGTTTATCCAGTATTAGAGTATGACTCTGGCAAAGGTTTACCATATTCTCTTGTAGAATAGCCAAATGTTGATGATAAGTGGGGCTTGCAGGCTGGAAAAATAGCTACAAGTTTAGGTACCTAGAAAAAGATGGAAAGAAAAATGCTTTTAGAAGTAAGATTTCAGGTGAAAAAGTATTTGAAGTCTGAGTATCATGGTATGGATATCAACTAATTATTTGCCTCAATCAGCTGGGTGATTCCTTCTAAGCACACACAGGGCTCAAAAGGTTATCTTCGACAAGGATCTTTGGTATATATCATGTAGAGATATATTCGGTCATTTGCATCAATTATAAATGATTTTCATTCTTTTTTTTATGTATTTATTTTGATTAAGAAATGAAAGATAGGAGTACATCTCTGGGCGAGTGCACACTATACTGTCTGATTCTCCTATAAGAGCCAATACTTATAAGGAAGGTCACATATGTTATAGAAGTTTGATAATCACTTAAGTTGAGTTTTGTAAACTTGAAGCTGAATTTGACACTTCTCCTACATTCCTCAGGCATGCTTGAATTTCATGCTAATTTCGATTGAGACTTTCTTCTCTTCCAGACGGAGAAGTTAATAACTAATTCGGAGTTGGATTAGATACAATAGGTGGTAGTGGTAAACCTTCCCTTCCTATTCGTGATCCACTTGCATCAGCTCGTGGGCTAGAGCTTGAACCAAATAGAAGAGCTATGGTAATTGTGTCGAGGGTTCGTGAAACACTACCTCTCCCTCCTAATGCTCCTAAAACCCTTTACATAGAGGGATTTCCTTCGGACCGCTCCAGAAGTCAAATAGCTCATGTCTATTCATATGCCATTTACTGAATCATTATTAATTTCTGAATACATTTGTTGCTTTTACCCTACTACACTTAAAAGATATTTGGGAACAAGCAACAAATATAATGATTCAGAAATATTTGGGAACAAGCAACAAATATAATGATTTAGTAAATGACATCTCAAAGGATATGAGCTACTTCTCTTCTGGAGCTGTCCGGAGGAAGTTCCTCTATGTAGAGGGTGTTAGATGCACCAGGATGGAGATGTATTTCATGAGACATCACATAAATACGATAGATCTTTCATTTGGTGCTAGATCTGGCCCACGGTATGATGAAAGTGGATCAAGAACAAGAAGGGAAGGTATACCACCACCACCTTCTCTAGTTAATCCAACTCCCTTGTAGTTATTAGCTTCTATGTCTCGAAGATATAAATGTTGTTACAAGAGGAGGAAGAAGATAATAAAAACAAAATCCAAATTAGTACTAAATTCAAGCAAGCCCGAGGAATGTAGGAGAAGTGTCAACCTTTTTTAGAGACCATGCCTTTTGATATTTGTTGCATTGAGTCTAGTCTTTTCCAAGACTATTGTTGTAACCTTAATTGTAAAAATATCAATTTGGACTATGATGGTACATTTATATTCGATATGAAGCAACAGTAGATGGCTACATATGTGGGAATGTTTTCCTACTATATTGGGCTCAACGAGTTTACATGGCCGCGACATTCGGATGAACCATAAATTTTGATTCAGAGTATTTTTGTCAATACTATGATTGAAGGACAAATTTTTTTTCGCAACTAGTGAAGCTTTAAAGAATATTCAATTATTTTCCTTCGCGTGTTGACATCGAAAAGATGTTGAATGTTGACATATGTATTTTGTGTGGCTAAAAAAAAGAATGGAAAAGAGTTGTTGTATCTTATTGAATAAATTAAGGAAAAGTTATAGGCAATTGATGAATTATAATTTGTTTCCTTATGATGCAATATTTTTCTAATTTGAGCTTTATAGTTATTAGAATGACCAATTTGAAAATCATATCAGCTTACGAAAGGACTCTGCATTCAAGATGCATTAAAATAGAAATTTGTGTGAATGACACTGGTAGCTTCTATGCTTGGTCATTATCTTATTCGGTTGATATGTCACTTTGACATGAATATTCGTACTTAAGCAATTTATTTTAGTATTTGAAATTGTGGATATAAATACATACATTTGTTCATTGTATATTTAGTCTATTTCAGCGATTCCTATTGTCCTCAAATACCAAAAACACTTAATGGAACTAAACAAACCATTCTTTCTTATTCTTGTAGGGTGTGCTTTCCTTGTGGTATGATGCTTCCTCTTCTACTGAACCATCTTCTAAGGCAAGAGGTAAAGATCCAAGTCAGTCAGCTGAACCATCTTCTCAGACACATGTACTTTTATTTGTTACTCTCACATGAAAGTTATATGTAGATGTATGTGTATTGATATATTAATATACAGGATACTGAAAGTGGCAGAGGAAGAGGCACAGGAAGAGAAACAAGAGGAAGAGCAAGTGGCAGAGGTGTTCCAACTTAATCACATGGAAATGCTACAAAACAGAGGTAATATATCTAATTATTATATCATTGTTAGATAATATAGATATGCTTTAATATTTTGATTTCAAAGTACAGACTGTAAATGGTAGAGGGAGTGGTAGAGGTACAGGTAGAGGAGCGGGATTAGGGAGAGAAATGGCTCAAGAAAGAAAATGAATGAAGGACTAAGTAGAGGAAGAGGAATGAATCATAATAGTCAAACTAGTTCTGAAGCAAATGCAGTGGAGGAGGCCTAGGAAGAGGGAAGAGACCAGTAGAACATGCGGACACCAGTGGAGGACAAACAAGACCTTTTAAAAGGCCAAGATTGGTAGGTGTTGGCATATACCTAGTTGAAGATGGATTTACAACTCTCAATGTAAGTTTACAACGCTATCAATGCACGTTTACAATTGTCAATGCAAACCTAATTGTCTAATATTTGAGTGTGTATTTATTTGACTAAGCAGCCTGGATTGCCAAGTAGAAGAGTCATCAATGCTGGTACAAGAGTTACAAAGAGGGCTGATGTTGTCACTGGTGATATTGGCTGCACACCAGTACGTGGATTCAAATGGAAGGGGAAGACAACTATTACCAGTAGCAACCTGGAAAGAATGAGGGCTGAAAAGGTTATCCAAACTAGGTCTGTAACTGCTGCTAATGCTGCTAATAGCCAAGGCCAAACAACTTCAAGTAGGAAGACTTCATTTTGATGTTGTTTTGTTCATTTTGACAAACAAAATTTAACTATGCATATTTTTGTGTTGTTTTTTGTTGGAAACAAACTTAGTTTTGCATGTAACCAAACAAACTTGAATGGTTGGAATCAAACGCGATTATGAAGTCTTCTTTTTAGTCAGTTTTGTTATTGCCTTTTTAATTGTAATTGACATATTTGTGATGTTTTTTAAATGGTTGCCACGATAATATAGATAAGAGAATCAAATACATTAACAAATTGTTCAAATAATAACACTTTCGACAACAAAGAATAACAATAACTTGAATATTCAACAACTTCTATCCTTCAAGTTACACACACCTACAACTAGTATGATCACGACAATTAGCTTCTAGGTACACACACCTATAATTTCAAAAATTTGGAAGTAACTAAAGATGTCTATGACAATTGTGGTTGCACACACCTACAACTTCCATCCTTCACATTCTTGATTATACTTAAACATAGAAAACACACAATAATGATCAAGACAATTAGCTTCAAGTTACAACATTTGCCTTTTTTTTTTCTCCTTCATCCTGACTTGGTTATTTTCAAACGACTTTCATAAGATGTCAATACTTCTTACAACTCCTTAATTCTCTTTGCTAATCTCGGAATAACGTACTTGAATCGTATATCAACTTCTTCTTGATCCCTCAATCTAAAAAAGTGGCACGCTCCTCCTAAAATACGCAAAACAAAAATTAAAGAAAAATACATAACCAAAAGATCTCCATAAAAGAATTAGTAAACATACACTATAGCGTGGAGAATACCAAAATCTTCGAGATGGATTATTCTCCGACCAGGAAGTTTGCATTGATAGTAAGTCACCATGTTGGCATCACAGTTTCACTTGCAACATCAGATCATTCTCATCATTACAAATACGATTCAACATCGCATTTGATATTTTCAATCAAAAACTAATCACAAAATTGAGAAGAAATTCAACCATAAAAAACTTCAAATTAATGTTTCTACAAGAAATTAAAAGATAAAAGACGAATTCGTACCTTATTTTCTTGAGGAAGATGATGAAGTCATCAAACAGAGAGCACCAACATTGTTCTTACCATAAAAATCAAAATATTAGGGCTACCAACGACTATTTTTGAGTTTAAATTGGGGAAGATGACATAAATTGATTAAATAATTAATATTAAAGAAAGAAAATGACATGTGGCTGTTTTGAACTGGTAAACAAAAATGAATAATGGCCCATGACACGCCTAACGTGCGTGTAAACAACCCAGATGAGTTAATGGGTAAAAATGGCCCATTTACAATGATATATAGTTGTTTAGTGGGGTGATAGGACACTTTGAAAATTTAGGTGTCTTTATGCAAATACGGGACAACTTCGATGGTGTCTTTATGTCTTTTCTCTAATTTTTTTCGCATTTCTCATCCTTTTATAATATTTTTATTTAGTGTTGTTGCCTCATTTGTAAAACTATTTACGTCATATGAGCATGGATTTATATTGATATGAAAATATATTTTTGAATTTAATATAATTTTTGTTGCCTATCAATATGCATATTCTTATTTTATTTATTGGCCTAATCCACCGGTGACCCCCTAAAGTTGCCACCAAATTTAACTTAGATACCTCAGTTGGACGATGTTCATTTTAAACACTTTAAGTAGGGTCCTATTATGTCATTTTGATTTTCGATAAGTTGGCATATTAAGTGTGTTGCACTCACTTTGAACGCGTTAAAGTCATAAGTTCAGTGATTTATTTATTTATTTATTTCTTCTTCGTCCTTCTCTCTCCGTCCCACACTTCCTCAACCATCTACCACCACCTTGTCACCACCTTTCCACCATTGTATATTAAACTTTCTCCTCCTTTGTCATTTCTTGACATGACAAATTAAATTAATTATTATATCAATAAAAACAATTTAAGAAAGGAAAAAATATGCCTACAACATGTATCTCCTTTATGATATCAAATTTATCTACCTAATTTTTTCATAATTTCATTGTCGGAAAGTTTAGCGAATCCTTCAAATGTTCATTGTTCTATCTTCACCTTTGTTTGTTTAAGTTTTTCTATAAGATTATATTTTTGAAATATTAATTTCTACTTCTCAAAACTTTCAGCTTTACTATTTCGATGAACCCAGTTTGAATAAATTCATCAATAGATCTGATTTTACCATGGATCAATTTTTTTTTAGTATTTTCAATTTTTTACAGTGAGTAGTTCCAAATGGTGGAGGCGATTGAAGAAAAAAAAATGATGAATTAGAAGGATCAGTAGTCGTATGATAGCTAGATTATGACTATTTCCTTATGCAAATTGATCATATGTAGATTTGAAGAAAGAGATGGTAGTAATGATAATCTTGAAATTTTCAGAAGAAGGTATCAGGTAATAGTGGTTAGAGGAGGAGGAGATGTGAAAATGGTGAAAGATGGAAATGGTGGACGAGGAAAAGAAAGGTGTTGGAGATTTTTCGTTCTTTTTCTTCTTTATTGAAAGGTTTTTTAAAGTAAATAATTAATAGTTTTAAAATACGTTTTTATTCATAATATTTTGTTAAATAATTATTTTATATATATGCCATATGTCATTATTTAATTCGCTATTTTAATACATCATCGACAAGTTGTAACATCTCGCAACTTGAAATAGTTAAGAATAAGCTAAGAAACTAAAAATAATACTTCTAGAAAGAAAAGGGAAAATCTAGAAAAATTTTCTAAGTTAAAGAAAGTGAGTTTTGGTCATTTTAAAACAATCATAACTTCTAACTCAGAATGAGTAAGAGGTTCTTCTGTACATGGGTGGAAAAATCTTGGAATATTCTTTATAACACATCCTAGTTTGCGCAATTTCAATATCTTATCAGGGAGTTATGCCTTTTGTAAATTGGGTTGTTGGATCGAGGAAAGTTCCAATCCGGATTTAGGAAAGGACAAACTAATCTTTTCACCAATTAATTTCCTATAATTGTTTTAGGGGTTTATGGAGGTAGACACAAGTCTTAATTCAGTTTTGGAAAATCAGAACTACGCTTGGGGCTTGGAGAAGAGAGAAAAGAAGAGGATGGTAGAGAGAATTAAAGAATTTCACGAAGAGCGTGAAGTTTGCGATTGGAATTAATCGGGGGTGATCTCTATTAAGGTATGTGAGATCATTTAGTGTTGGGTCAGTTCACCCACACACAAAAAGTTTTTTCAATTTAGTGATTTTGGAATTGGTTTAATTGTAAAAGTGAAGTTTTAAAACATAGTTGAATTCTTGTTGATTGAGTTGTTGAATGCCTAGTGTTGAATTGATACGTGTTTTAAGGTTGTTTTCAAGTTATTTCAATTGGGTATTGAGGATAGTAATGATCCTATGTGTTTGGGGAAACAACTACAGAAATTGAGAGGGTATAGCATTGAAAAATGATAGAGGAGAAGTTTGTCAGACACACCTGTGGAGGAAAGGCACGTCGTGCCCCCATAGCACCAGGAAGGTTGGGGCGGCGCGCCTGTAGTGCGCCAAAAATGAGCTCTAGAACTTTGGGGCTAGTGCGGTGTGTGCTTGATGCGCCCGAATCGGCGTTTTTCGCCTAGTTTTCGTCGTTTAGCCTGTTTGAATCGTTTAAAGTGAATTAACACTCTCCAGTGATTCTAACTACTTCCAATGATTTCTTAAAACATGGGAATAACCCAAAATGGAAATCATAACATTAAATCCATAATTCATTCGAGGAGAGTCAAGAGTTAAATCCAAAGCTAAGATCAAAGTCAAAGAAGTTAAGAGTCAAGTCTTAAAGTTAAGAAGCAAGTCAAAGTAAGTTCTTAAAGTTATTAAGAGTCTTTAACAAGTGTTTTAAATTTGTTTTAAGGCTCAACTTGCACGTTAAGCAAAGAGTAAAAAGTTGAGGTCATTTCTCATAACTTATAAGGGAACTATGTATTTCCTAAGAGTTACAAATGTTTTTACATTTTGCATATGAAAGGAAGCTGAGACTTCCAACAGAGACTTTGGGCCGGTTTTAGTAAAGAGGAAAATATAATTTCCAAGAAAGCTTTTAAAGCTAAGTTTGAGAAATTCCTCAAACAAGAGAAGAAGTTGGTTTTAAAAAAACATATGAGTTAAAGTATTTATGGGAGTAGTATTGAGAGACGATATGGGTACGTGAGTTCATATTAACTCAAGCCCCCATAAGGTATGTAGACAACACGGACATAATAGCAGTCATACTTTTTAGATGATTCCTTAGTGTTTTTTTAGCAAAGACTAGTGGATTCACTTAGTAGTTCAGGTTCTATACCGACTGCAAGGTATAGAATCGTCCTCTTGCAACGTGAGGTAAGACGTTGCACCATCACTTAGGCTCATATTTATAGTTATCGGTTAGAGAATCTCCTACAGAAACTATATTACTTCATATATAAGTAAAGTTGAGTTTTTATTGCATTTCCTTAACGATGTATGTTGTTTACACTGTTTTACAAGCTTTATATATATCGCACATGTCTTACTGCTTTATATTGAATTAAGTTATTCTTGAGTTGAGCAGAGCCAAGGTAAGTGTTCCTTCTTACTTATTGCCAGACTTAAGTTGTTGCTAGCATTCCAACTTTCATACTCATACATTCAATGTACTGAAGTCAGTTGGCATGCATTGTCTTAAGATGCAGACGTAGGTAACCAGGATCAACATCATCTAGCGCATCGTTGATACAGTTCAACACTCAGAGTTAGTGGTGAGCCTCCTTGCATCCCTGGAGATACTGTTATTTGCGTTTAGTCTTTCTTTTAGAGGAGGTTGTGGGGTCTGTCCCAACATCCATCTTAGTATTATAGAGGCTTCATAGAAATCAGACAGTTAGTTTTGAGTCTTTTATCTTTGTATTGCAGATATTTTGCTTTGAGATTTAAGTGTCATTTTGGCCAACTTATTAATCTTGTAGTTATTAAATGACATTGTTTTATTGAGTTAAGTCATCTGTCGAGTTAAGTCAGTCAGGACAAGGGTCCGCTCGAGGACAAAAATGGTCTTCGAGTTCCAGTCCCGCCTAGGGTGTAGGCGCTGGGCGTGACACAAGTGTAATACACACATCTTATATATTTGGCTAGTTGTCAAAAAGTGTCAACATAACAATCCAGTCCCCTACTTAAGGTGTTCAAAATGAATAAGGACTACTTGAGGTGTCCAAGTGAATTTGATGTCAACATGAGGTGGCTACCGATGGGTTAGGACTTATTTTTTCTTATTTTTCTAGGTATCTAAAAGGACAAAGACTTTATTTCTTTTCGGTGTGAATACTCTTATAGGTCAAATTAGTATCAATTTAACATGTTAAAGAAGTAAAACCAAAGTATAGTAACCTACAAAATTCCTTCATGCTTTCTCAATTTGTTGTATACAAAATTTTTTCTCTAATGGTTTAAGGTTCTTGTATCTACTAAAAGCATTTTTATCAAGTTTTTAGCATAGTTTTTTGTGAATATAAAGTGAAAAGACAACATTGACAACTATTTACTTAAAGAATAAGCTTATGTGTATATATATATATATATATATATTTCTATAAACAAAAATTTAGATAAATTGTATTATTTTTCCATATAGTATATGGAGCATTATTACTATTATACGAAGTTTCTAACTACATAAGTCACCTACTGTGACGACTTGATTTTTGTCGTCAAGAAAAAGTCAACGGGAAAGAATTGGGGCAAGAAAACATTTTCATATTAACTAGAGATTTCCTAGCGTAGTACAGATTTGGACGAAATCGGAGTCAGTGAAGTCTAGGGTAATCTGGTAACAAAATGAATTATTTATTAGTGAATTTGATTAGATGAGTGGATAGCTAAGACATTAAGGCGCTCGTATGAATTTACTGGATTGAATCTGGGCGAAAAGTACTCCTGAAGCTGATCGTAGCGTGAACAGGTACTTTTGAGTGTCATTGATAATCGTGTGTTGTGAAAAGAGGGTTTGGAATTCTTAAATTGTTCACTATTTCTGTGCAAGCGGTTGTGGTGGAATTATTCTTGCTAGGGTGAGGTCACTATGGGGGTTGGGGCTGCCATAGCAGGACAGACACGACATAAGCAAGAAATAAACCCCAAAATATTTTATTCTACACTTTTCAACTTTGAGAGCTAAGGAACGACCCTAGGTGTGTTTTTGATGGGTTTTCACCATTTTTAAGGCTAAAGGTAACGATTTCACTCCGCAAATCACTTTTTTTTATATATAGTATGTAAATTCATTAATTATCGATAGGAAAGGGTTTGATATGGGAACTACGGTGGAAAAAGCACTAATTTGGGTATGGGTATCAAGGGTTTGACCTAGGGTTGATTTTATTGATTATGATACGGGTTGTTGAGTCTTGTTTATTGATCCTCGCTTTATATTGATATTTTTAGACCACGGCCAAGCAGGAAGAATACAGAAAGGGAAGATTCAAATGTCATAGGGGATTCAAGCTTGGATTCGAGGTAGGTGATGGTTGTGATTTCATGTTGAAGTTATATATGTGTGAAATTACTACATTCTGATGCATGTTTGTATGCGAATATTGTGTTATTGATCACATTACTCTAAAATAAGGATGATTGAATAATTGTATTCCATGAAATCATGAATTGATTATATGATTATGAGCAGGTACATTGTGATTGTGATTGTGGCTTGTTGAATGGATTGGGTGTTGCATTCCAACACACTAACTTGGATCAGTTGCCACGTTCAGGCATAAATATGAGATCTGTTGACATGCTCCGACATAAATATGGGATCAATTGCCACGTTCCGACATAAACATTGGATCAGGTACCCTGTTTCGATATGCTAATAATTTAGGTATGGATGCCATGAGAGAACTACTGAATTGGGTTCCATGAGAGGAACATTTATTTGAAATAACTATATATCTTGAGAATTATGAAGTTTTGCGATATTCGTAAGTGATGACTAATATTGTATATGTTCTGTATATGCAGGTTTATTATTGGTGTAATGTATTAGATATTTTTCACCTTTTGGGATAGCTTCATGGTCCTGCCAGGATATTGTGGTTTCGTACTGATACTGCACTTGCTTGTTCTTTGTTGATTACAAGACATCTTCAAGCGACGATTGACAGACCTAATATAGGTGACTATAGAGTGTGCCCAGATTCAAGGTTAAGCCAGTTCTTTCAGGCTGCCATGGATCATTCTTGTTTAACTTCACTCTTTTCGGACTCAAACTATTTATTTAAGGTATTGTTTAGTTTTGAGGTAGTACAATTTTCTCTTAGACTTGTCGTTAGTAGGGTTTTTTTTTACTATGACTTTCAGGTTCTAGGGGTTATTCTTTCGCATTAGTTTAGGTTACATTATTTGTTTAATCTTTCGAGTTTATGGGAACTTCATATTTTTATTTTCTTTTATGCTCACTTCAATATCTTTAAATGCAAAGTTTTTGGTTGAATTCTGGATCGTGACAAAGTTGGTATTAGAGCTCTAGGTTAGTTGATCTCATCGTACCAAAAAGAGTCGAGTAGAGTCTTGCGGAACGGTATGATAAAGTTTGTACTTTTCTCCGAAAGGCTATATGACTTGAGGAAAAACTCAATTCTTTCTACTCCTTCGTATTATGACTTGAACCCAATTGGTATCTGGGTGATAGAAATTGGTATATTTGGTCCTTCACTCTATGGTCAAAAAATAAAGAAACAAAAGTTGTAACACCATCACTAACAAGAGAGGATGTGTATATACTACCGACAGTTAAATTACTCACCATTCCGAACAAATAACAATTGACTGAGATAAATGATCTTTTGACTAGTTGCAGGGTGCATTAGTTTACATTTTTTCTCTTGTACTAGTCATCTATGAAACAAACTACTTTAGAATCTGGGCGTCTGTGAGTTGTAACTTGGATACTGTGAATGTGTATTCCTTATTGTCGAAATTAATTATGAATTTCGGAGTTTTATTTTCTTTGACATGATGACATAATCATGTGCACAATAAGTGTGGTTCTGAATTTCGATATGTGCAACAGAGTGGTTAAATTGATTAAAACTATGCAAGTTATAACTACTATTGAGTATCGAGAAACTTGTTTTGAATAGAAGGTCATGACTAAGTTTGATGCAAGAGTCTAGATAATGTAAGATGTGATTTATAAGAAAGATATGTGTGTATCTTGCACTTGAGTAATAACCGCGTGAGTGTCTAGGTGTATTTTGTAGATGTGTGGGTAATCGTGTTTAATTAATGAACATGGGTTTGATTGGGTATTGTTAGATTGACTTAGGGCAGACAATGACTATTCTAGTTTAGATGATTATTCTAAATTGCTTAGTAAAGCTGAAAACCATTGGAAGATTTAGAAATGTGAAAAACCGCAGAATCATTTATTGGGTTTTGTTTCCATGAGGGACGCTGGGGCGGAGATTTTCCCTGTGATGACGAGGCCTCCAGTGTGGGATTTCTCCCGCCAGAGAGGGACATGGCAAGACAGAATCTCATCCCTTTCTCACCTGCATTTCGTAGTCACAATCATGGACCCCAAATCATACCCGACCTAACCCCCGCGATTTAATTCAGTGTTCAGCAATTGAATATAAGTTACAAAGTGTGTTAAAATTTTTGGAGAGCCTAGGCATATGAGTAGGAAATCAGCGAGGCTGTAGAGACTGGGGAAATGGTAATGCAAGCAGAGGAATAGTGCATCCAGGCAAGGAGATTTCCTATAAAGATGATAGGGCTCAGTTATATGATTTTTCGGGTAAGACCGAGTATGAAGTTTGATGCAATGGTCACTAGTGCTACTTTTGTATGTGCCTGGATGGCTATTGTTTTATTTTATCTGGGTTCTACATATTCGTACTTGTCAGTTCAATTGCCTTGGGATTTAATGTGGTTTGTGATATACTTGATTCCCTCATCCATGTTTCTATGTACCTTAGTTGAAGAGTCAATCATTGTCACCCTTGTATATCGTGATTGTCATATTGTGTTTATAGATTTTCAGACTTGGATTGATTTGGTTGTGCTGGATATGACTAAGTTGATATAAACTTATGCATGAATTCGTTGTCCCCCTATTATATCTGTCACGACCCGAGCTACCCCCGAGACGCGGACACGGAACCTAGGACCACAAGTGATCCCAAGCTAACTATGCTGGCATGATTATGAGCATACTAAAGATAATAAACTAATGCAGAAGCTACATCATAATTAAATCTGAAAAGATGGGGAATACCCATATTCTATAACTGAGATATTTGAAAAAAATGAGTTTAATAAAAAAGAAATATTAACTCAATACTAAGCTTAATCTAACTATGTCTTAAAATAGCCTCTAAACTGGACTAGAAATACCGGGACAAGCCCCCAACTAAATCTTGCAAAAACTGAAACTAAATGACTAATGACTGAAATGACACTCATGACTATTGTCCTCAGAGAATAAGGACTCACCACTGAATCTACTGAACTGGAGATCAGGAAATTAATCTATGCGTGATCTGGATGCTGAGAACCTGAACCTGCATCACGAGAAGATGTAGCGCACGTATGCGTCAGTACTTGAAAGGTACTGAGCATATATGATAGAGTAAAGCTAAAACAAAACATAACTGAACAAGCATAAAAACAAGTATAATAATCTGACATGATAAACAAAATTCTGAGCTAACTGAATTTAATGACCAATTTATAACATGCTGAAACTAAATACTGAATATACTGATAAATGGTCAATGCAGAGAGTTTGACTGATTTGTGGGAGCTACTAATAACCGATAATAAAACCACATGAGCTAAATCTGGAGTCCGATGTATATGCCCCATTGAGAGGACCCAATATACCCTGCCAAAGGTATAAAGGCATGCTTATGTGATCACTAAACTGATTGCCCACAGAGGGAACTTAAAACCTACTTGGCTAGTATTTCTAGGACTAATTGGGTACGCTGAACACTAGTCCAATTCGGTATTATGCTAATTCCAATGAATTCTGTAAACTAATTGGTTATGTTTAAGTTTCTGTAAATACTGGATAGCTCAAAACTGAACATGCAAACAGAGAATGCAACATTTAATCTGATAATGGTGCATTAAAACAGAGGCATGTATAACTAAATAACTGAAATATCTGACCTAGCATGTGTAATTCAAGGACTAAATAAATACAAAGCTAGTGTTATGAAATTCATGCGATAATCTGAGTAATAACATGATAATCTGATTTGGAACATGTATTTAATAGGTTCATGAAGTTCTAACAAAGTTCTAGAAACCCTAGATTTAAGCATGACAAGAGAATCAAGAATCTGACTTAAAATTAGGGACCGAATGGGTGAAAGGAACCCACTAGTGAAATCCCACATACCTGGTGATGATACCCACGGAAAAATACTTATGTTTTGGGGTTGGATATACTGGACCTTGTGGCGTTCTTGAACTAGGGTTCTTGAGATTTTTCTCCTCTCTTGCTTCTAATTTTCTAGGTTTTGATTTAATGATTTGACTTAGATATGTTTTAGTTATATTTCTAGGCTTTAACTGACTAAAATCAGATGATTTAGGGTCAAAACAACGTAACTTTGGGTTTAAACAGAGTGAGAAAGGTCAAAAAGACCCCTGGGAAAGTTGCTATCGGACCAAACGACGGCCAGGACTCACGGTCCGTCGTCTGAACGACGCCCCGTCATTGGGTCCGTCGACTAGGCCTGTTCGGCAGGCCTTTACTAAAATGGGTATAACATTTTACTCGGAGGTCGGAATTTAGCAAGGTCGGTGGCTATGGAAAGCTAATTCAATTATCTATCTATGGGTAGGTCATGGGATACCTAATTCATGTAATGCTAAGAGTGATTACCATTTGAAGTTGACCCAACTACATTTCCCCTTAACTGTCTATAAATTTTCTATCTACGGTCAAACGTAGGTCCACCTACGGACCATGCTGCTCATCCGTAGCTCTTTTCAGAGAGTGGGTGAAGGGAGTATTGATCAAAGGTCTTGGACTACGGACCGTCATTTGACCTACGGACCGTGAGTCCGCCCGTCGTCCAAGACTTAACCAATTTTTCTGGGCTGAAACTTTTGGGAGTTTTTGATCCCATCGACTGTTGTGCAGGACGGATCGTGGGTCAGGCTACAGTCCGTCGATGCCACCGTTGGTTGCACCTGCAGATTTTTCTGTAAAGCTGGTTTTTGGTCTGTTTTGGCTACAATGTGTTACATTATCTCCCCCTTGGGAACATTCATCCTCGAATGAAGACTAAACTAGCTGGAATAGTGGGAGAGAGATACAAACCCTACTACTAAACACTGAGAACTGAGTTTCTGACTGAATAGAGTTCCGATAACATGCAAATACGCTGAAAATGTAAGTACAAACTGAGGGAACATGATTCTAAGACTGAATTCACGCATGAATGACTGGAAAACTGAAGAGGAACTATTACCTAAAGCTGGAGTGGAATCAGAAGGGAAAAGATAAGGATACTTGGCTTTCATGGCTGCTTCTACTTCCCAAGTAGCTCCCTCTACGGACTGACTCCTCCACAAAACCTTGACTGAACCTTTTGACGTGACGGTCAAGAATTTTGAATGGTACATCCTCATAAGAAAGACTATCTTTCATCGCCACACTCTCTAATGGCAGTACAGAGGTTGGATCACCCCACACTTCTTCAAGAGTGAGATGTGGAAGACCGGATGCACTGCTGCTAATTATGCTGGCAAATCTAACTCATATGCCACCTTGCCACCCTTTTCAAGATATTTTAAGGGCCTACATATCTAGGACTAAGCTTCCCTTTATTTCCAAATTTCATCACCCCTTTCATAGGTGAGACCTTCAGAAAAACCCAATCATCAACTTAGAACTCTAGTTTCCTTCTCCTTACATCTGCATAAGATTTCTGACGACTTTGGGCTGTCTTAAGTCTATCTCTAATGAGTTGCACTTTGTCCATAGCATAAAGGACTAAATCTGGCCCTATCAAAGCTGCTTTACCTACTTCAAACCAACCAACATGAGATCTACATCTACGCCCATATAAAGCCTCATAAGGGGCCATCTGAATGCTGAAATGGTAGCTATTATTTTAGGCAAACTCAATAAGAGGAAGGTGATCATGACAACTACCTTTGAAATCGAACACATAAGCTCTCAACATATCCTCTAAGGTCTGAATGGTACTTGCTCTACCTGCCCATCCGTCTGTGGATGAGATGTTGTACTAAGGTTAATTGAGTACCAAGACCTTTCTGAAATGACTTCCAAAAATGAGAGGTAAACTGAGGACCTCTATCTGAGATGATAGACAAAGGAACCCCATGAAACCTCACAATTTCATTGATATAGAGCTTGGAATAGTCCTCTGCCGAATCTGTAGTCTTGACCGCCAAAAAGAGAGAAGACTTAGTCATCCTATCAACTATCACCCAAATTGAGTCATGCTGTCTGCAAGTACGAGGTAATATTGTAATGAAGTCCATATTGATCAGATCCCACTTCCAAGTAGGAATATCAATATTTTGAGTCATACCTCCTGTTTCTGATGTTCTACCTGGACTTGCTGGCAATTGGGGCACTTACTCACAAAATCTGCTATATCCCTCTACATGCCATTCCACTAATAGACTTCTCGCAGATCGCGATACATCTTAGTGGCACCTGGATGAATAGAATACCTAGAGTTATGGGATTCTGCAAGAAAATGTTGTCTCAACTCTCCCACATCAGGAACACACAATCTACCCTGGTAGCGAAGTACACCATCTCCCCCTTGGGAGAAAACCTCCACTCTCTGAGTATGGAAGACACCCTTAAGTTCAAGCAAGATTGGGTCACTGCCTTTCTTTTCCTTAACCTCCACTATCAAAGATGATTCTGCCCCATTCTGAACTATTACACCACTGTTTGATATGCTCATAAGGCAAACTCCCAAGCGAGCAAGCCTGTGAACATCCTTCACTAGCTCCTTCCTTTCTTCCTCAACATGGGCTACATTCGCCTTACCAGGATGATAATGCACACTCATATCATAATCCTTAAAGAACTCAAGCCATCTCCTCTGGCAAAGATTCAACTCTTTCTGGGTGAATACATACTGAAGTCTCTTATGATTGTTGAACACATCTACATGGACACCATACAAGTAGTGTCTCCATATCTTGAGTGCAAACACCACTGCTGCAAGCTCAAGTTCATGAGTTGGATACTACTTCTCATGCACCTTAAGTTGTCCAGAAGCTAAGCTATCACCTTACCTCGCTACATCAACACACAACGAAGGCCAACTCTAGATGAATCACGATAGATCACATAACCATCTGAACCCTCTGGTAGAGTCAAAACAAGAGCTGTAGTCAATCTAGTTTTCAATTCTGCAAAGCTTTTCTCACAATCATCTGATCATTGAAATTTGACCATCTTTTGTGTCAACCTAGTTAATGGTGAGGCTATGGATGAAAATATTTCCACGAACCTTCTATAATAACCTGGTATACCTAAGAAACTTCTGATATCTGGAGCAGAGGTAGGTCTGGGCCACTATTTCACTGCTTCTATCTTCTGCGAATCCACTCGGATTCCTTCGCTAGATATAATGAGACCAAGAAAAGCAACGGATTGCAACCAGAACTCACATTTACTAAACTTAATGAATAACTGGAGATCTTAAGAGTCCACAGAACAACTATCAAATGACTCACATCATCAATAAAGACGATAACGAACAAGTCCAAGTACTGTTTGAAAAATCTGTTCATCAAATCTATGAAAGCTCCAGGAGCATTAGTTAGTCCAAACGACATAACTACAAATTCATAATGACCTTATCGAGTTATGAAGGCTATTTTAGAAATGTCACTATCTCTGACTCTAAGTTGATGATAACCCGATTTGAGGTCTATCTTTGAGAAATGCTAGCACCCTAAGTTGGTCAAATAACTCATCAATCGTGGGGATGGGATACTTATTCTTGATTGTGACCTTGTTCAAATGTCTATAGTCAATCCACATTCTGAGAGAACCATCTTTCTTCCTTACGAACAACAATGGTACACCCCATGGTGAAATACTAGGTCTGATGAGACCCTTATCTAGAAGGTCTTTCAATTACTCTTTCAATTCCTTAAGATCTCCTAGAACCATTTTGTAAGGAGGAATAGAAATAGGCTGGGTATCTAGAAGGAGATCAATTCCATAGTCGATTTCCCTTTAGGGAGGGACTCCAGGAAGATCTTCTGGAAATACTTCTGGAAATTCACAGACTGCTGGAACTGACTCAAGAGTTGGGGTTCTAAGTCTAGAATCCTTAACCAAAACTAGTTGATAGAGATAACCCTTAGATATCATCTTTCTTGCCTTAAGGTAAAAATAAATCGACCTATAGGCGCTAAGCTACTACCCTTCCATTCTAAGATTGGTTCGTTTGGAAACTGCAAACGAACAGTCCCAGTTCTACAATCGACTGAGGCATAACAGGATTGTAACCAATCCATGCCTAGAATGACATCGAAGTCTACCATTTCTAACTCTACTAGATCTGCTGAGGTGAATTTCAGAGATACTGCGACAAGGCAATTTCTGTATACCCGTGTAGCTATAACTGGGTCACCGACTGGAGTAGAGACTGAGAAGGGTTCTGAGAGAGTTTCTGGACTGATATTTAATTGTACTGCTTTGTAAGAAGTTACTAAAGAAAGAGTAGACCCTAGATCTAACATTGCATAAAGATCAAAGTCAAAGACACGCAACGTACCAGTGACGACATCAGGAGAACCTTCCTGATCCTGGCGAGCCTGAAGAGCATACAACCTGTTCAGGGGCTGACCGCCACCTGTACCAAATAAGTTACCCTGCTGAGTTGGGGGACTTGCTGGTGCTCCTGAAGTTGTAGACTGAGCTCTACCATTACCACCTCCTTGACCTTGTCTAGAAGAACAATCCCTCAACCTGTGACCAGAATGACCGCACCTAAAACATCCCTCTTTTCCTGCAAGACACTCGCCTGAATGGTTCTTACCACACTTAGGGCAAGTGGGGTAAGTCTTGGTGCCTGAAACACTTCCCTGAGATTTAGAGCCTGGTGCTCTACCCTTCTGGTCATACCTAATTTTGGTGGATGGAACACTAGCTGATGAAGGGGTTGGAGCTAAAAACTTCTACTGACCCTGCAAGCAATTTCCACCACCCGATTTCTGCTGAGAGTAGTCATAGTTCCCAGTCCTAGCCTTCTTATTTTCCTTAGCATGTTCCCTAAGCTTATCACCCTCAACCTGCTGAATGAGTCATAAGTCTAGAGATGTTCATATCTCCAAGTAACATCACATTTTTGCACTCAGTTTTTACCAAATCTGACACTCCATACAAAAACTTATTCATTTGCGCCCTGGATTCAACAACCATGTGAGGAGCATACCTGGAGAGTTGGTTAAACTTGAGTCCATACTCTTGGACTGTCATATTACCCTACCTTATGTTCATAAATTCTTGGGCTTTTGCTTCTCTCAACTCTATTGGGAAAAACCTGTCGAGAAAAGTGTCACTAAGGCAATCCCAAGTGATAGGAGCCATATTTGCACCCCTATTCCCCTTTCACTGAGTGTACCAGATATGAGCAACATCCTTCAATTGGTATGATGCTAACTCAACCCGATCATTCTCAGTGACTTGCATTACCTCAAAGATCTTCTTAATCTCATCCAAGAAACTCTGAGGATCCTCATTATCTTGCGATGATAAGAATTCAGGAGGATTTATCCTAACAAAGTCATGGACCCTTGCTGCCACTGATCCACCATTCTCATTCACATGAGCATGAACCTGATTGTTCTGGTTAGTCATACTCTGAGCCAACATCTGTATGACATTTTTGAAACTCATCATTGGAGACTTCCTGATCTAGGGCTTGAGGAGCTGCATTTGCATTCCTGGTGTTCACATTCCTAGCATTAGCTCTACGAGGAGGCATGATCTGAAACGTAGAACGTCAAGTTAGAATGGAATAAGATCATACCTCACGCATGATAAGAATACCAAAAAAGTGATGTTTTTCCTAAAACACTTCATAGCCTCCCTATCATTAGATGTGGTGTACTTCACACCAAGGAAAATGACTCTACTTAGTGCGGCTTTTAGACATACTAGGACACTTAAACCTAGTGCTCACCGATTTTTGTTACGCCCCCGAGCTACCCCCGAGACGCGGACACAGAACCTAGGATCACATGTGATCCCAAGCTAACCCGTTGGCATAATCATGAGCATACTAAATATAATAAACTAATGTGGAAGCTAAATCATGATTAAATCTGAAAAGATGGGAAATACCCATATTATATAACTGAGATATTTGAAAACAATGAGTTTAATACAAAGGAAATATTAACTCAATACTAAGCTGAATCTAACTATGTCTAAAATAGCCTCTACACAAGACTAGAAATACTGGGACAAGCCCCAAGCTACATCTAGAAAAAAACTGAAGCTAAATGACTAAAGACTAAAATGACATTCATGACTGTTGTCCTCGGATAATAAGGACTCACCACTGAATCTACTGAACTGGAGATCGGGAAATCGATCTATGCGTGATATGGATACTGAGAACCTGAACCTACATCACGAGAAGATGTAGCAACGTTTGCGTCAGCAGTACTTGAAATGTACTTACCATGTAAGATAGAGTAAAGCTAAAATAAAACATAACTGAACAATTATAAAAACAAGTACAATAATCTGACATGATAAACAGAATTCTGAGCTAACTGAATGCAATGACCAATTTATAACATGCTAAAACTAAATACTGAATATACTGATAAATGGTCAATGCAGAGAGTCTGAGTGATTTGTGGGAGCTACTAATAATCGATAATAAAACAAAATGAGCTAAATATGGAGTCTGATGTATACGCCCCATCGAGAGGACCCAATATACCCTGCCAAAGGTATAAAGGCATGCTGGCGTGATCACTAAACTGATTGCCCCATAGGGGACTTACAACTTACTTGGCTAGTAGTTCATGGACTAATTGGGTTTGCTGGACCCTAGTCCACCTCGGTATTGTGCTACTCCCAATGAATTTTGTAAATTAATTGATTATGTCTGAGTTTCTGTAAATACTGGATATCTCGAAACTGAATATGCAAACTAAGAATTAAACATTTAATCTGATAATGAAGCATTAAAACTGAGGCATGTATAACTTAATAACTAAAGTATCTAACCTCGCATGTGTTATTCACAGACTAAAGAAATACAAAGTTAGAGTTTTGAAATTCATGCGATAATATGAGTAGTAACATGATAATCTGATTTGGAACATGTATTGAATAGGTTAATGAAGTTCTATCAAAGTTCTAGAAACCCTAGGTTTATTCATGACAAGAGAATCAAGAATCTGACTAAAAACAAGGGATCCAATGGGTGAAAGGAACCCACTAGTGAATTCCCACATTCCTAGTGATGAAATCCACGGAAAAATACTTAAGATTCGGGGTTGGAACTGCTAGAGCTTGTGGCGTTCTTGAACTAGGGTTCTTGAGTTTTTTCTCCTCTCTTGCTTCTAATTTTCTAGGTTTTGATTTAATGATTTGACTTAGATATGTTTTAGTTATGTTTCTAGGCTTAAACTGACTAAAATCTGATTATTTAGGGTCAAAACGATGTAACTTAGGGTTTAAATGGAGTGGGAAAGGTCAAAAAGACCCCTGGGAAAGGTGCTGCAGACCCAATGACGGCCAGGACTGACGGTCCGTTGTCTGACCTACGCCCCGTCGTCAGGTCCGTTGACTGGGCCTGTTCGAAAGGCCTTTACTAAAGTGGGCATAACGTTTTACCTGGAGGTATGATTTTAACAAGGTGGTAGCTATGGAAAGATAATTCAATTATCTATCTGTGGGTTGGTTATGGAACACCTAATTCATTTTGTTCTAAGAGTTATGACCATTTGAAGTTGATCTATCTTCATTTCCCCTTACCTGTCTTCAAAATTTTCACCTACGGTCAGATGTATGGACCGTATGTCCACCTATAGACTATGCTGGTCATCCGTAGCTCTTGTTAGAAAGTGGGTGAAGGGAGTATTGATTGACGGTCACGGACTATGGACCGTCGTTTGACCTACCGACGTAAGTCCGTCCGTCATCCAAGACTTAACCAATTTTTTTGGGCTGAAAATTTTGGGAGTTTCTGATCCCACCGACGGTTGTGCAGGACGGACCGTGGGTCAGTCTACAGTCCGTCGATGCCACCATTGGTTGCACCTGCAAATTTTTCTGTAAAGCTTTTTTTTTTATCTGTTTTTGCTACAGGGTGTTACAATATTGGGCTTAATTGTATTGTTATATCGGTAACTCTAGAAATCCCCGGTAGGGAAATATTAGAGTGGGAAAGGGTGCACAAGCCTAAGCTAGCTAAGAACATATCCTCTATTCAAGCTCAAAACTGGTGGAACAAGATTGTTTGGTGTAATTGTCTCATATTCGGGATTTTGAGGTTGTCCTCCCTGTATTGAATTTATTCCTGGGGTATCTAAATTGAGAGAGCTTAAAGCCTAAATCCAAAATCTTATTTATAAAGGTTTCATCCTTTTTTTTTTCTCCTCATGAGGTGCTCCTGTCTTGTTTGTTAAGAATAAAGAGGGAAGTACGAGGACCAAGAATTTTATCTGATTCATAAATGAGTGTATCGATGCCGTAATGACAAGGCTATGGATAAAGAAAGTCCCAATGAGTATACCTGGGTGAAGAAAATTGAATTATTTTAGTAAGAAAATGCATTAAAAAATTGGGTTAGTCCCTTGAGTTTTATGAGTTTACCTGAGTTTGAGGCGTCGTATTGATGAAAAGGTTGACATTAGAGTGATAATCAAGGATGACTGAGCATAATGACAATGAGATTTTGTGAAGGATTTTTATGGGAGGCAAATAGATGATGAGATTGTTGGTTAAGCAAAAATTGTACAGTCATTACGACTTGCAATTATGTATGGTTATGGTTTTCTAATATTTAGTGTGTAACATAGTTTTGTGAAAAATTTTAAGAGATGGTGGGACGCTATTCGAATAGAAATTAAAGAGCAAGAGTCATAATGAAGACAAATAGTGGGATGTCGTACAACCTTTAAGGAGAGGCGAAAGAATGAATATTTTATTTTATTGAAATAATAAAGAGATATCTTTGGAGGGGTATATAATCAGGTTCTGAGACGTGTGATTTCGTTTTCTTTGATGTGGCTATTATAATACTGTTACAAGTTTGTCAAATTGGTTAAAAACTATTGGAAAGGAATTGAAAAAGGAGTGTACAAACATTAGCTTGTGTGTAATGATAAGTATTTTGGTTTTGTATTGAGTTTAGTAATGTATACAATGGAAATTTTAGGGAAGGATATTGTAAGATTGATGGAGATGCGATCAATGATAATGAAGGACCCATGAATTCATAAGAATCTTCGAGGTACAAGCTAATGTTGATAGATAAGGGAATTGTGTTCTGCGGTTGAATTTACAATTCATATTTTTCATTATAAGTCTACATTTCTGGTAATATATTTTGTCAAGGCATGAATTGGCAAGGTGAGAAATGATCAGTTGTATGATAACTGAACCTTTGAAAGGACTTACACTAGGATAAAGTCTTAAAGCTAATTACTATTGATTGTTAACTACCTAAGAAAGGTTTCTTTCAAAAAGTGTTGGTTTCTAATTAGGATAATGATTGGAGTGCTTATTGTTGTTAGTATTATGAGTATGATTCACTAGTTATTCTCTCGTGTGTTTTCACTTTTGTTAGTGGATCCCTAGTGGTTGATCGGGGGTACAAAATCTCGCGATATTCTCTTTGTAAAGTGGGAAGATTGGGAAGATTTATTCTTTTTTTGAATGACATAATTGGTGTTGTCTTGGAGTTGTAAAAGTATTTTAGTTGTTCTAGATGTACCCCCTTGATTTATAGAAGATCTACTATGCGTATTTATGGTTGTTCGACAATTTAATATTTCATCTTGTCGTCGAGGTCATGTATCTAGTATGCATGGTTGAATATGGGGATCAATCTATTCAATTCTACTGTTCTTAAGAGGTAATCTATAATAACTAAATCTAGCATTTCGATAATGTTGTTGGATGGTTTGTATGCTTGGACATATCCCTCGATGGATATATCATTTCTAAAGATTAAACTTTTATAACTTAAGCTAATGGAAAAATTGGTTGTGAGATGGCGATGTTGATAAGAGCTATGATAGTTTGTGTATTATGATTGTGTGTTGGTTGGACCAGGTCTACCTCTAATTATGGAGGGTTTTTGTTTAAGATTTATTCATGGTTATGTGACAAAGGATTTTTCCTAATGTTTGTATCAATGTACTTAATATCATGTTATAGACATGTGCACTATCAACTTTGGTGGTTATTGGAAATAGCTTTGTGGTTAGCTACGTGTACCTACAACAATAATTACCACTCGAGTATTGTGATGAATTCATTTAGGCATTGTATGGGAGGAGGTATAGGTATTCAATTGGTTGAGTGTGGACGAGGATTATGTCATAAAGTGAGAATTTTTATGGGACTTAGTGTTGTTCAACAATACCTTTTGTATGAGGAAGAACCAATTGAAATTTGTTGATCATGATGTCCAAAAGCTAAGGACATGCGAGAAAATTATCCTTGTCAATTCGACGTTTCAGATACAACTCTACCATACTTTAGCCAGCCTTTCCTAGTTTATCACTCGGGGAGAGTGCTGGGTAAATTGGTATCTACTATAATGACCTGATATCTGTCGTTAGGGAAAACACAATAGTTGGGTCCAGAAAACTTTTTTGTAGTAACTAAAGATTTCCTATTTTGGTCTAGACTTGGAAAAAATCGAAATCACTGAGGTCTAGGGAAATCCGCTAAACAATGAAAGATCCATTAATGAATTTGATTACATGAGTGCATATCTTAGATGTTAAGGAACCCATATGACTTTAAGTAATTGAATTCGGGCGAGAAAAACTCTGGAAACTAATCTTAGTGTGAATGGGTATTTTTTAAGTGTCATGGGATGATGCTGTGTTGTTAAATAGGGTTTGAAATTCTTAAATTTGCTCATTGTTCCCAAGTACGACGCTATGGCGAGATTATTCCAGCAAGGGCAGGGTCGCTGTGGCGGGTTGGGGTCATCATAACAGGACAAACGCGACCTAAAAGGAAATAAAATCCCAATAACATTTTATGCTGCACTTCTCGACTTTGAGTTCTAAGGAACGACCCCAAGTGTGTTCTTGACGGTTGTTCACCAATCTTAAGGCTAAAGGTAGGTTTTCACTTCCCGAATCAGCTTTTTGATCCGTAGAATGTAACTTTATGTGTTATTATCGATAAAGGAGGGTTTAATAATGGGAATTATGGTGCAAAAAGCCCTAATTCAGGTATGAGCATCAAGGGTTTGACCTAGGTTTGATCTGACTTATTATGATCGGGGTAATTGGGTTTTTTTTATTGATCCTTGTGTTATATTCATGTTTCTATACCATGAACAAATGGGAAGAATTCGGAAGGGGAAGATTCAAGTGCCTTGGGGGATTTAAGCTTGGTTTCGAGGTAGGTGATGGTTGTGATTTCATGTTGGTGTGATATATGTTTGCAGTTACTACATTATGATGTATGTATGTGAATGTTGTGTTATTGATCACACTACTCGTAAATAAGGATTATTTAATAATTGTATACCATGAAATCATGAATTGATTGTATGATTTTGAGAATGTACATTGTGATAGTGATTGTGATTGGGGCTTGTTGAATGGATCTGTTGTTGCATTCTGACACAGTAACTTGGATCGGTTGCCACGTTTTGGAATAAACGAGGGACCAGTTTCAACGTTCCAGCATAAACATGGAATCAGTTGCCATGTTCTGGTATAAATATTGGATTGGGTACTACATTCCGATATGCTAACAGTTTGGGTATGGTTCCATGAGAGGACCATTGAATTGGGTTCCATGATTGGATAATTGATTTGACATAACTTGATATTTTTAGAATTCTGAAGTTGTATGTTATTCTTAAGTGATGACTAATATTGTATGTGTTCGGTATATGCATGTTTATTATTATTGTAATGGCTTATATATGTTTCACCATTTGGGATAGCCGTGTAATCCTACCAGTAAGCTGTGGTTATATACTGATACTGCACTTTCTTGTTCTTTATTGAGTACAGGGCATCTTCAGGACGCTATTGATAGGTTTCAGCTAGGTAAGCATTGAGTTTGACCGGATTCAAGGGTGAGCCAGTGCTTTCACGCTGCCATGGATCTTTCTTGTTTAATTCCACGCTTTTCGGACTTAGACTATTGGTTTAATGTGTTGTTCTGTTTTGGGGTTGTACCCCTTGCTCTTAGACTTGTCTCTAATAAAGTTTTGGTACAATTACTTTTTGTCACGACCCAAAAATGGGTGTGATGGCACTCGTCTTATCCCACCAAGACAAGTAAGCCTAAAACACAACTATTACAATAAAAATGCGGAAAATTTACTATCAACTTACATTATACCCCAAAACCTGGTTGTCACGTGTACAAGCCTCTAAAGTATTACAATCGGATCAAAAGAAAATATAAGTCTCATATGATATTGTTTCTAGAGTAGAACAAAATCATAAACAAGAGTAAGGAGGGATGCTGAGATGACCAACAACTACCTCACAAAATCTCCTGGAAGCCTCGGAAAAGAAGAGAATATATCATAAAAGACCGGGCTAGTAACCTACAAAAAATTTGTAGAAGCAAGGGGTGAGTACCAAACCACACGGTACTCAGCAAGTAAACCTCTAAACACAAGCTAAGGGGATGAAATACGGGTACTCCTACCACCCCCAAACGAACCTCCACAACTACATTCTACAGTAAAATCAACCCAACCTAACAGCTCACAGTTTACATAGCACGTAGCTCAACACAACACTTAGACAAATTACATATCCTCCACAAAAATACTTTAACAAATTACATACCCACAACAACAACAATTCTACAAATTACATATCCTCGATAACAACACTTCAACATATTACATACCTTCAACAACAACAATTCAACAAATTACATATCCTCGATAACAACACTTCAACATATTACATACCCTCAACAACAACAATTCAACAAATTACATATCCTCAATAACAAGCTCAGTATTCATCAAGCACAAATTTCGCAGAAAGGCAATCAGAAGATAAGCAAAACACGATATCAAGTTCACTAATGATAAGTATGTGCAATGCAATGGAATGCAATGTCAAGTATAATGATGCATGTCAGACCTAGTGATACACACCCGCTGTCTCTCAGTCCGGGACCCATGGGGGACATATCTGTCCATGCATCTGTCGCGGCGCACGACACGACCCTCGATAATAGTAACCATCGCGGCGCGCGATACGTCCCTCGAAATATAGTATCCATCGCGGCGCGCGATACGTCCCTCGAAATGGTACATCCTCTTAAGTACTCATTCTTTCTCAATGCACATAACACTTGTCACAACCAATGCCTCAGAATAATGCACGATGCCAAATTCACACAAATGATGAGGAGATGATCATTTTCATAACATCGCACAGTTCACAACCACACAAACATGAAGTCACATCGACAATGATTCAACAAGCCTTCAATCCTTTCTCAACAAAATCACACATAAACAATTAATCACATTGCCTTTTGTTACCCCTTTTTTTTTCATCATTATAATTAATCAATGTGGACAAGTCAACCCATCACCAATCCCATTACTCTCAAACATATACCACAAGGAAATACACGCATTTCATACACTTAACAAGAGTTTAGAAATCCACTTGCCTCATTTAAGCGAACAATCTTTTCGATACTTGAGCCTACCCCTTTCCTTGGACTTCCAAATAATTACAATCTATTCAAACAAATAATCATAATAAGATTTCAATTTCTCCAATATCATAAATCTAATAATATTCACATAATGTAATACACCTAATATTTAATTATCTATTTTAATATAACAAAACTTGATCCAGCGATAGCATACAATAAACTTTCAATCACGTAAGGATAAACAAACTCAAAATTTATATATCAAGAACCGTAACCATAATACTTATGTGCTGATATCTTTTGAAATAGTGCACTTACACCCACATACCACAATTACTCCAATAATTAATCCTCCATTAGCACACTTATTTTTTTTTCCCACCAAAACATCAATCTGTAACACAATTTAATTTTTCCGAAAACCAATATGATAATGGAATTTATTGGTGTTAGTTTCCTCATAAATCCAACCAATATTTTATCTTATAATATTTGGAAGTGATGATTACAATGTTTTAAAAGAAAGGAAAATTTCAAATCTTTATTTTTTTCTCGAACAAAATTGTTACCTGAAGCAAATTTGGGTCTTCGCATCATGGCATCGACCGTGACCTCCGCCTCCATCGTCCGACACCACCCGGGTAATTTTCTCCTCTTCTTCTTCTTATTGTTTTTTTTTTATTTTATTTTTTAAAAGTGATAACCCTACTAGTTATTTTAATACATAAGGGTAAAATAGTACGGTTCCAAATAAATTATCACTTTAACCCATTAACTATCAATTAAGTCAATTATCTATAATTACCCATCAATTAATTAAATTTAGTTAAATAAATATTTAAAATTTCCACAAATGACTTTCCGAGTCATTACAATATCCACCACTAAAAATCATGTTCGTCCTCGAACATAAAGAAAGAAGAAGGAAGAATAACCAACACGATCAAAAGCCTAAGGTATGATTTTTAAAAGCCGTGTTCATCTCTTCGAGTGATAACCTCTTCTTTAGGACCATTCCATTAAGATCAACTATCAAGAACTGAACTTTAGAATCAAAATTTGATACTAGCTACAATCAGAGTGAACTTAAACCAATCATCACATACTCATAGTGCACAAACCATCACACCTCTTATCACGATTCCCTTTTCACAACACAATCTTTTTACAAGCTTAAGTTATAAAAATCTGATCTTTAGAAATCGGATGCTCTCCAAGAGAGAGTCAGACTTATCTAACCCAATGAAGGAAATGATCATGTAAACACCTAACAAACAATACACTTCAAAATGTAGAACATCTAACAATACTTTTAGTAACTTTTCATAGCTCTTATATAAGTTCTCATAAGCAAGGTTGTGCGTGTAGAACTACTTATATACTCCAACTTCCAAACAAAACCAAACCTATCATAGCTGAAATGATCAATTCTGCCCAAGGATCTCATCATATCAAGGGACATAAGAGGATCGTTTCATCCGATCCACCACTAAGAATTCACCAATAGATGTGGAAACACGCGTAATATAAGTAGGGAATCATACTTTAATAGTGCTCAACACGAAGAAGGTGATTACATAAGAATACACAGAAGCAAGGTCGAATAAAACAAGCTATTCCTTCCATAGGGCCCATATAAATAGAATTCCATTCATCTTTCTCCATCTCTCGATGTTTAACCACCCATAATCAACCAGTCTGATCCCCCATCACTTTATAACAAATACCCAATTCATCAAACTCCACGTACTTCTCTCAATACTCCATTGAAGCTAACACTCTTAATACAAAAAAAAAAAAAACATCATAACTACACCAACCATTTACCTCACTCAAACTGTCACTAGAATCAAAGTCTTTTTAGCAAACACGTTGTATACTTTAAAAATTCCAACATATGCCCCTTTTTTTTTCCTTCTATATAAGCATTACATGACAAGATATGAGTCACAACTAAGATTGATAGCACTAATTTCAAATCTAAGTACTTTTCCATCGAGGTACAATAACTTAATACACCAATGTCAACGTCACACAAACTTTTACATGTCATTTTTCAACCATCATGCACCTCATGCCAAAACTCAAAGAAATATTCTTGATCACTCGAATAATTTAGATACTATAAGCTAGCTCATCATCTCTACTCACTATCAATTGCCTATGTAACACATCATACCAATCTAATATTGTCCCATCAATAAATTAGTTTAATCCCCTCAAAATTGTCATTAACCTTGTATAACTGTAGGTCCACACCGTTGAACATAAATAAATTATCTATCATAATGTGAACAATTTAGCTCACATAAGAACACATAATTGTACACACCTCATTGTTTTTCACATAAATCAAAATCCAATCTTCATAGAAATTGTTGGTAAATTCCTAATAAGTCTATACCGAATAATTCACATCCTTAGTCATATTAGAACTTATAAATGAAAAATTTATACATCCTTCAACTTCTAACCAAGACTCTATATGAGAGGTCTTATTCTTCACATCTCTTAAATTCATCCCATGACGCAAATTTTTATACCTTAAACTCTTCAATACTCCATATTTTTGTTCTTTCATTGACTTGCTTATTAATCTTATCATTTGATCAACATCCCATATACTGTAAATCAACTCCTTGAGAGAAATACTTTCTTAGGCCGTTAACAATCAAAAGTGACAAACTATGATCCAAACCTTGTACATGGTTATTTAAATTCTCAATAACTGATGCAATCGATCAATTCTTACCTTACTTATTCATACTTCGACAAAGCACACTACCAAAAACCTAAACTCACCATGAAAAACTTGAAATTTGAACCCAACTATGTAACCCATTTCTTTTATCTATCAACATTAACTCATACCTTGAAATATTCTTTTCCCCTATGAATTCACGTATCTGAGCTTATCATTGGTTGTCTCTCTATCGATCTTATGATATGCTCCACTAAAAATTCAACCATACTCGTTATCAAACTCAAAATCACAAAATACTTTATAAATCATACTCGAGTTGAACATATATACACTGCTTTCTCAAGTGTTATCCAATAATTTGTAACCAATCTAATGAACTCGAGAAACTATTACCATAACCAAAGCAAAACGGATTAAATCACACATCTCTGAACACAATTCTCAATTCCATTTAAGATACCTCTTTAGCCCTTGTAATAAGAGAAAATATTCATGCTCTCACTTCTTTCTAAAAGCTAAACTACATCCCGCTATCCTTGTTATTATGACTTTAGCTTCTTCTTTTTTTTATTCTATTCGAGCGACATCCGAACTCCTCATAAAACCACACTACGTACCAAATAGTAGCAACCATATTCTTAGATACTAAAAAGTCAGCATAACAATACAAAATCCTTTTACCCAACAAACCTTAACACATAGTTGCATTCCAGCCATAATTCATCATAAAATCTTATTACCATCATGCTTAGTTAGCCCTTTCCATCCCTATGAATTCAACCTTGCCATAAAAATGACATCCCAAACCTAGATATGTCAACCATCCAAGGGACTTTCTCAATTTATACACACTTTCTTACCAAAAAAAAAATAAATGTCCAATTTCATTCACCCAAGTATACTCACTAAACTAAGGCTTTCTTTACCCATAAGTTTGTTATTTCGATAACAATCTACTCATTTGGAGCTTAAGATAAAATTATTTGACCTTATTTAGAACTTCAGAATACACTTCACAACCTAAATGTATTAATGTCATACGAAAGACCCATCACTAAAAATTTCCTTATAAACAATGCTTAAGTCAATCGTATATAGTAACAAGCTGGTTGGTTTCTCAAATATGAATGTGACATTGAGCCTTATTATACGAGCATGTGATGCAACTGATAACTCCTTAAGTAGTTAGTATTCATGCTTAACAATCAACATATCTATTTTTATACACCATTAGAACCACATTGTGAAAGTTTGTTACATCCACCACTAGAACACATCATACCTATCGAGAAGATTGTATCCAAATAGCCCACACATTTTTACCTATTGAATAACTTTAAAATATTACCAAATTCGTTTCATATCTAGCCCAAGCTATATGTATTATTTCATAGGTCAGATCGATAACAAAAGTAACACACTCCATAATTCTAAACAAGTACCTATCAATACCATGACCCTCTTTAATATACACAATGCATAAAATCGTTGTAGCTCTAACCTTAATTGTTGCATCATTATTTTCATCATTTTCTAAGAAACCCAAATATGTTATGACACCTATACCAACTTAACTTTCTAAATTACATTGTTCATTATCTAGCCACCCCATTAATCATCCCATATACAATAATTGTCAAACCATTTATGTATCTTATATAACACACAAGTACCATTTACTTTACTAGGGTAACCCTTTTAAATTTTTAAACATTCTAAATTTAACCACACATATTTTTCATAAGTATATCATCTCAACTTAGTACCAGATCTAACATCCCAATCATACATGACACCAACTACTCACATAAGGAATTATGCAGGAGTCACACAAAATACATAGAGAGAGTGGAATGAAGTGATACAACTCTGAACATACAAAGAATGCACGATAGAGATTCAAAAAGTGAAGATTTTTCCTAAATGTCATTATAGCATCTCGAAGATAAGTACAGACGTCTCCGTACCGATTTTCGAGACTCTATTTAGACTCGACTTGTACATACGTGAGATCTATGAACCTGGGACTCTGATACCATTTTGTCACGACCCAAAAATGGGTGTGATGGCACTCGTCTTATCCCACCAAGACAAGTAAGCCTAAAACACAACTATTACAATAAAAATGCGGAAAATTTCCTATCAACTTACATTATACCCCAAAACCTGGTTGTCCCGTGTACAAGCCTCTAAAGTATTACAATCGGATCAAAAGAAAATATAAGTCTCATATGATATTGTTTCTAGAGTAGAACAAAATCATAAACAAGAGTAAGGAGGGATGCTGGGATGACCAACAACTACCTCACAAAATCTCCTGGAAGCCTCGGAAAAGAAGAGAATATATCATAAAAGACCGGGCTAGTAACCTACAAAAAATTTGTAGAAGCAAGGGGTGAGGACCAAACCACACGGTACTCAGCAAGTAAACCTCTAAACACAAGCTAAGGGGATGAAATACGGGTACTCCTACCACCCCCAACCGAGCCTCCACAACTACATTCTACAGTAAAATCAACCCAACCTAACAGCTCACAGTTTACATAGCACGTAGCTCAACACAACACTTAGACAAATTACATATCCTCCACAAAAATACTTTAACAAATTACATACCCACAACAACAACAATTCTACAAATTACATATCCTCGATAACAACACTTCAACATATTACATACCTTCAACAACAACAATTCAACAAATTACATATCCTCGATAACAACACTTCAACATATTACATACCCTCAACAACAACAATTCAACAAATTACATATCCTCAATAACAAGCTCAGTATTCATCAAGCACAAATTTCGCAGAAAGGCAATCAGAAGATAAGCAAAACACGATATCAAGTTCACTAATGATAAGTATGTGCAATGCAATGGAATGCAATGTCAAGTATAATGATGCATGTCAGACCTAGTGATACACACCCGCTGTCTCTCAGTCCGGGACCCATGGGGGACATATCTGTCCATGCATCTGT
>NC_028646.1:24552586-24556069 GCF_001406875.1 Solanum pennellii
TTATATATCAAGAACCGTAACCATAATACTTATGTGCTGATACCTTTTGAAATAGTGCACTTACACCCACATACCACAATTACTCCAATAATTAATCCTCCATTAGCACACTTATTTTTTTTTCCCACCAAAACATCAATCTGTAACACAATTTGGTTTTTCCGAAAACCAATATGATAATGGAATTTATTGGTGTTAGTTTCCTCATAAATCCAACCAATATTTTATTTTATAATATTTGGAAGTGATGATTACAATGTTTTAAAAGAAAGGAAAATTTCAAATCTTTATTTTTCTTGAACAAAATTGTTACCTGAAGCAAATTTGGGTCTTCGCATCATGGCATCGACCGTGACCTCCGCCTCTATCGTCCGACACAACCCGGGAAATTTTCTCCTCTTCTTCTTCTTATTGTTTTTTTTTATAAAAGTGATAACCCTACTAGTTATTTTAATACATAAGGGTAAAATAGTACGGTTCCAAATAAATTATCACTTTAACCCATTAACTATCAATTAAGTCAATTATCTATAATTACCCATCAATTAATTAAATTTAGTTAAATAATTATTTAAAATTTCCACAAATGACTTTCCGAGTCATTACACTTTTAGGTTCTAGGGGTTGTTCGTCCACATAAGTTTTGGTTATGTTATTTGTTTAAACCTTTGGAGTTTATGAGAACTCTGTATTATTATTGCCATTAAACTTGCTTCCATATCTTTAAATGCATAGATTTAGGTTAAGTAGTTTAGTATGGGTTTTAGTAATGGTTCTCCCAGCAAAGGATTAGTGTGTATGTCAATTACAACGGTTTGGGTCGTGAAGCCTACAGAAGAAAGTTCCAAGAGTTATAGCTTGCAAGAGTATTTAATACCTAACTCCAAAGTTGGATTACAATTTTGCCTTTGTAGTAAGTCAAAATTTTATTTGAAACGTCAAATAATATATTAAATGATAATATTTTAATTATCTTTCAAAAAAATATTAAATTAAGATGACTTAATGAAGCCTATCAAAATTCTTTGTGATAAATTTAAATGACTTAACGAAACCTATCCACATTCTTAGTGTTGTTTCAATGTTTCCTAAGCCCAAGAGTTGGAATAGTTTGTCAAGTTTCAACCATTATTTCAGAAATGCAATGTCGGTAGCTTCTTTGCCTGGTCATTATCTTATTTGATTGATCTGTCACTTTGACTTGAATATTTGTACCTAAGTAAGTTATTTAGTATGTGAAATTGTGGATACAAAATCATACATTTGTTCATTGTATGTTTCGTCTATTTCAGCAATTTCTATTGTCCACAATACCAAAAACACTTGCATTTTTTCTTATTCTTGTAGGGTGTGCTTTCCTTGTGGTATGTTGCCTCATCTTCTTGTTTTCATATTTATGCTATTCTATCTCCTTGATTCTGGTAGTGTGTGATTTTCATGTTTAGATTTAAGCCTACTTTTCATAGATATTGAATATCTTATTTTATTTAATTTAGCATTGATAATTTAGAATTACTGTCATCATTGAAACATAAGTTGGAAATATAAGTTATTGAAGCAAATAGTATGTGTTGTTGCTTCTCTACCTTTAGCAATACAACTCAAATTTACTAGAGCGTATCTATTAGGCTGATATATCTATATATTACCATTATTGTTCTTGTGATTCTTCTTGTTTGGATTGATTTGCAACCATATTTACTAATGATGATTTCTACATATTTTATCTTTCATATTTTTCAGAATCATGGTTAAGTGCTCAATTTGTTATTATTAACTAATCTTGGGGCAATTTATACCCTACACTATTTCTTATGTCACGTAGGATTCTTTTAATTCTTCCTTTTGAACAATGGTTTTCATGAAGTTGTTTTCTCGATCATTACAGCTAACTCTGCTACCTTGCAAGTTCAAAATCTATGTCAGAAGCAAAAGACACCGGATGATTCCAATTTTTCTAAATGTTTATCACCAAATTACCCTATGCTGATGGGAGGTAAAAGTACACAATGGAACGTGCAAGCTCGTCCACATGCTATCGTCATAAAAATGATTTGGTATATTTCTACGTGCCACTGATTTTAACCTTGCGCTCCAAATATTTTGTTTAGCTTGGATTGTAGCAAGAGAATTTTATTTTTCCTATGTAATTGTACAAGAAGCCACTGTTGGATTATGTTTGCCCCTCAATAAATTAAATTTTAGAAAATTATATGTTAAATTTTTTAACCTTTTCGATCAAATTAAAAACCTTTTTATCCTTATCCCTCTTTCGACCTTCAATTATCTCTTACGTTACCTTTTGGCTCAATGATATGCACGATGCAAACCTTTGGTTCATATTTTCTCTTATTTTTCACAAGTCGTTTAAAGTAAAAATATTAAACATTTTTTTATGTTGCCAAATCTGATTGGTCTTAATTAAAATCCTTCTCAAATAAATAATGAAAACTACATATGATTCATATTTTGAGCCAATAAGATTGAAACTAATATTAAAAATATTAATTTCATGATATCTTTGCATTGATGTATTTTAAATCAACCAGTGATTTACTGCCCAATTTATATTTGAAGATCTAACTAAAATTGATTTTTGTATTGTTTGATCGTCAATTTAAAAAAATGAATAATTTTTTATTTATATTATGTTTTCTATCAGTTATCCAATTCTCTTGTTCAGTTTCCTCTTTTTATTCTTTTTTTCATCTCTTATCCTAAATTAATAAAGATATCAAGGATTTTTTACCTTGAAGTGAACTTACATGTTCATATTGTTTGAATTTGTATTATTTTCATGTTTGGTTGGAATGTCTAAAAAGGTTATTTTCAATCTTTTATTTTGAATTTTTGATACAGGCAAAAGAAAAATTATAATATACTTACATAGTTGCTTAATTAAAATCATCTTCTATTGAATTAACCATTCATAAATGAATGTCATTGTTTTTTTCTCCCTTTATATTTTATTATTAGTATAAAGAGATTTAAAATTTAAAATGGTGAACAAGATCCAAGAATAAAAATACCATGGAACCCAAATCAGGCTAAATATACGGTCCCATTATTTAGTAATTCCAAATTATTTTAATAGAGAAGGGCCTAAATTGCCCTTAAACTATGATACTGTACATAAATTTACCCATCATCAACCTTATGAGTGCGGGCAATAAGAAATAAAGGTAGGTTTGTGCCGAAAGGTTGACGTAGGGGGTATTTCGGGACCAAAAGGTAAATGGAGGGAAGATTTTCACCATTTCAAATTCGAGAGCATTTTAGGCCACTCTTCGTAAATATTATATAATTTTAATTACCTGAATGTGTATTGACCTTTTCACTTAACTCAATGAATTCCTAATTAAATCTCTAACTTAATAATAATATTTAAATTGGGATAATGCACAAGTACCCCTCAACCTATTCCTGAAATCTCAGACACACTTATACTATACTAAGGTCCTATTACCCCCCCCCCCCCCCCCC
>NC_028646.1:24556083-24630193 GCF_001406875.1 Solanum pennellii
TTCCCCCCCCCCCCCCGAACTTATTTTATTAATAATTTTCAACCCCTTTCGGCCTACATGGCACTATCCTGTGGGTTCAATGCTGATTGACTTTTTTTTCAAGCTTGTGCCACGTAGACTGAAAAGGGATAAAAAAATTACTTATAAAATCATCAATTAATGTAATAAAATATGTAGCACCACATTTCCCCCTCACATTTATTAAAGAAATATCATAATGGATTACTTGAAGTGGGCACTCAACTCTTTTAGTCTTCCCAAATGGTTTATGTGTAACCTTTCCACCAAGATAGTTTCACAAGTTGGCATAGTAATTTTGGTGAAAGAACTTAAATGTCCTTCCTCTGCCAACCTATTCTTTCAATCTTTCCCTATATGACCTAATCTTGCATGTCGTTAATAACATCGACATCATTATTACTTAAATAACATGTCATTACACAACGATCAACATAATAGTCATAAGTTCAAAGATTACAATCTAAAATGATAAAACGACCATTAAAAAGTCCAAAACCATATAAAACTCTATCTAGAGTTATTCTAAAATCATTGCTACTAAATGATAAATTAAAACCTACGTCTGAAAGAACATAGAAATATAGTAAGTTTCGTCGAATCTCTTGAGCATATAGGATGTGATGCAACATAAAAGAACGACCACCCCACAAGGTCACTTTGCATTTGTCTATACTTTTAACTTCAAGTTTAACATTATTTCCTAGTTAGATCCATATTAATTTAGACGAAACTCGATGAAATCCCCAAACTCTTCTCTATCTCAACTCACGTGGTTGGTGGATCTTGACTGTACAATCTATATAGGATAAGATTCAGTTAGTAAAGAAGTGCTAGAAATACATGTATTACTTAGAGATGCATTAAAAAATGCTACCTTTTTTGGCTCAATACATCCACGAGCAAAATAACCCAGCACTTTGCAATTAGAGAACTTCATTTTTCCCTTATCTCTCTTCTTGAGTAACCTTTTTTATTTCTTCGAATTTAGGTTCTTCTTTTTCTTAGAGGGTCCTTCTTTGGTGTTTTTGTATTTCTCAATTATTTTCCGATTCTTCTTGCATTTGAAGCTTGAAGATTCTGTATCGCTTGACCCTGACACAAAGGTATTAGAAGAAGCTTTAGTAGAATAGATGCTCATCGTCATCATTAACATAGTGGTCAACATGAGAAAATATTTGGATGCTATCAATATGTGTTACGTTTACCTTTAAATGTTCCTAGTAATTGGTAAGTGACCGAATCACTGCCTGAATTTATTGGTCATCTTAAAGAACATGACCAATATTTTTGAGTTGAGCGGTCATTTTGACATCACCGTAAGGTGTTGTTTGATATTTTGATCATGACTCTTCTTGTAAGTGTCAAATTTGATAGTCAACTATCGGAGGTGAGTCACAGACGTACCCCATACATTCCTCGTAGATTTTCCCACATAGAATGAGGAGTAGGGAATATATCACATTTATGTATGAGGTCATCAATCATAGAACTAGCTAGTATTCAACGAGAAGTGGGATTAGACTTTCTCCAAGCTTTAGAAAATTCAAGATCACTTACTCTCTTCTGGTTGATTTAAGAGAGCATTTGTCTCTTTCAGTACATACCATATTTACGATTCCAAATGGAGTAATTGTCACCATTCAGTTTTTCACATTTGTTTAAGTCAACAATGATAATATTTTATGTCATGCATATATTTTGAGATATAATAAGGGAAGAATATTTAATCATTAATTCATATGACATACATATTCAAGCAAATCAATTCTCATAAATGTTTCTTATTCAACGCAAAGACATGTAAGCATCAAATCATCAGCTACAAATTCAAAATTCAACAAAAATTTGAAATAATTTCTTAATATTCTCCATTTTTATTATTCTTAGTTTAAAAAGATTTAAAATTTAAAATAATGAACAAGATTCAAGAATAAAAATACCATGGAACCCTAAATCAGGCCAAATATACGGTTCCATACATTTAATAATTCCAGATTATTTTAATGGAGAAGGGCCTAAATTTCACTTAATTTATGAGACTATGCATAAATTTACCCTTCATCAACCTTATGAGTGTGGACAACAAGAAATAAAGGTATGTTTGAGAAAAAGGTTGACGTCGGAGGTATTTCGGGACCAAAAGGTGAATGGAGGGATGATTTTCACCATTTCAAATAGTTGAGAGCATTTAGGCCCATCTTCGTAAATATTATATCATTTCAATTACATGAATGCATATTGACCTTTTCACTTAAATCAATGAATCCCTAATTAAATCTCTAATTTAATAATAATATTTAAATTGGGATAATGCACAAGTACCCCCCTCAGCCTATGCCTGAAATCTCGAAGAAATACTTATACAATACTAAGTTAGTATTACCCCCTGAACTAATTTTTATTAATAATTTTTTGCCCCTTTTCGGTCTACGTGACACTATCTTGTGGGTCCAATGCTGATTGACTTTTTCTTTTCAAGCTAGTGTCAAGTAGGTTGAAAAGGGATAGAAAATTATTTATAAAATCATAAATTAATGTAATGAAATATGTAGCACCACATTTTCCCCTCACATTTACTAAAGAAATATCATAATGGATTACTTGAAGTGGGCACTCAAGTCTTTTAGTCTTCCCAAATGGTTTACGTGTAACCTTTCCACCAAGATAGTTTCACAAGTTGGCATATCAATTTTGGTGAAAGAACTTAAATGTCCTTCCTCTGCCAACCTATTCATTCAATCTGTCCCTATATGACCTAATTTTGCATGTCATTTAATAACATAAACATCATTATTACTTAAATAACATGTCATTACACAACGATCAACATAATAGTCATAAGTTCAAGGCTTACAATCTAAAAAGATAAAACAATCATAAAAAGGTCCAAAACTATATAAAACATTATCTAGAGTTATTCTAAAATCATTGTGACTAAATGATAAATTAAAACCTATGTCCAAAAGAATATAGAAAGATACTAAGTTTCGTCGAATCTCTGGAGCATATAGGATGTCATCGAACATCAAAGAACGGCCACCCCACTTTGCATGTGTCTATCCTTTTGACTTCAAGTTTAACATTATTTCCTACATAGATCCACATTGATTTAGATGAAACTTGAATAAAATCCCCAAACTCTTCTCTATTCTCAACTCACGTGGTCGGTGGATCTTGAGTATACAATCCATATAGGATAAGATTCAGTTAGTAAAGAAGTACTAGAAATACATGTAGTACATATAGATGTATTAAGAAATTCTACCTTTTTTGGCTCAATAAATTAACGATCAAAATATCCTAGCACTTCGCAATTATAGCACTTTATTTTGCTCTTATCTTTCTTCTTGAGTAACCTTTTTTATTTCTTGGAATTTAGGTTCTTCTTTTTCTTAGAGGGTCCTTATTTGGAGTTTTTGTCTTTCTCACTTATTTTCCGATTCTTCTTACGTTTGAAGCTTGAAGATTCTGTACCACTTGACTCTGAAACAAAGGTATTAGAAGAAGCTTTAGTAGCACGAAGATGCTCATAGTCATCATTAACATAGTGGGCAACATCAGAAAATGTTTTAATCCTACCAACATGTGGTACATTTACCTTCAAATGTTCCCACTTATTGGTAAGTGACCGAATTAGTGTGTGAATTTATTGGTCATCTTAAAGAACATGACCAATACTTTTGAGTTGAGAGGTCATTTTGATATTACAGTAAGGTGTTGTTTGATATTTTGATCATGACTATTCTTGTAAGTGTCAAATTTGATCGTCAACTATTAGAGGTGGGTCACAGACGTACCCCGTACGTTCCTCCTAGATTTTCCCACATAGCATAAGGAATAGGGAATTTATCACATTCATGTATGAGGTCATCAATCATAGAAATAGCTAGTATTCCATAAGAAGTGGGACTAACCTTTCTCCCAGCTTTATATACTTCAATATCCCTATATATTGTTAAGTGTTACTCTCTTCTAGTTTATTTAAGAAGGCATTTTTCTCTTTGAGTACATACCATATTTACGATTCCAAATGTCGTAATTGTCACCATTCAGTTTTTTTCACATTTGTTTAACTCAACAATGATACTTTTTTATGTCATGCATATATTTTGAGATATAATGTGGCAAGAATATTTAATCGTTCATTCATATGACATACATATTCAAGAAAATCAATTCTCATAAAGGTTTCATATTTAACGAAAAAAGACATGTAAGCATCCAATCATCACCTACAAATTAAAAATTCAGCCATATTTTGAACTAATTTCTTAATGTGTATACCAATATATTGAAGACTTTAATAATAAATATTTTTAAGTCTAATAAAATAAATTGCAAAACAACAAACTACATAATTTATATATTGTAATTCAAAATAGTAATAACATATTACAGGTCATCTAAATCTAAAATTCTCTCACACGTCTTCAAGGTAATAAATATAAACCCTAAAAAATTGACTGGATCAAATGTCGTGATAAGTAAAAGTCAATCTGTTAATCCAAGGTTCACAGAGAGTGTCTGTTAAATAAGCTAAGACTCTCCAATTTGAAATTTCAACAAATCCTTCCAATTCAGCGCACTTTAATTTAAAGAGGTGAATAAAACCATGTGCTGAAACATTAAGGGATATCTTTAAACACTTAATTTCAGTTAAATTCTTTTCTTGTTTTTGTTGCCCTTGGATTACTAATTTGGATGACTTCACGCCCTCATAGACATGTCTTACGATGTTCTCTTCTACATTGTCCCTTTGCTAGACTTCGAGAATTTCCACTTGGAATAATTCGAGTTTGTTCATGTTCAGCCATATGTGAAATATGAACAACAGAACAATAGGAATTGTTGAATTTTTAAATGTGACAATACATGTCACTTAAATTTGTAGAAGACAAAAAATGTTGAAAGAGCATAATGACTAAATGAATTTTTCAAGACCAATCTTATTGACATGCTTATTATAGATTTAAGTTAGCAAAAAAAAATAAAATCTACTATAACTATCTTTCAAAAAATGCATAATATTAATCTTATAGCCAACGAATATATTCAATAGAGGACTTCACATTTTCCCATATTAAAAAAATAGCAATAGTACAACTTGTACTACACTTTTTAGTACTAGTAGTGCACTAATTTCATTTTCAAGAATTAAAAGAAATGCAGAAAATCTTTCCCTTTTTTTAATTAAAAAAACAATCATTAACATACTGCAAAACTTTTTAACTCTTCAAGAAACACATTGTACTCGTACATTCTTTCTTCTTTCAATTTTCATAATAACAATCATCTTTTACAAAAAAAAAATAGAATAGACCCACAAATTCCAAAAAGAAAAAACACAGACACACAAAATTATGGAGAAACAATTTTTCCCAGATCTGTTGTTAAAAGGAACAATGGAGAAAATAAATATATTATTCGTTTACAAATCAGATCCATGGAATAATTGTATCACATCTGATTTTAGATAAAAAGATGGCGAGTTCAATTTTCATCAGATCTATATCCAATCTGATTCTCCTCCACTTATATGTCTTAAAGGTAAGAATAAATATTATTTTCACATTCGCAGATTTTCTATTCTCTAGATCTAAATTATTTTTTTCTTATAAGAAAAAATTCAGAAAAAAACCCTTAAGCACTGTTTATTTCAATAAATAACATCTCATACATGGAACAAATAATGTCTGAAACCAGCATAATTATTAACAGTAAGAGGAATAAGTTTGTGTATCTTTTAACCGTAGCGGAAAACTTATCAATGATATCTTTGTTGAGGATTTGCTACGATTGGAACGTTAAATCTCAAGAAAAGAAAGTGCAATGGTACGAACTAATTAACCTCTTGGATTGTTTGATGTTAATGTTAATAAATAAATGGTCTGTCTTTTTTCTTTTTCTATCATTTTTTGTTTATGATATTTCTCTCTTTTTTCAAGTGTGAAGAACTATTTTAAATGGACTGTATGTTAGTGTTAAAGAATGTAACTATTCCCACTCTTTTCAAAATAGTATCCAGCTTCTTTTTCTGAAACTATATTGGGTCAGGTGGGATCTACATGAGCAACCCATGACCCAAAATAACTTATAGAACGTATCAAGAGCTAGTTACTATTTCTAAAAATTATTTTGGAAGTTGTAGATGGTTTAAATAAGACTCGCAAATGTAATTACAATACTGGTTGATGGAGATAAATATTAGATTGTACACCTAAGACTTAAATATATGGTCTAAATAGATTTTGAATTCTATTTGCCACTATAAAAGTATCTACCCTTATGTCATAGGGATTCAACATTTTTCATATAACTAGGAAAATTAGGTTTTCCTTAATTGCACATTTAATTTTTCAACGAAGGGTTTCTAATTAACAACAACATTGCAATTACCCAAGTGCACCAGTTAATAATTGTGCTAACTGCTACCTATCTATTCTAAATGAATATGTCTCCTATAAATAGTAATAAGTTTAGTTAAATATATGGCCAAGTTGATTGAGTTCTTCTAAAATTAAAGGGAAGTAAATTCAAACATAGCATTAATGGGAGGAAATAAAAAATGTGTGGTGTAATTTTTGATAGAGTCTGAAATGCTTATGAGTACAACAAATATTAGTTAACCTTTTTCCTCCTAGAGATGGATTTCTAAAGAAATGGTTTTGAAATATAAATATATGTACGTGAGATTGAGATTGTTATGACATTTCTGAAAGGAGATTTGTGTTTTATCCTACTTTGTGAACTCATCAAAACCTTAGATTTGTACCTACCGAAAGGATTTGATAGCATATTAGGATTGTCATGTTGTAGGATCTATTAATAAAGAACCCTTAAAGGCCACAATTTGTTTAATCCTACGAGTAATTGTTAGGTTTCCAAAGGTGTCACCGTAAAATGAAGCATTGTGACTTTTATAAAGAGTTGACTTTTTGAAGATTTGCTACTTTTATGAAAAGTTGTGGACCTTTTTGAATAGTTACGACTTTTATGAAGAGTTGTGACTTCTACAAAAAGTTACATTTTTTCATAAAACTATGGCTTTTCTGAAGGGTTTTGACTTTTTCAAAGGACTCTGACCATTCCTATAAGACCAAATAAGCACTCGCTTACACTAAACTCTGTTGTCTATATATATAAAGGAGTTTCCTCTTATTTTTCAATAACAAATAACTTATTTCTTAACTTCCTCTTCTATTAAGCCTAATATTATAAGTGTAATTTACTGTTGTTGAGTGGTTTCCCGACACCGTGGTTTTTGGTACCAATACACGGGTGATTAATATCATTCTATCCTATGAGGATATATTCTAACCTTCGATACTTGAGGGGAACAATTTTCTAAGGAGACTGTACATTCTATGAGCTCGATTTTCTTCTTTGAGAAAAATATTTCATTTATTATATTTAATTTTTTTCAGGTTCTATTTGCTTTAGTGTTTTAACGTTTATAGGTTTAAAAATACTCATTAAAATAAGTATATTAGCAATAGAAGTTGAAAATCAATAATAGTAACACGCCAAAGGTGGCTTGGAACTTTAGTCTTTTATGTAGGCATGTTGCATTATACACAAACATTCTGTGGGTTAGTTTTGATATTTCTTTTTTGTTTTTCTTTCCTTACGAGGAGAGTGTTTTTGTAGCTTATGCTGAAAGGTATTAAGTTTATCTTCATCTAAAACATAGGTGTCTTTTTTCCTAGGGAGTATACCCAACTTTTGGCTTTTCTCCTTTAGTTTCTTTTTTCTTTCTCCAAGAGTAATTTTATATCCAAAACTAAATTGCTTTATGATGTGGACTTCTATAATTTCTTCTAAAGTTTCTTCTTTCCTTTTCTATGGTTTCATCAGTTTCATTGTACACTTGTTGTATATAATGGGATTGCATCTAGAATAAATTACATTTGACTCCAGTATTAAAGTATGACTCTAGTGAAGGTTTACCATATTCTCTTGTAGAATGGCCAAATGTTGACGATAAGTGGGTCTGGGAGGCTGGAAAAAGAGCTACAAGTTTAGGCACCTTAAGGATAGATTTTTATATTTTCAGAAGCATTTTCAGGATCCAAAAGGTGGAAAAAAAAATGCTTTAGAAGTAAGATTTCAATGGAAAAGTATTTCAATTCTGAGTATCCTGGTATGGATATCAACTAATTCTTTGCCTCAATTAGCTGGGTGATTTATTCTAAGCACTCACAGGGCTCAAAAGGTTATCTTCGATAAGGCTCTTTGGTATATATCATGTATAGATATATTCGGCCGTTTGCATCAATTAAAAATGATCTTCATATATGTATTGATTTTGATTAAGAAATGAAAGATAGGAATACATCTCCCGGGACCGAGTGCACCCTATACTATCTGCATCAGAGCCAATACTTATAAGGATGGTCACATATGTTGTAGAGGTTTGATAATCACTGAAGCTGAGTTTGGTAAAACTGAAGCTGAATTTGACATTTCTCCTATTTTCCTCAAGCATGCTTGAATTAATCTAATTCTGATTATGCTTTTATTATTCTTCCTCTAGTAGAATTTCTACTCTTCCATACGGAGAAGTTAATAACTTCTAGGGAGTTGGATTAGATAGAGAAGGTGGTAGTGGTAAACCTTCCTTTCCTATTCGTTATCCACTTGCATTAGCTCGTGGGCTAGAGTTACAAACAAATGGAAGATCTATGGTATTTATGTCGAGGGCTCGTGAACCACTAGCTCTCCCTCTTGGTACTCCTAAAACCCTTTACATAGAGGGACTTCCTCCGGACAGCTCCAGAAGACATGTAGCTCATACATATTCATATGTCATTTACTGAATCATTATTAATTTCTGAATATATTTGTTGCTTTTACCCTATTACACTTAAAAGATATTTAGAAACAAGCAACAAATATAATGATTAAGAGATATTTGGGAACAAGCAACAAATATAATGATATAGTAAAGGACATCTCAAAGGATATGAGCTACTTCTCTTCTAGAGAAGTCCGGAGGAAGTCCCTCTATGTAGAGGGTGTTAGATGCACCAGGAAGGAGATGTAGCATTTCACGACACATGGACATAAATACCATAGATTTTTCATTTGGTGCTAGCCCTGGCCCACGAGTTGATGGAAATGTATCACGAACAAGAAGGGAAAGTATACCACCACCACCTTCTCGAGTTAATCCAACTCCTTTGCAGATATTAACTTCTACGTCTTGAAGACAAAAATGTTGTTACGAGAGGAGGAAGAAGAATAATAAAAACAGAATCCAAATTAGTACGAAATTCAAGCATGCCAGAGGAATGTATGAGCAGTGTCAGCCTTTTCAAGAGACCATGCTTTTTGATATTTGTTGCATTGAGCCTAGTCTTTTCCAAGACTATTGTTGTAACCTTAGTTGTAAACTTATAAATTTGGACTATGATGGTACATTTATATTCAATGTGAAGCAACAGTAGATGGCTACATATGTGGGAATGTTTTCCATCTATACTGGGCTCAATGAGTTTCCATGGCTGCGACACTCGGATGAACCATATATTTGGATCAAGAGTATTTTTGTCAACACTATGATTCAAGGACGAATTTTGTTTCACAAGTAGTGAAGCTTTAAAGAATTTACAATTTTTTTCCTTCTCATGTTTACATCGAAATGATGTTAAATGTTGGCATATGTACTTTGTGTGGCTTACAAAAAAAGAATGAAAAAGAATTGTTGCATCGTATTGAATCAATTAAGGACAAGTTATAGCTAATTGATGAATTTTACTTTGTTTCCTTATGATGCAATATTTTTCTAATTTGAGGTTTATAGTTACTAGAAAGACCAATTTTACAATCATATCAGCTTACGAAAGGAATCTGCATTCAAGATGCATTAAAAAAGAAAGTTGTGTGAATGACATTGGTAGCTTCTCTGCCTGGTCATTATCTTATTTGGTTGATCTATCACTTTGACTTGAATATTTGTACCTAAGCAAATTATTTTAGTATGTGAAATTGTGGATAAAAAATACATACGTTTTTTCTTTGTATGTTTCGTCTATTTAAGTGATTCCTATTGTCAAAAAATACCAAAAACACTTGTTGGAACTAAACAAAACATTCTTTCTTATTCTTGTAGGTTTTGTTTTAGTTGTGGTATGTTGCTTCCTCATCTTGTTTTCATCTTTATGCGAATCAATCTCCTTGATTTTGGTAGTGTGTGATTTCCATGTTTAGATTTAAGCCTACTTTTCATAGATTTTGAATATCTCATATTTATTTTTATTTTGCATTGATCATTTAGAATTAGTTATTGGTAAGTTACCGAATCACTGCCTGAATTTATTGGTCATCTTAAAGAACATTACCAATACTTTTGAGTTGAGCGGTCAATTTGACATCACTGAAGGTATTTTTGATATTTTGATCATGACTCTTCTTGTAAGTATAAAATTTGACAGTCAATCATTGGAGGTGGGTCACAGATGTACCCCATACGTTCCTCGTAGATTTGTCCACATAGCATGAGAAGTAGGGAATTTATCACATTTATGTATGAGGTCATCAATCACAAAACCAACTAGTATTCCACGGGAAGTGGGATTAGCCTTTATCCAAGCTTTATAAACTTCAAGATCCTTATATATTGTTAAGTGCTACTGTCTTCTGGTTGATTCCATAGATCATATTTCTCTTTCAGTACATACCAGATTGAAGATTCCAACTGTCGTAATTGTCACCATTCAGTTTTTCACATTTGTTTAAGTGAACAATGATACTTTCTTATGTAATGCATATATTTTAAGATATAATAAGGCAAGAATATTTAATCATTCATGGATATGACATACATATTCAAGTATATCTATTCTAAAAAAGATTTCATATTCAACGAAAAGACATGTAAGCATCCAATCATCATCTACAAATTCAAAACTCAAACAAATTTTGAACTAATTTCTTAATGTGTATACCAATATATTAAATACTTTAATAACAAAGATTTTTACGTCTAATAAATTAAGTTGGATAAAAACAGACTACATAATTTTTATATTTCAATTCGAAAAAGCAATAACATATTTCAAGTCATCTAAATCTAAATTCATCTAACAAGTCTTCAAGGTAATCAATATAAACCCTAAAAAGCAGACTGGATCAAATGTCGTGATAAGTAAAAGTCAATCTATTAATCCAAGGTTCACAGAGAGTGTCTGTTAAATAAGCTAAGACTCACCAATTTGAAATTTTAAAAAATCCTACCAATTCAGCGCACTTTAATTTAAAGAGGTGAATTAAATTATGTGCTGAAACATTAAGGGATATATTCAAACACTTAAGTTCAGTTAAATTCTTTCTTGTTTGTGTTGCCCTTGGATTACTTATTTGGATGACTTCACGCCCTCAGAGACATGTCTTGCGATGTTGTTCTCTTCTACATTGTCCCTTTGCTAGACTTCGAGAATTTCCACTTGGAATTATTCAAGTTTGTTCACGTTCAGCCATTTGTGAAATATGATCAACAAAACAATAGGAATTGTTGAATTTTTAAATATGACAATACATGTCACTATCTTTTGTAGAAGACAAAAAATGTTTAAAGAGCATAACGACTAAATGAATTTATCGAGACCAATCTTATTGACATGCTTATTATATATTTAAGTCATAAAAATAAAATCTAATATGAATATTTTCATAAAACACATAATATTAATTTTATAGGCAACAAATTTATGCAATAGAAGAGTTCACATTTTCCCATATTAAAAAATTGCAATAGTACAACTTGTACTACACTTCTTTAGTACTAGACTAGTACTGCACTAATTTCTTTTTCAAGAATAAAAAAAATGCATTAAAGCTTTCCCTTTTTAAATTATAAAAACAATCATTAATATAGTGCAAAACTTTTCAACTCTTCAAGAAATACATTGTACTGGTATATTCTTTCTTCTTTCAATTTTGATTAGAATAATCATCTTTTTCACAAAAAAAGAAATTAGACCCACAAATTCTAAAAAGAAAAAACACAGACCCACAAAATTATGGAGAAAATATTTTTTTCAATATATGTTGTTCTAAGGAATAATGGAGAAAATAAATATATTATTCGTTTACAAATCAGGTTTATGGAATAATTGTATCACATATGATTTTAGATCAAAAGATGGCAAGTTCAATCCTCATCGGATCTATATTCAGTCTGATTCTTGTCCACTTATATGTCTTAAAGGTAAGAATAAACATTATTTTTATATTCGCAGATTTTTTATTCTCTAGATCCAAATTATTTTTTTCCTGTAAGGAAAAATTCAGAAACAAAAAAACACAAGCACTATTTATTTCAAGAAATAACATATCACACATGGAACAATTAATGTCACTCTGATACCAGTGTAATTATTAACAGTAAGAGGAGTAAGATTGTGTATCTTTTAACCGTAGCGGAAAACTATTCAATGATATCGTTTTTGAAGATTTGCTCCGATTGGGACTTTGAATCTCATGAAAAGAAAGTGCAATGGCACGAACTAAGTGACCTCTTAGATTTTTTCATGTCAATGTTAAAAAATAAATGGTCTGTCATTTTTCCTTTTCTTTCTTTTTTTTGTTTATGATATTTCTCTCTTTTTTCAAGTGTGAAGAATGATTTTAAAGGGACTCTATGTTACCGTTAAATAATGTAATTGTTCCCACTCTTTTCAAAATAATATTTAGCTTCTTTTTTCAGAAACTATATTGGGTCAGGTGGGATCCACATGAGAAACTCATGACCCAAAATAACTTCTAGACGTATCAAGTTCTAGTTGCTATTTCTAAACAATTAATTTGGCGGTTGTAGATCGTCTAAATAGGACTCTCAAATGTAATTACAAAAGTTGTTGATGGAGATAAATACTAGATTGTACACCTACAACTTGAATGTATGGTCTAAATAGATTTTTGATTCCATGTGCCACTATAAAAGTATCTACCCTTATGTCATGAGGATTCAACATTTTTCATAAAACTAGGAAGATTAGGTTTGCCTAAATTGCACATTATAATTTTTCAATGAAGGGTTTCTAATTAAAAACATTGCAATTACCCAATTGCAATAATAGTGCTAACTGCTACCTACCTATTATAAATGAATAAGTCTCCAATAAATAGTAATAAGTTTAATTAAATATATGACCAAGCTGATTGTGTTCTTCTAAAATTAAAGGTGAAGTAAATTCAAACATAGCATTAATGGGAGCAAAGAAAAAACGTATGGTATAATTTTTGGTAGTAACTGAAATGCTAATGTGCACAACAAATGTTAGTTAACCTTTTTCCTCCTGGAGATTTGATTTTCAAAGAAATTGTTTCGAAAGATAAATATAAGTATATGAGATTGAGATTGTTATGACATTTTTGAAAGGCGATTTGTGTTTTATTCTACTTTGTGAACTCGTCAGAACCTTAGATTTGTACCGACTGAAAGTATTTAATAGCATATTTGGATTGTCATGTTGTAGGATCTATTAATAAAGAACCCTTCAAGGCCACAATTTCTTTAATTCTATGAGTAATTGTTAGGTTGCCAAAGGTGTCAATGTAAAATGAAGAGTTGTGACTTTTATAATGAGTTGACTTTTTGAAGATTTGCTACTTTTATGAAAGTAGTGAAACTTTTTTAATAGTTATGACATTTATGAAGATTTGTGACTAGTCTGAAGAGTTGTGACTTCTATGAAAAGTTACATTTTTCTCATAAAACTATGGCTTTTCAGAAGGGTTGTGACTTTTTCAAAGGGTTGTGACCATTCCCATAAGACCAAATAAGCACTCGCTCACACTAACCTCTGTTGTCTATATATAAAAAAGAGTTTCCTCTTATTTTTCAATAACAAATAACTAATTTCTATACTTCCTCTTCTACTAAGCCTAGTATTATAAGTGTAATTTACTGTTCTTGAGTTTTTTTCCTGACGCCGTGGTTTTTGGTACCAATTCACTGGTGAGTAATATCATTCTATCCTATGAGTATATATTCTATCCTCCGATACTTGAGGGGAAGAATCTTCTTAAGGAGATTGTACATTCTATGAGCTCGATTTTCTTTAGTGTTTTAATATTTATAGATTTAAAAATACTCATTAATATAAGTATATTAGTAATACAGGTTGAAAAACAATAATAGTTACACGCCAAAGGTGGCTTGGAACGTTAGTCTATTATGTAGGCATGTTGTATTATACACAAAAATTCTGCGGGTTAGTTTAGCTGTTTCTTTTTTGTTTTTTCTTCCTTTGAAGGAGAGTGTTTTTGTAGCTTATGCCGAAAGATATTTAAGTTTATCTTCATCTAAAGCATAGGTGTCTTATTTCCTAGGGACTATGGTCAATTTTTGGCTTTTCTCCTTTAGTTGCTTTTTTCTTTCTCCAAGAGTTATTTTATAGCCAAACTAGATTGCTTTCTAATGTGGACTTATGAAGTTTCTTCTTTATTTTTCTATGGTTTCATCGGTGTCAACAGAGTCAGATATTTCTATCTTAATTCCAGCAAAGGAGGAGGTGGGGAGCGTTGTGCACTTGTTGTATATAATGGGAGTGCATGTAGAATAAATTACATTTGGCTTCAAGTTTATCAAGTATTAGAGTATGACTCTGGCAAAGGTTTACCATATTCTCTTGTAGAATGGCATAATGTTGATGATAAGTGGGGCTGGGAGGCTGGAAAAAGAGCTACAGGTTTAGGCACCTTGAAGGATAGATTTTTATATCATCTAAAGCATTTTTAGGCTCCAAAAGAAGGAAATAAAAATGCTTTTAGAAGTAAGATTCCAGTGAAAAGTATTTCAAGTCTGAGCTTCCTGGTATGGATATCAACTAATTCTTTGCCTCAATCAGTTGGGTGATTCCTTCAATGCACTCATCGAGTTGAAAAAGTTATCTTCAACAAGGCGCTTTGGTATATATCATATATAGAGATATATTTTCGGCCGTTTGCATCAATTAAAAATTAACTTCATTCTTTTATATATGTCTTGATTTTGATTAAGAAATGAAACATAGGAATGCATCTCTAAGGACCGAGTGCACCCTATACTGTCTAATTCTTCTATAAGAGCCAATAGTTATAAGGATGGTCATATATGTTGTAGAAGTTTGATAATCACTGAAGCTGAGTTTGGTAAACCTGAAGCTGAATTTGACACTTCTCCACATTCCTCAGGCATGCTTAAATTTTTGCTTATTTAGATTGTTCTTTTATTATTCTTCCTCTTGTAGAAACTTTCTTCTTTTCAAGACAGAGAAGTTAATAACTACTAAGGAATTGGATTAGATAGAGCACGTGGTAGTGGTAAACCGTCCCTTCCTATTCGTGATCCACTTGCATCACCTCGTGGGCTAAAGATAGTAGCAAATGGAAGAGCTATGATGTTTATATTGAGGGCTCATGAAACACTACCTCTCCCTCATGGTGCTCCTAAAACCCTGTTTATAAAGGGACTTCCTCGGGACAACTCCAGAAGACAAGTAGCTCATATCTATTCAGATGTCATTTGTTGAATCATTATTAATTTCTGAATATAGTTGTTGCTTTTACCCTACTACACTAAAAATATATTTGGGAACAATCAAAAAATATAATGATTCAGAGATATTCGAGAAAAAGCAACAAATATAATCATTTAGTAAATGACATCTCAAAGGATATGAGCTACTTCTCTTCTGGAGTTGTCTAGAGGAAGTCCCTCTATGTAGAGGGTTTTAGATGCACCAGGAGGGAGATGAAGTATTTCATGAAACATCGACATAAATACCATAGATCTTTCATTTGGTTCTAGCTTAGGCACACGAGCTGATGGAAGTGCATCACGAACAAGAAGGGAAGGTATACCACCACCACTTTCTCTAGTTAATCCAGCTCCCTTGTAGTAATTAGCTTCTACGTCTCGAAGACAAAAATGTTGTTACAAGAGGAGGAAGAAGAATAATAAAAACAAAATCCAAATTAGTAAAAAATCCAAGCATGCCCGAGTAATGTAGGAGCAGTGTCAACCTTTTCCTAGAGACCATGCTTTTTGATATTTGTTGCAATTAGCCTAGTCTTTTCCAAGACTATTGTTGTTACCTTAGTTGTAAGTTTATCAATTTTGACTATGATGGTACATTTATATTTGATATGAAACAACAGTAGATGGCGACATATTGGGAATGTTTTCCATCTATACAAGGCTCAATGAGTTTACATGGCTGCGACATTCGGATGAACCATAAATTTGGATCTAGAATATTTTTGTCAATACTATGGTTCAAGGACGGATTTTGTTTCACAGGTAGTGAAGCTTTAAAGAATTTACAATTTTTTTCCTTCTCGTGTTGAAATCGAAAAGATGTTGAATGTTGGCATATGTATTTTGTATGGCTCACAAAAAAGAATGGAAAAGAGTTGTTGCATCATATTAACTCAATTAAGGAAACATTATAGCTAATTGTTAATTATACTTTGCTTCCTTATGATGCAATCATTTTCTAATTTGAGGTTTATAATTACTAGAATTACCAATTTGACAATCATATCAGCTTACGCAAGGAATCTACATTCAAGATGTATTAAAAAGGAAAGTTGTGTGAATGACATTGGTAGCTTCTCTGCCTGGTCATTATCGTATTTGGTTGATCTGTCACTTTAACTTGAACATTAGTACCTAATAAAGTTATTTTAGTATGTGAATTACGGATAAAAATACATACATTTGTTCATTGTATGTTTCGTCTATCAGTCATTCCTATTGTCCACAAATACTAAAACACTTGGTGGAACTAAACAAACCATTCTTTCTTATTCTTGTAGGGTGTGCTTTCCTTGTTGTATGTTTCCTCCTCATCTTGTTTTCACCTTTATAAGAGTCAATCTCCTTGATTCTTGTAGCGTGTGATTTCCATGTTTAGATTTAAGCCTACTTTTCACAGATTTTTAATATATCACTTTTATTTTTATTTTGCATTGATCATTTAGAATTAGTGTCATCAACATAAGTTTGAAATATAAGTTATTGAAGCAAATAGTATGTGTTGTTGCTTCTCTACGTTTAGCAATACAACTCAGATTTACTAGAGCGTATCTATTAGGCTGATATATCTATATATTACCATTATTGTTCTTGTGATTCTTCTTGTTTCTCTTGATTTGCAACCATATTTAATAATGATTATTTCTATATATTGTATCTTTCATATTTTTAGAGTCATGGTTCAGTGCTCAATTTGTTATTATTAACTAGTCTTGTGTCAATTTATATCATACAGTATTTCTAATGACATGTAGGATTTTTTTAATTCTTCCTTTTGAACGATGGTTTGATGAAGTTGTTTTATTGATCATTACAGCTAACTGTGCTACATTGTAAGTTCAAAATCTATGTTAGAAGCAAAAGACACCGGATGCTTCCAATTTGTCTAAATGTTTATCACAAAATTACCCTATGCTGATGGGAGGTAAAATTACACAATGGAATGCGGAAGCTCGTCCAGACACTATCGTCATAAAAATGATTTGGTATATTTCTACATGCCACTGATTTTAACCTCGGGCTCCAAATATTTTGTTTAGCTTGGATTGTAGCAAGAGAATTTTATTTTTTCTATGTACTTGTACACGAAGCCACTGTTGAATTATGTTTTTGCCCCTTTATAAATTAAATTTTAGAAAATTATATGTTAAATTTTTTAACCTTTTCGCTCAAATTAAAAACCTTTTTTTTCCTTCATCCCTCGTTTGACCTTCAATTATCTCTTACGTTAACCTTTTGTCTCAATAATATCCTCGATGCAAACCTTTGGTTCATATTTTATCTTATTTTTAACAAGTCGTCTAAAGTAAAAATATTAAACATTTTTTATTATGTTGCAAAATCTGATTGGTCTTAATTCAAATCCTTCTCAAATAAATAATGAAAACTACATATGATTCATATTTTGAGCCAATAAGCTTGAAATTAATATTAAAAATATTAATTTCATGATATCTTTTGATTGAAGTATTTTAAATCAACCGGTAATTTACTACTCAATTTATATTTAATCGTCAATTTTAAAAAAATTATGTTTTCTATCAATTATCAAATTCTCTTGTTCAGTTTCTTGTTTTATTCTTTTTTCATCTCTTATTCTCAATTAATAAAGATATCTAGGATTTAACCTTGAAGTGAACTTACATGTTCATATTGTTTGCATTTGTATTATTTTCATGTTTGGTTGGAATTGCAAAATAGGTTATTTTCATTATTTTATTTTGAATTATTGATACAGGAAAAAGAAAATTATAGTATACATTCATAGTTGCTTAATTAAAATCATCATCTATTGAACTAACCATTCATAAATGAATTCTGTTGTTATTTTCTCTCTTTTCATTTTATTCTTAGTATAAAAAGATTAAAAATTTAAATTGGTGAACAAGATGCAAGAATAAAAATACCATGGAACCCATAATCAGGCCAAATATATGGTTCCATATATTTAGTAATTCCAAATTATTTTAATGGAGAAGAGTCTAACTTACCCTTAAACTATGAGACTGTGCATAAATTTACCCATCAACAACCTTATGAGTGCGGCCAATAATAAATAAAGGTAGGTTTGAGCCCAAAGGTTGACGTCGGGGGTATTTGGGGACCAAAAGGTGAATGGTTTACCATTTCAAGAAGTTGAAGGCATTTTAGGCCCCTCTTCGTAAATATTATATCGTTTTAATTACATGAATGCGTATTGACCTTTTCACTTAACTCAACTAATTCCTAATTAAATCTCTAATTTAATAATAATATTTAAATTGGGATAATGTACAAGTGCCCCCTCAACCTATGCCTGAAATCTCAGAGACACACTTATACTATACTAAGGTCCTATTACCCCCTGAACTTATTTTATTGATAATTATGTCCCCTTTTCGGCCTACGTGGCACTATCTTGTGGGTCCAACGGTGGTTGACTTTTTTTTCAAGCTAGTGTCACGTAAGCAGAAAAGGGGTAGAAAATTACTTATAACATCATCAATTAATGTAATGAAGTGTGTAGCACCACATTTTCCCCTCGCATTTATTAATGAAATATCATAATGGATTACTTGAAGTGGGTACTCAACTCTTCTAGTCTTCCCAAATGGTTTACGTGTAACCTTTTGACCAAGATATTTTCACAAGTTGGCATATCAATTTTGGTGAAAGAAATTAAATGTCCTTCCTCTGTCAACCTATTCAATCAATCTTTCCCTGTATGACCTAATCTTGCATGTCATTTAATAACATCAACATCATTATTACTTAAATAACATGTCATTACACAACGATCAACATGATATTCATGAGTTCAAGGATTACAATCTAAATCGATAAAACGATCATAAAAAAGTTCAAAACCATATAGAACATTATCGAGAGTTATTTTAAAATCATTGCGACTAACTGATAAATATAACCTACGTCTAAAAGAACATAGAAAGATACTAAGTTTCGTCGAATCTCTAGAGCATATAGGATGTCATGCAACATCAAAGAAAGGCAACCCCACAAGGTCACTTTGCATGTGTCTATCCTTTTGAGTTGAAGTTTAAAATTATTTCCTACGTAGATCCACATTTATTTAGATGAAACTCGATGAAAATCCCCAAAATCTTCTCTATCTCAACTCACGTGGTCGGTGGGTCTTGACTCTACAATCAATATAAGGTAAGACATGGTTAGTAAAGAAGTTCTTGAAACATATGTAGTATTTAGAGATGCATTAAGATATGTAACCATTTTTGGCTCAATACATTCACGAGAAAAGTACCCCCACACTTTGCAATTATAGCACTTCATTTGCTTTTATCTCTCTTCTTGAGTGACCTTTTTTATTTCTTGGAATTTAGGTTCTTCTTTTTCTAAGAGGGTCCTTCTTTGGTTTTTTTTGTCTTCCTCAGTTATTTTCCGATTGTTCTTGCGTTTGATGCTTGATTATTCTGTACAACTTTACTTTGACATAAAGGTATTAGAAGAAGCTTTAGTAGCAAGAAGATGCTCATCTTCATCATTAACATAGTGGCAATATCAAAAAAAGTTTTGATGCTATCAATATGTGTTACGTTTACCTTCAAATGTTCCCAGTTATTTGTAATTGATCGAATCACTTCCTAAATTTATTGGTCATCTTAAAGAGCATGACCAATACTTTTGTGTTGAGCGGTCATTTTGACATCATCGTAAGGTGTTATTTGATATTTTGATCATGACTCTTCTTTTAAGTATCAAATTTGATAGTCTACTATCGTAGGTGGGTCACAGATGTACCCCATACGTTCCTCGTAGATTTTCCCACATAGCATGAGGAGCAGTGAATTTATCAGATTCATGTATGAGGTCATCAATCACAGAAATAGCTAGTATTCCACGAGAAGTGGGGTTAGCCTTTCTCCAAGCTTTATAAACTTCAAGATCCCTATATATTTTTAAGTGTTACTCTGTTCTAGTTGATTCAAGAGAGCATTTTCCTCTTTCGATACATACCATATTTACGATTCCAAATGTCGTAATTGTCACCATTTTGTTTTTCATAATTGTTTAAGTCAACAATGATACTTTTTTATGTCATGCATATTTTGAGATATAATTAGGAAAGAATATTTAATCATTCATGCATATGACATACATAGTCAAGCAATTCAGTTCTCATAAAGCTTTCATATTGAACGAAAAGACATGTAAGCATCCAATCATCATCTACATATTGAAAATTCAAACAAATTTTTAACTAATTTCATAATGTGTATACCAATATATTAAAGACTTTATTAGCAAAGATTTTTAAGTCTAATAAAAAAATAAATTGAAAAAAAACTACATAATTTATATATTGTAATTCGAAAAAGCAATAACATATTACAAGTCATTTTAATCTAAAATCCCCTCACAAGTCTTCAAGGTAATAAATATAAACCCGAAAAAGCTGACTGGATCAAATGTCGTGATAAGTATAAGTGAATCTATTAATCCAAAGTTCATAGAGAAAGTTTGTTAAATAAGCTAAAACTATCCAATTTGAAATTTGAACAAATCCTGCCAATTTAATGCACTTTAATTTAAAGAGATGAATAAAATCATGTGCTGAAACATTAAGGGATATCTTCAAACACTTATGTTCTATTAAATTCTTTTCTTGTTTGTGTTTCCCTTGGATTACTAACTTGTATGACTTCACGCCCTCAGAGACATGTCTCACGATGTTGTTCTCTTTTACGTTGACCCTTTGCTAGACTTCTAGAATTTCCAATTGGAATAATTCGAGTTTGTTCATGTTCAGCCATGTGTGAAATATGAACAACAAAACTATAGGAATTATTGAATTTTTAAATATGATAATACATGTCACTATCATTTGTAGAAGACAAAAATGTTTAAAGAGCATAAGGACTAAATGAATTTATCAAGACCAATCTTATTGACATGCTTATTATATATTTAAGTCTTCAAAAAAATCTAATATGACTATTTTAAAAAAAACACAATATTAATCTTATAGACAACAAATATATGCAATAGAGGACTTCACATTTTCCCATATTAAAGATATAGTAATAGTACAACTTGTACTACACTTCTTTAGTACTAGTATTGCACTAATTTCTTTTTAAAGAATTAAAAAAATGCATCAATTCTTTCCCTTTTTTAATTTAAAAACAATAATTAATATAGTGCAAACCTTTTCAACTCTTCAAGAAATACATTGTACTGGCATATTCTTTCTTCTTTCAATTTTCATTAGAACAATCATCTTTTTCACAAAAATGAAAATAGACCCACAAATTTTAAAAAAAAAAAATCACAGACCCACAAAATTATGGAGAAACAATTTTTCCCAAATCTGTTGTTCAGAGGAACAATGGAGAAAATAAATATCTTATCCGTTTACAAATAAAATCAAATGGAATAGTTATATCACATCTGATTTTTGATCAAAAGATGGCGAGTGCAATTCTCATCGAATCTATATCCAATATGATTCTCATCCACTGATAAGTCTTAAAGGTAAGAAAAAAATATTATTTTTATATTCGCAGATTTTCTATTCTCTAGATCAAAATTATTATTTTCTTATAAGAAAAAATTCAGCAAAAAATAAAATAAAATTAAGCACTATTTTTTCAAGAAATAACATCTCACACATGTAACAATTAATGTTGCTCTGATATCAGTGTAATTATTAACAGTTAGAGGAATAAGACTGTATATCTTTTAACCGTAGCGGAAAACTAAACCAATGATATCTTTTTTGAGGATTTGCTTGGATTGGGACTTTGAATCTCAAGAAAAGAAAGTGCAATGACACGAACTAAGTAACCTCTTCGAATGTTTGATGTCAATGTTAATAAATAAATGGTATGTCATTTTTATTTTTCTTTCTCTTTTTGTTTATGATATTTCTCTCTTTTTTCAAGTGTGAAGAACTACTTAGATGGATTGTATGTTACCGTTAAACAATGTAACTGTTCCCGCTCTTTTCAAAATAATATTTAGCTACTTTTTCAGACACAATATTGGGTCAGGTGGGATTGGTATGAACAACCCATGACCCAAAATAACTTATAGAATGTATCAAGTTCTAGTTACGATTTTAAGCAATTAATTTAGAGGTTGTAGATGGTTTAAATAGGACTGACAAATGTAATTACAATAGTGGTTGATGGAGATAAATACTAGATTGTACACCTAACACTTGAATATATTCTCTAAATATATTTTGAATTCCATTTTCCACTATAAAAGTATCTACGCTTATGTCATGGGGATTCAACATTTTTTCATATAACTAGGAAGATTAAGTTTTCCTTAATTGCACATTATAAATTTCAACGAAGGGTTTCTAATTAACAACATTGCAATTACCCAGTTGCACCACTTAATAATAGTACTAACTGCTACCTACTTATTCTAAATGAATATGTCTCCTATAAATAGTAATAAATTTAATTAAATATATGGCCAAACTGATTGTGTTCTTCTAAAATTAAAGGTGAAGTAAATTCAAACATAGCACCAATGGGAGGAAAGAAAAAATATGTGGTATAATTTTTTATAGAGTCTAAAATGATAATGTACACAACAAATATTAGTTAACCTTTTTCCTCCTAGAGATTGGATTTCTAAAGAAATGGTTTTGAAAGATAAATATAAGTACGTGAAATTGAGATTGTTGTGACATTTCAGAAAGGAGATTTATCTTTTATCCTACTCTGTGAACTCATTAGAACCTTAGATTTGTACCTACCAAAAGGATTTGATAGCATATTAGGATCGTCATGTTGTAGGATCTATTAGCAAAGAACCCTTCAAGGCCAAAATTTATTTAATTCTATGAGTAATTTTTAAGTTTCCAAAAGTTGTCAATGTAAATGAAGAATTGACTTTTTGAAGATTTGGTACTTTTACGAAAGTTGTGAACCTTTTTGAATAGTTATGACTTTTATAAAGTGTTGTGACTTCTATTAAAAGTTACGTCTTTTTCATAAAAACTATGGCTTTTCTGAAGGGTTGTGACATTTTTAAAGGGCTGCGACCATTCCTAGAAGACCAAATAAGCACTCGCTCACACTAACCTCTGTTGTCTATATATATAAAGGAGTTTCCTCTTATTTTTCAATAACGAATAATAATTTCTAAACTTCCTCTTCTACTAAGCCTAGTATTATAAGTGTAATTTATTGTTCTTGAGTTTTTTCCTGACGCCGTGGTTTTTGGTACCAATTCGGCGGTGAGTAATATAATTCTATCCTATGAGGATATATTCTAACCTTCGATACTTGAGGGGAAGAATCTTCTTAACGAGATTGTACATTCTATGAGCTCGATTTTCTTTTTTGAGAAAAATATTTCATTTAAAATATTTAATTTGTTTCAGGTTCTATTTTCTTTAGTGTTTTAATATTTATAGATTTAAAAATACTCATTAATATAAGTATATTAGTGATACAGGTTGAAAAAAAAAATAATAGTTACACGCCAAAGGTGGCTTGGAACGTTAATCTTTTATGTAGGCATGTTATGTTATACACAAACACTCTGCGGGTTAGTTTTGATGGTTCTTTTTTGTTTTTCATTCCTTAGGAAGAGAGTGTTTTTGTAGCTTATGCTGAAAGGTATTTAAGTTTATCTTCATCTAAAGCATATGTGTCTTATTTTCCTAGGGAGTATGCCCAATTTTTGGCTTTTCTCCTTTAGTTGCTTTTTTCTTTCTCCAAGAGTTATTTTATAGCCAAACTAGATTGCTTTCTGATGTGGACTTCTGAAGTTTCTTCTTTCTTTTTCTATGGTTTGATCGGTGTCAACAGAGTAAGATATTTCTATATTAATGTCAGCAAAGGAGGAGGTGGCGAGTGTTGTGCACTTGTTGTATATAATGAGAGTGCATGTAGAATAAATTACATTTGGCTTCAAGTTTATCCAGTATTAGAGTATGTCTCTGGCAAAAGTTTACCATATTCTCTTGTAGAATGGCATAATGTTGATGATAAGTAGGGCTGGGAGGCTGGAAAAAGAGCTACGGGTTTAGGCACCTTGAAGGATAGATTTTTATATTTTCTAAAGCATTTTTATGCTCCAAAAAAAGGAAATAAAAATTCTTTTAGAAGTAAGATTCCAGTGAAAAGTATTTCAAGCATTCTGTATGGATATCAACTAATTATTTGTCTCAATCAGTTGGGTGATTTCTTCTAAGCACTCATAGAGTTCAAAAGGTTATCTTCGACAAGGCTCTTTGGTATATATTATATAGAGATATATTTTCGGCCGTTTGCATCAATTAAAAATGAACTTCATTCTTTTAAATACGTATTGATTTTGATTAGGAAATGAAACATAGGAATGCATCTCCAAGGACCGAGTGCACCCTATACTGTCTGATTCTCCTATAAGAGCCAATAGTTATAAGGATGGTCACATATGTTGTAGAAGTTTAATAATCACTGAAGCTGAGTTTGGTTAACCTGAAGCTTAATTTGACACATCTCCACATTCCTCAGGCATGCTTGAATTTCTTGCTTATTTCAATTGTTCTTTTATTATTCTTCCTCTTGTAGAAACTTTCTTCTCTTCAAGACAGAGAAGTTAATAACTACTAGGGAGTTGGACTAGATAGAGCACGTGGTAGTGGTAAACCGTCCCCTCCTATTTGTGATCCAGAGCACGTGGTAGTGGTAAACCGTCCCTTCCTATTTGTGATCCACTTGCATCAGCTCGTGGGCTAGAGATAGCACCAAATGGAAGAGCTATGGTGTTTATATCAAGGGCTCGTGAAACACTACCTCTCCCTCATGGTGCTCCTAAAACCCTTTACATAGAGGGACTTCCTCCGGACAACTCCAGAAGACAAGTAGCTCATATCTATTCATATGTCATTTACTGAATCATTATTAATTTCTGAATATATTTGTTGCTTTTACCCCACTACCCTCAAAATATATTTGGGAACAATCAACAAATATAATGATTCAGAGAAATTTGGGAACAAGCAACAAATATAATCATTTAGTAAATGACATCTCAAAGGATATGAGCTACTTCTCTTCTGGAGTTGTCCGGAGGAAGTCCCTCTATGTAGAGGGTGTAAGATGCACCATGAGGGAGATGTAGTATTTCAGGAGACATCGACATAAATACCGTAGATCTTTCATTTGGTGCTAGCTCTGTCCAGGAGCTGATGGAAGTGGATCACGAACAAGAAGAGAAGGTATACCACCACCACCTTCTCTAGTTAATCCAACTCCCTTTTAGTTATTAGCCTATATGCCTCGAAGACGAAAATGTTGTTACAAGAGGAGGAAGAAGAATAATTAAAAAAAAATCCAAATCAGTACCAAATTCAAGCATGTCGGAGAAAAGTAGGAGCACTGTCAGCCTTTTTAAGAGACCATTCTTTCTAATATTTGTTGCATTAAGCCTAGTCTTTTCCAAGACTATTGTTGTAACCTTAGTTTTAAACATATCAATTTGGACTATGATGGTACATTTATATTCGATGTGAAGCAACAGTAGATGGCTACATGTGTGGGAATGTTTTCCATCTATACTGGGCTCAAGGACTTTACATGGCCACGCATTCGGATGAACCATCAACTTGGATCCAGAGTATTTTTGTCAATACTATGATTCAAGACGTATTTTGTTTCACAAGTAGTGAAGCTTTAAAGAATTTACAATTTTTTTCCTTCTCATGTCGTCATCGAAAAGATATTGAATGTTGGCATATGTATTTTGTGTGGCTCACAAAAAAAGAATGGAAAAGAGTTGTTGCATCGTATTGAACCAATTAAGGAAAAGTTATAGCTAATTGATGAATTATTCTTGTTTCCTTATGATGCAATCTTTTTCTAATTTGATGAGGTTTATAGTTACTAGAATGACCAATTTGACATTCATATTAACTTAAGAAAGGAATCTGCATTGAAGATGCATTAAAAAAGAAAGTTGTGTGAATGATATTGGTAGCTTCTCTGCCTGGTCATTATCTTATTTAGTTGATCTGTCTGTCACTTTGACTTGAATATTGTTACCTAAGCAATTTATTTTAGTATGTGAAATTGTGGATATAAATACATACATTTGTTCATTGTATATTTCGTCTATTTCAGTGATTCCTACTGTCCTCAAATACCAAAAACACTTAATGGAACTAAACAAACCATTCTTTCTTATTCTTGTAGGGTGTGCTTTCCTTGTGGTATGATGCTTCCTCTTCTTGTTTCATCTTTATGCGAGTCAATGTCCTTGATTTTGGTAGTGTGTGATTTCCATGTTTAGATGTAAGCCTACTTTTCATACATTTTGAATCTCATTTTTATTTTTATTTTGCATTGATCAGTTAGAATTAGTGTCATCATTCAATCATAAGTTTTAAATATAAGTTATTGAAGGAAATAGTATGTGTTGTTGCTTCTCTACCATTAGCAATACTACTCAAATTTACTAGAGCGTATCTATTAGGGTGATATATCTATATATTACCATTATTGCTCTTGTGATTCTTCTTGATTGGCTTGATTTGCAACCATATTTACTAATCATTATTTCTATATATGTTATCTTTCATATTTTTAGAATCATGGTTCAGTGCTCAATTTGTTATTATTAACTAATCTTATGTCAATTTATACCCTACACTATTTCTAATGTCATGTAGTATCCTTTTATTTCGTCCTTTTGAACGATGGTTTTCATGAAGTTGTTTTCTAGATCATTACAGCTAACTCTGCTACCTTGCATGTTCAAAATCTATGTCATAACCAAAAGACATCGGATGATACCAATTTGTCTAAATTTTTATCACAAAATTATCCTATTCTAATGGGAGGTAAAAGTACACAATGGAATGTACAAACTTGTCCAGACAATATCGCCACAAAAAAGATTTGGTATATTTCTACGTGCCACTGATTTTAACCTTGAGCTCCAAATATTTTGTTTAGCTTGGATAGTAGCAAGGGAATTTTATTTTTCCTATGTACTTGTACAAGAAGCCACTGTTGGATTACGTTTTTACCCCTTTATAAATTAATTTTAGAAATTATATGTTAATTTTTTTAACCTTTTCGCTCAAATTAAAAACTTTTTTTCCTTCATCCCTCTTTCGACCTTCAATTGTCTCTTACGTTAACCTTTTGGCTCAATAATATCCTTGATGCAAACCTTTGGTTCATATTTTCTCTTATTTTTAACAAGTCGTCTAAAGAAATAATATTAAACATTTTTTTATTATGTTGCAAAATCTGATTGGTCTTAATTCAAATCCTTCTCAGATTAATAATGAAAACTACATATGATTCATATTTTGAGCCAATAAGCTTGAAACTAATATTAAAAATATTAATTTCATGATATATATCTACATTAACGTATTTTAAATCAACCGGTAATTTACTACCCAATTCATATTTGGAGATCTAACAAAATTTGATACTTGTATTATTTGATCGTCAATTTAAAAAATGATTAATATTTTTTTAATATTATGTTTTCTATCAGTTATCAAATTCTCTTGTTCAGTTTCCTCTTTCTATTCTTTTTTCATTACTTATTCTCAATTAATAAAGATATCTAGGATTTAACCTTGAAGTGAACTTACATGTTCATATTGTTTGAATTTGTATTATTTTCATGTTTGGTTGGAATTGCAAAATAGGTTATTTTCATTCTTTTATTTTGAATTTTTTATTAAGGCAAAAGAAAAATCATAGTATACGTACATAGTTGCTTAATTAAAATCATCTTCTATTGAACAAACCATTGATAAATGAATTTCGTTGTATTTTCTCCCTTTTTATTTTACTCTAAGTTTAAAAAGACTTAAAAATTAAAATGGTGAACAAGATCCAAGAATAAAAATACCATGGAACCCAAAATCATGCTAAGTATACGGTCCAATATATTTAGTAATTCCAAATTATTTTAATGGAGAAGGGCCTAAATTGCCTTAAACTATGAGACTGTGCATAAATTTACCCTTCATCAACCTTATAAGTGCGGCCAATAAGAAATAAAGGTAGGTTTGAGCCAAAAGGTTGACATCGGGGTATTTGGGGATCAAAAGGTGAATGGAGGGAAGATGTTTACCATTTCAAAAAGTTTAGAGCATTTTAGGCCCCTCTTCGTAAATATTATATCATTTTAATTACTTGAATGCGTATTGACCTTTTCATTTAACTCAATGAATTCCTAATTAAATCTCTAATTTAATATTTATATTTAAATTGAGATAATGCACAAGTACCCCCTCAACCTATGCTTGAAATCTCAGAGACACACTTATACTAAACTAAGGTATATTACCTCCATGAACTTATTTTATTAATAATTTTCTACCCCTTTTCGGCCTACGTAGCACTATCTTGTGGGTCCAACGCTAGTTGACTTTTTTATTTTCAAGCTAGTGTGACGAAGGATGAAAAGGGGTAGAAAATTACTTATAACATCATCAATTAATGTAATGTAATATGTAGCACCACATTTTCCCCTCGCATTTATAAAGAAATATCATAATGGATTACATGAAGTGGACACTCAAATCTTTTAGTCTTCCCGAATGATTTACGTGTAACCTTTCCACCAAGATAGTTTCACAAGTTGGCATATCAATTTTGGTGAAAGAACTTAAATTTCCTTCGTCTGCCAACCTATTCATTCAATATTTCCCTATATGACCTAATGTTGCATGTCATTTAATAACATCAACATCATTATTACTTAAATAGCATGTAATTACACAACGATCAACATAATAGTCATAAATTCAAGGATTACAATCTAAAACTATAAAACGATCACAAAAAAATCAAAAACCATATAAAAAATTATCTAGAGTTATTCTAAAATCATTGAGACTATATGATAAATTATAACATACGTCTAAAAGAACATAGAAAGATACTAAGTTTCGTCGAATCTCTGGAGTATATAGGATGTTATGCAACATCAAGGAGCACTTACCCCACAAGGTCACTTTTCATGTGTCTATCCTTTTGACTTCAAGTTTAGCATTATTTTCTACGTTGATCCACATTGATTTAGATGAAACTCGATGAAAATCCTCAAATTCTTCTCTATCTCAACTCACGTGGTCGGTGGATCTTGAGTCTACAATCCATCTATGATAAGATTCAGTTAGTAAAGAAGTGCTAGATATACATGTCGTTTTTAGAGATGCATTAACAAATATTACCTTTATTGCCTAAATACATTCACGAGCAAAATACCCTAGCACTTTGCAATTATAGCACTTAATTTTTATTTTATCTCTCTTCTTGAGTAACCTTTTTTATTTCTTGGAATTTACGTTCTTTTTCTTAGAGGGTCCTTCTCTAGTATTTTTGTCTTTCTCAGTTATTTTCCGATTCTTCTTGTGTTTGAAGCTTGAAGATTCTGTACCACTTGACTCTAACACAAAGGTATTAGGAGAAGCTTTAGTATCATGTAGATGCTCATCTTCATCATTAACATAGTGGGCAACATTAAAAAATGTTTTGATGCTATCAATATGTGTTACATTTACCTTTAAATGTTCTCAGTTATTGGTAAGTGAACGAATCACTGCCTGAATTTATTGGTCATCTTAAAGAACATGAACAATACTTTTGAGTTGAGCGGTCATTTTGACATCACAGACGTACCCCATACCTTCCTCGTAGATTTTCCCACATAGCATGAGTAGGGAATTTATCACATTCATGTATGAGGTTATCAATCACAGAACTAGCTAGTATACCACGGGAAGTGGGATTAGCCTTTATCAAAGCTTTATAAACTTCAAGATCCGTACATATTGTTAAGTGTTACTCTGTTCTGGTTGATTCAAGAGAGCATTTTTTCCCTTTTAGTACATACCATATTTATGATTCCAAATGTCATAATTGTCACCATTCAGTTTTTCACATTTGTTTAGGTCAACAATGATATTTTTTTATGTCATACATATATTTTATATAATAAGGCAAGAATATTTAATCATTCATGTATATGACATACATATTCAAGAAAATCAATTCTCATAAAGGTTTGATATGCAATGAAAAGACATGTAAGCATCCAATCATCATCTACAAATTCAAAATTCAACCAAATTATGAACTAATTTCTTAATGTGTATACCAATATATTGAAGACTTTAATAACAAATATTTTTAAGTCTAATAAAATAAATTGAAAAAAAACAAACTACATAATTTACATATTGTAATTCAAAATAGCAATAACATATTACAAGTCATCTAAATCTAAAATTCTCTCACAAGTCTTCAAGTTAATAAATATAAACCCTAAAAAGTTGTCTAGATCAAATGTCGTGATAAGTAAAAGTCAATCTATTAATCCAAGTTTCACAGAGAGTGTATGTTAAATAAGATTAGACTCTCAAATTTGAAATTTCAACGAATCCTGCCAATTCAACGCATTTTAATTTAAAGAGGTGAATAAAATAATGTGCTGAAACATTAAGGGATATGTTTAAACATTTTATTTCTGTTAAATTCTATTCTTGTTTGTGTTGCCCTTGGATTAGTAATTTGGAGACTTCTTGCCCTCAGAGACATGTCTTACGATGTTGTTCTTTTCTACATTGTCCCTTTGCTAGACTTCTTGAATTTCCAATTGGAATGATTCGAGTTTGTTCATGTTCAGCCATAAGTGAAATATGAACAACAAAACAATAGGAATTGTTGAATTTTTAAATGTGACAATACATGTCACTATCATTTGTAGAAGACAAAAAACGATTAAAGAGCATAAGGACAAAATGAATTTATCAAGACCAATCTTATTGACATTGTTATTATATATTTATGTCATCAAAAAAAAATCTAATATGGCTATCTTAAAAACACACATAATATTAATCTTATACCGAACAAATAATGCAATAGAGGACTTCACATTTTCCCATATTAAAAAAGGAAATAGTACAACTTGTATTATACTTCTGTAGTACTAATTTTTTTTCAATAATAAAAAAAATGCATAAAATCTTTCCTTTTTTTATTTTAAAAACAATCATTAGTATAGTGCAAAACTTTTCAACTCTTCAAGAAATACATTGTACTGGTAAATTGTTTCTTCTTTCAATTTTCATTAGAACAATAATCTTTTCACAAAAAAGAAAATAGACCCACAAATTCCTAAAAGAAAAACCACAGACCCACAAAATTCTTGAGAAACAATTTTAACCCAGATTGTTGTTCAAAGGAACAATGGAGAAAATAAATATATTATTCGTTTACAAATCAGATCCATGGAATAATTGTATCACATCTGATTTTGATCAATAGGTGACGAGTTCAATACTCATCGGATCTATACATAACATGATTCTCATCCACTTATTTGTCTTAAAGGTAAGAATAAATTCTATTTTGGATATTGGCGGATTTTCTATTCTCTAGATCCAAATTATCTTTTCCCCATAAGAAAAAATTATAAAAAAAAAACACTTAAGAACTTTTTATTTCAAGAAATAACATCTCACACATGGAACAACTAATGTCGCTCTGATACCAGTGTAATAATTAATAGCAAGAGGAATACGATTGTGTATCTTTAACCATAGAGGAAAACTAATCAATGATATATTTTTTGAGGATTTGATCCGATGGGGACTTTGAATCTCAAGAAAAGAAAGTGCAACGGCACGAACTAAGTAACCTCTTGGATTGTTTGAGGTCAATGTTAAAAAATAAATGGTCTATCATTTTTTTTAATGATATTTCTCTCTTTTTTCAAGTGTAAAGAATTATTTTAAATGGACTGCATGTTACTGTTAAAGAATGTAAATGTTCCCACTCTTTTAAAAATAATATTTAGCTTCTTTTACATAAACTATATTGGGTCAGGTGGGATCCACATGAGAAACCCATTGTTTTATTACGTTTTCGGAAAATATTATTTTTGTGAGAGTTTTATATGTTTTTGACTTTTTAGAGTCGCCACTTAACACAAATTAGACAAAGAAGAAAAAGGATGATTCTTCTAAAATAAGAAACTTTGGTCAACTCATTGTACAATACTAAAGAATAACACTTACAACTTCCACACATCATACAACACTAAAAAAAAAAGCTCAAAGTGATGTTCAACTAAACCTCTAAAACGCAGAGATTGAAGCAAAAGTTCAACAACCCAGAAGGATTCAAGAAGACTGCTAATAGAGAACACATATTAAAATAAACCTTATGTCATTTCAAAAATAACACAAAGACATCTTAATGAGAAGAAATTATTCGAGAGGTCGAAGCGGATCTACAAGGTAGAGAAGAGAGGAATCTATAAGCGAAATAAAGGCGATATTCTCACCTCTTCCGGGACAGCGAAGAAGACAGGAACGAGCAGATAAGCATCGTCTTCACCACCACCAAAATGTAACTCGAAAAGGTAGTCAATCAGGGAAACGAAACAAAGGATTAAAAAAAAAAATCTAAACTCCGGCTACCTCGCCCCTCTTAGCGTATTCATGTATGGCTTAGCTATTCTCTTTTAAGCTTTTGTATGTTCTCTTCTCTGAATATTTAACTTCACAAGGTCCAACTAATTTTTTTTTTCGATTTTTCTGATTGGTAGCTTTTAAACCTTTAACTATGTTTTCTCTCTAAAAAAACTCATTACTAAGCAATGACCAAGAAGAGATTATATATAGGAGAATTGGGGTTTTCGAATTTGGGGGGTGAAGGGCAGAACGGAAATTCCGATTCTCAAACAACTTTAATTCAAAAACTTTCACCGTGTTTTCTAAACACCTTTTCTGCAAATTTTCAACCCATTGCGAAATAGGAAGTGTGACCGACGAATCCGATGAATTCCATTGTCCTTGCCGCTCGACGTAGCTCGATCTCGCGCGAGCAAGGACGAAGTTGTAGCTGCTTTTCTTTGAATTCAGAGCGATGGGAAGGAAAAATACAAAAAGCACAGATGAGGAGCATACCGAACCAGCCATGTCGCTCACGTGATGACGCTGCTTGGAGCTTTGCATCGAAAAATAAAAGGAGTGCGTGGGTAATTTTCAGTGTTGCCTCGTACTGTTCTGAGTTCCTTCGTGTGAAGAAGAGAAAGGAAAATATACAGAAGTTTAGCTCCTAATGAGTACTGGATCTGGTCGGGTTACTTTGGCGTGAAAGGTGGGCTGGGAGGTTTTGCTGGAAATTCCAAATAAAGGCTCAACATGGTCAATCAAAATGGGTCAAGATATTGAATTGGTGAGGTCTAACTGAGATTCGGGCTACACGAATTACAATTAGGAAAAATAACTTAAATACACAACTATAATTTTTATATTCTCTAATTTTCCCTACTTTTTTTAAATATTACATAATTCCCTTTTTTTTAATTTTAGTGTATGTTTTTAGATACATTACATTCTCTCTCCTATAATACACATTTACCATTTTAATGCCTATTTTTTCTCCATTAAAACACTCAACCTCTTAAATCAGTTTTTGAATTTTATCCATTTAAACACTCAACCTTTTAAATCAGCTTTTTGATTTTGAATTATTAAATTTAATTAATTTTAAATAAAAGACCAAATTTTGAAATTTTGAATTTCAAAATTCAAAAAATTTGAAATTTAAAAAAGTAAAAATTTCAGGAAGCAGGACAACTTCTCTTAACTTCTACCGTTTTGTTCTCCATCAAGTTTCAGTTCTTTTTGCATGATCCTATGAATCTTCAGATGGATTCAAACAAAGACTCTGGCTGTAAGAAGCTCAATTAATAGTCTCTTCGGCTGCTTTTCGTAAAGTTAACATTTCCTTTTTGTTCTACGTTAAGATGTAATCTGGATTTGATAATATTTCATTCTTTTACAGATCTGTACAAACTAGTCGTGCTAAACTTGGAAGGGTCTGTTGTTACTGCGTCATGTTTGGATTACCTCACAGGTCTGCTTTTACTGTTTTAATTTCCATGTTAACTTACTAGGACTAGTTTGCGGGACAAACTTTATGAAGTAAAAGAGAATTTTTCGGGGAATTACTTCTCTATTCTGGGATTCCATCACGTTGTTGAAGTTTCTGATAGTTCGTTTATCATAATGCAGCTCTCACTTCGTTGAAGTCGCTAAATGTCAATAGATCTCACCTTTTAGATGATGGATGTGAGAAGTTTTTGGGTAAGTGGAAGACATTTGTTATCTGCCAAAAAGAACTGACTAAAGCAAAACCATTCCACATTGTTAGCCAACCGTTTTATATCTGCAGCACTCAGCAGTTTGAAAGAGTTAAATCTGGGATTTAACAATATCATGGATACATGAATTTGTTGTGTATCATAATATTTTATATGTATCATGAAGTTTTGAAAATTGTTATAATGTATCATTCAATAAGTTTAGTAAATGCGTCATCAACTGTGCTTGATGATACATATAGAATCAGTGTGTACAGTGTTTAGTCAATGCATTGATACATGTAGTAGATATGTATCACATGTTTTGCATGTAGTATGAATTCCTGAAAACTGATATCATGTATCAGTAAGGTATTAGTTGTTTAGTTGATGTACTGATACATGTTTTGAAAATTGTTATAATGTATCATTCACTAAATTTAATAAATGCGTCATCAACTGTACTTGATGATACATAGAGAATCAGTGTGTATATTGTTTAGTAGATGTTTCTGATACATGTATTAGATATGTATCACATGTTATAATGTTTTAGTTAATTCACTGATACATGTAGTAGACATGTATTACATGTTTTTCATGTAGTATGGATTTCTGAAAACTGAAACCATGTATCAGTAAGTTATTAGTTGTTTTATTTAGTATTTATATTTCAATATCGTTATAATTTGTTGTTTTATTTTCAAATTGCAACCAATGAAGTACAAGATTAAAAAGATCCCAACACATCCCATAAGGTTTGCTGTCAATTTTAACAACAATTTCCTAAAGGACAAGAATGTGATCAGATTCCAGGGGGGAGGAGTATCTTCAGCAGACTGATTATGCAAGGAAACTGTACTGCATATAAACACCAGAGGCAGAAGCATCTCCAGCTTCCAAAGACCTTTACTTGCTTCAAATTCATACCCTTAGGTCTTGTAATTAGAGAAGTTGTTCTATTGTCTTTTTATTCACTATGTAAGATTGTTTCTCGTGTTTTGTAGCTGTAGCATGTATAAACTTTTTGTAATTGATAGGAGTGTAGATAGTTATCATCTATTTGTTTTGTATTGAACACTATTGGATGAATAGAGTGCATCGTTCACAAAAAAAAGACAGATATTCAACCAAGCATAACATACATAAAATAAAAGCGAGAAACCCCAATATTCAATTATAACTAAAGAGAAACATTATATATTCTTATTGTCAAATTGACCGTAGTGTACTTTAAGGATTTCAAAGGATTCTTAGAAATGATCAATAATTATTTAAAGAAGCGAGATTGAAAAGATAAATAGACTTCAAAATAGATGATATAATCTTTGATTTTCAAAATTTGAAATTAATATCCAATTACGTGCTGATTTTATGGTGATTAATGATCTGTTACCTTAAATTAAGCTGTTTTAGTAACAACATTAATTGTACCGTTTTTTCCCCATTTTTTTCTCAACAGTTTAAACTTACCATGTATCATTTACCATGTATCACTAGAGTCTAAAGTATCACAGAACAACAAATTTAAGGGATTTTTTGTAAATACTAAATTTATCGGGACAGAATGTAATTATTGAATTACACTATGGGATTCCTTAAATTTTTACTTACAATTATAACCAATTGAAATCCCCATCACATCCACATTGAATTAATTGGCTAAATAAAATAAAAAGCGATGAACTTAAAAAATTAGTTAACAAGCTTTTAATTTAACAAAATGGAATAATCAATCTGAATTATAAACTAACTTGAAAACATACACTATTTTTCGAATCATACCAAATGTCTAAATATTTTAGTAAAAACTGATTTTTTTTTAAACCACTTAAAAAAAATTTAAATTTTTCATAAAATCTAGTTATATTGTTTAGAATTGAAAACCTCGTGAATTAATCATTTAAGAGTGGGTCAAACTTGTGTGTCAACAACTATCACTCATTTTACTTGGATTGATGCGAGAAAATTCGAGAAAAATGAAATTGACCAATCCAATTCCGACCAACCACATCTTCATCTTTTAGGAAAGGAATTTTGGTATGGACTTTAAGAATTATGGCCGAGCTCTGAAAATGGGTTTCCTACATATCTCAGGCTATATTTGAATTCAGTCCACTTGTAGTTCGATACGCTTAATTTAACGCACGATTTTGAAAGAAACCAAAAGTCACCTCGATACTTAATTATGAAGTTACCGAAATGCTCGAGAATAAGATTTGAGAGCGAATGTTGGATACAACCAAGTTTCTACATTGAGTCTGCCTACATATCCTTAAACCTTAGGAATCAGGCTGTTTGTAGTTCGACTCGATCGGTTGAAAAGGAAATATATTATGCTAGATAACCTTTGGTTCTGTACAAGTGACAAATTAAGTTGAGTATGAAAAGGAGACTTGTAACCTCTTAGCCATGCATGTGGTGTACTTCACACCCATAATTAAGAATTTACACAGACATAATTTCCAAAACTATTGGCGCATTGTCACTCAGATTGGAACTTTGTTTTTGGTAGATCGAAATTTCCGGATGCGAGACCAAAACTGACAAAACTCAAAGAAAAACCTACATGCCTTCTGATAGGAGTGTGATTTAATTGTGGTGGAAGTCACTCCACTTCTCGCGTCCTAAGAGTTTTACACTCCTTTTTGGACTATGTCCAGTTTGCTGTTAAGAAAAAGTTCTATATTGTGCGGCATCATTTTTGATGTCGTCCGCACCTGTGGTATGTTTCGGAGAATTCATCCTCTTGGATGCTCTCGACAAATACTGAGATAAAACTCGTCAGCATAAAAATCCAATTAAAATGGGAGACAGTGTCTTTAACCATATCGACACTTAATTGTTCTCCTTGACATTTGACATCAACTCGATTGGTTTGACGTAAAGCAAATAAAGCTTATGTCTTGTGTTTGCAATATAATCTTCAATATGTTAACATAAAGGAAAGTTTATGTGTGTGCTAGTATTTCTCTTGACGTCGCCTTCGATTCTCTTATTGATGTTAACTTTATCAAAATAAAAGAATGCAGTTGATGCCGACGGATAAATATTTCTCTTGGGATGCATGATTTCCTTTTATGGCAGTGCATGACTTCTTGTCGGGCATGGATATCTTCCCGCGATGCATAAATTTATGCGAGGTATGAAATCTTCTCATGATGCATAACTTTCTGGGAGGCATGGAATCCTCTCGCGATGCATAAATTTCAACGAGGCATGGAATATTCTCGTGATGCATAAATTTCTGCGAGGTATAAAATCTTCTCGCGATGCATAAATTTCTGCGAGGTATGAAATCTTCTCGTGATGCATAAGTTTCTGCGAGGTATGAAATATTCTCGCGATGCATAAATTTCAACGAGGCATGAAATCTTCTCGTGATGCATAGATTTCTGCGAGGTATGAAATCTTCTCGTGATGCTTGGATATTAACTCGCGATGCATGATCTTCCGCGACGCATGAATATTGACTCGAGATGCATGATTTTCCGCAATGCATGGATATTGACTCGCGATTCATGATCTTCCGCGATGCATGGATATTGACTCGCGATGCATGGATATCGACTCGTGATGCATGATCTTTTGCGATGCATAGATATTGACTCGTGATGCATGATCTTCCACAGGGCATGGATATTGATTCGTGAGGCATGATTTTTCGCGATGCATGGATATTGACTTGCGGTGCATGATCTTCCGCAGGGCATGAATATTTTCCCACGATGCACATATATTAACTCTTGATGTCATCCTTGGTACTAAATGAAGATAGTGTTTGAATCAAGCAACATAGTGATCTTCTGGGTGCTTTCTGGATAAGCATATTGTCTCCAATGATGACAACGGTAAAATGACTTCTAGATAGTATATCGTCTTGATCGATAATAAAATAATTGGCCCCTCCGGGTAATGCATAATATCATATCCGACATTATGATGCAAATGACGTGCTTTACGGAAATCGTAAACTCTTCCTTGAGATTTTCGCTTGATTCACCTTCAAATCTAGCTGGACGTTCTTTATAAATGTCATGTTGTTGGAAATTGATTGAAATAAACAATTCATATTCCCAAGTCTCCGACATAAGCGATATAAAATGATTCCTTCTTCTAGGAAAACTATTGATTTTGGGATAGCTTTCTCCTCCTTTGACTTCTCCATATTCATCCATCGGAAAAATTGTTGATTTCAGAGCAAAGATATAAACCTACTTCCACAGAAAAATTGTTTAGTTTTAATAGCAAACTGATCTGTGTCGATTTCTTCAGTTGTCTGCTCCTTGTCCTGCTATCTCCGGTTGATTTCCCTATTTCCTAACTCTTGATTGATAAGACAAAATATTTTATGCCAAAACAAATGAAACATAAAAGGTAAAATTTAAGAGAAATAAATTTTTGAGAAACAATATCTAAAAAAGTTCACTGCCAAGTCATGTCATATCAGGCTTTACAAACTTCTTTGAGTCTAATGCTTGCAGGTCTATCTGATTATTCGCTGGGAGTTTTTAGAGTCACTCCGGACTTGTAGATAAACCCATGCTGAAATTTTGAGGCCATACTCAAAATTTCAGTCCCAGTTAATTGTCTTTCTTATCTTTCCGTTGTAATTGAGTAGATTGCGGAATTTTTGAGATCTTCTCAAAAATTTTGTCCCACTTGCAAATATCGAAATATCTTCAATCTTGACTTGCTGAGGAAGAATATTCTTCCCGAGAATTTTTGAGTCCCTCTCAAAAAATTCAGTCGCAGTTTCTATTGTAAAGAGAAATAGAAATCTTACGGGAGATACGACCGAACACTCGTGGCGTCTACGTATCCCATTGAGGCAAGAATCACGCCAAATGTAGTTCCCCCTCAAAGGTAACAAAAATAAGAAAATTTTACAAAGTAATCGACCGAGGCCGACATAGGCCGCCTACGTATCTCATTCTTGAGAATTCAGGTCGAACGTAGTTCAAATACAAAGAAATAATTAAATGGGATAAATGGGGTGACCTAGGCCGACATAGGCCGCCTACGTATCTCATTCTTGAGAATTTAGGTCAAACATAGTTCATCACAAGAGGGAAAAAATTTAAACTAAACAATTACACGGAAATAACAGACATACAAACCGACTTCACGCATAATATCTTTTGACAACATCTGAGTTGATTGGCTTTATCCAGGCGGTCCCATCCAGCTCCGACAGGATCAAAGCACCTCGAGATAACACTTTGTGAAACATGTAAGGACCTTGACAATTCGGCGCAAATTTTCCTTTGTACTCATCTTGGTGAGGAAAGATGCGCTTAAGGACCAACTGACCAACTTCGAAAATTCAGGCTCTTACTCTCTTGTGAAAAGCACGAATCATTCTCTGTCGATCCAAATGACCATGATAAACGACAACCATTCTCTTCTCATCAATCAAAGTTAGTTGATCAATTCTTTCTCACCCATTCAGCATTACTCGACTCAGCTTCTTGGATGATCCTTAGGGGTGGTATCTCAACTTCAGCAGGTATGACTGCTTCTGTTCCATATACTATTTAAATATGGAGTGGCTCCTATCGATTTTCTGACAGACTTTCGATAACCCAAGAAAGCATATGGCAGCATCTCATGCCGACCTCGGTGATTGTCAATCATATTCCTCAGAATCTTCTTGATATTCTTATTAGCATACTCTACAGCTCCATTCATTTGAGGACGATAAGCGATTGAGTTTCGGTGAGTAATTTTAAATTGCTCACATATATCTCTCGTCAAGTGACTGTTGAGATTTGCACCATTATCAGTAATGATGTATTCTGGTACTCCAAACCTGCATATCAAATTGTTGCAAATGAAATCAACTACAACTTTCTTGGTTACAGATTTGTATAAAGTTGCTTCTATCCACTTGGTGAAATAGTCGATGGCAACAAAAATAAATCTGTGTACGTTATAAGCGGTTGGCTCTATTGGGCCAATGACATCCATACCCCAAGCTACAAATGGCCAAGGTGAACTCATAGCATTACGTTCGTGAGGTGGTACTCGGATCAAATCACCGTGCACTTGACATTTTTGCACAAACTTTCAACATCATTCTCCATAGTCATCAAGAAATATCCGGCTCGAAGGATCTTTCTTGACAAAGTGAGCCCATTCATATGCGTTCCAGAAACTCCAGCATGTATCTGTTCAATAAGCTTGCCGGCTTCAACAACATTGACGCATATGAGAAGACCCAAAATCTGGGGTCCTCCTATAAAGGACTTCTCTACTAAATAAAAAGTTTAGGTCCATGCGGCGTACCGACTTCTTCTGGATGGATGTAGCATCTTCAGGATAAGTTCCGAACTCCAAATACTTCTTTATATCAAAATACCAAGGCAAACTGTCTGGTTCCGCTTCAATATGTAAACAATGGACCGGATGTTCCTTTAGTTCTATTTCAGAAGGATCAATGTAATCTATATCCGGGTGTTTAATCACTAAAGCGATTATGGCAAGAGCGTCGTCCGACTCATTCTGTATTCTGGGAGTATGCTCGATCTTACGATATCTTTTGCACAACTTCTGTACATACTGCACATAAGGTATAATCTTTCGGGTTCTTCACAGCCCATTCTCCTTGAACTTGATGAATCAACAAGTCTGAATCTCCAATAACCAGCAACTCGTAGACATTAATGTCAATGGCCATTTTTAATTGAAGAACACAAGCTTCAAACTCAGCCATGTTGTTCGTGCAATTAAGTCAGAGCTTAGCTACCGTGGGATAATGCTGACCAGATTCTGACACTAAGACTGCTCCGATGCCTTTCCCTTAATGATTTGCCGCTCCATCAAAGAATAGTCTCCAACCCGGATATGCTTCAGAAATATCATCATCCACAAATGAAAATTCTTCATTGTTAAAAGAAGTCTTAAGCAGTTCATACTCTTCATGAACAAGATTTTCTACAAGATGATCAACCAAGTCCTGCGCCTTTATTGTCTTCTGAGTCACATACACAATATCAAATTCACTCAACAACATTTGCAACTTAGCTAATTTTCCGGTCAGCATTGCCTTTTAGAAAATATACTTCAATGGATCTATTCTGGAAATGGGGTATGTAGTATAAGAAGACAAATAATGTCTCAGCTTCTGGGTAAGCCACGTCAAAGCACAACACGTTCTCTCCAACAGAGTGTAACGAGACTCATATGGAGTAAACTTCTTGCTTATATAATATATAGCCCTTTCCTTCTTTCCTGTCTCGTCGTGTTGACCAATTACTCATCCGAATGCACTATCTGAGAACAAATATAGCAACAAAGGACTCCCTTGTCGCGGAGGAACCAATACCAGTGGATTGGATAAATAGTTCTTAATAGCATCAAAAGCATCCTGACACTCTTCAGTCCACATTATCGGAGCGTCTTTCTTCAACCGCTTGAAGATAGGCTCACACACCATGGTTGATTGAGCTTTGAATCGACTGATGTAGTTTAATCTCCCTAAGAAACTCATCACCTCTTTCCTCGTCTTCGGTGGAGGTAACATTTGAATTGATTTAATCTAAGAAGGATCGAGCTCAATACCCCTTCAACTGACTATAAATCCGAACAACTTTCCGGCTGGAACTCCAAAAGCGCATTTGGCGGGATTTAAGTTCAAGTTGTAACGACGCAAACGATCAAAGAATTTCCTTAGATGTGTCAAGTGGTCTGAACTCTCGCGGGACTTGATTATGACGTCATCCACATACACCTCGATCTATTTATAAATAATATCACGAAATATAGTGGTCATAGCCCTCATATATGTCGCACCAACATTCTTGAGGCCAAATGGTATCACCCTGTAATGATATACACCCTAAGGTGTAATAAAAATTTTCTTTTCTACATCTTCCTCATCCATCAAAATCTGATGATAACCTGCGTAACAATAAAAAAATGATTGCATTTCATGCTTAGCACAGTTATCAATCAAAATATGAATATTTGACAACAGAAAATTATCCTTCAGGATGGCTTTATTGAGATCTCTATAGTCGACACAAATTCTGATCTTCCCATCCTTTTTAGCAACCAGAACAACATTGGCCAACCAAGTCGGATATTGTGTCACTTCCACCAATCGAGACTCGATCTTCTTGGTGATCTCTTCTTTGATCTTTAAACTCAATTTAGGGTTGAACTTCCGAGCCTTTTGCTTCACAGGATCTATCCCCGGATTAATCGATAGTTTATGAGATACAACATAGGTACTCAGCCCTTGCATGTCACCGACTTCCCAGACGAACACATCAATATATTCAGCAAGCAACTGAATTATGCCTTTTCTTTTAGTTTCATTTAAGTGGATGTTGAGCTTAACCTCTTTAACGAACTATGGGTCTCCCAGATTTACAATTTCCGTTACCTCTTTATTCGGCTTATGCTGGTTTTCAAACTGCCGAAATTCCTTGGTAACATACTCAAGTTCCTTACTTTTTTCTTCGTAATCATCAACCTCGTCATCACTTGCCTCATTTTGTTCATTCAGCTCGTGACATGACATGACATTGGTAGGTTTAAAACTTACATTACTGAAACCATAAACAAACAAAGTTAGAACATCAAAGTATAACAAATGAGTAAATAAATAAATTTTAAAAATAAAAGAGGCTTTCATTAAAATTGGAACACAATGCAAACTTTGGCCATGACATAAGGCCATGTTGCTTTCTTTGAACATCACGATGGAAATTTGAAAATTCAAACAGATAAGAAAAATGCAAAATAGTGGGTCTCGGTCCTCTTACGGACTACCACCGATTTAAATATGCATAAAACGATGCCCTTCTACAAAAGAGTTCAGGGAATCAGGATTGGCATAAAGGTCAGAACCAGTTCTGCCGCATCTCTCTTGGCTCAGCATCACGAAATCCTATCAGTTCGACCTCTTCTTCACTGATAGCATCGATCTCTTCAAAAAAGCCACAGATTCCCTCTCCAAGGTCCTCCTTCTTGGCATATTCACGGACTGGGAAGGATTCATATAGGTGAGGGATTGTCTTGGACAATGCTTGATCCTTCTTCTTCTTTGTCTTCTCATCATCATCTGTGAGGACGTACCCCAATCCATACCTTGATCCTTCCACAGGAACTTGAATGGGCTCAAAAATTCCTTGGATATTCCTTCCCAATCCGAAACATGGGCTCAAATCCACTTACAACATCACACTAGCTATCATCTTATAGATCGTAGGCATGTAAGTCTGTGGGGCCAAGTTTTCACCGGTGGTACTTACCAGCTCTACCGTATAGAAATTTGTACCTCGCGATACCTCATAAATTATTGGCGCCTGTTCTTTAGAGTGACTCCATTCACCATAAATAACCATTTATTCGTTTTCCAAACGAGTTTCATCATCTGATACAATGTAGAAGGACAGCTCCAGCCATATGGATGAAAGGCCTTCCCAGAAGAAGGTTATAGCTAGTATCGATGTCCAAGACTTGAAACTGTACACTGAATTCTTCCGGACCCATTTGGATGATCATATTCACTACTCCCAACGTATCCCTCTGAACCCCATTAAAGGCTCTTAGATTGACCTGATTTTGTTCCAGTTTCCCAAGGTCAAACCTTAACTACCTTAGTGTCTACAACGGACAAATATTCAGACCAGAACCGTCATCTACTAAGACACGATTGACAACTTTTTTGCGACAGATGACAGTGATATGTAGTGCCTTATTGTGGGACTTCCCCTCAAAAGGTAACTCGTCGTCGCAAAATCTTATTCGATGTCCTCGAATAACCTGGTGGATCATAGCAACCGCGTTATTGCTGCTTGTGCCCGCGGGTACATATGTATCATCGAGAGCTTTCATCAAAGCTTGCCTGTGTGATTGAGAACTCATCAACAGGGCCCATACAGAAATTTGGGTTGGAGTCTTCTCCAAATGCTTGACAATAGAATAATCTTTCGATTGCATTTTTTCCAGAATTCCTCTACATCACCCTCGCTTATTGGCTTTTTAGCTTGATCCTTCTTTTGACCTCCGAGAGCAAGCTCCTCAGGAGAATAACATCTTTCGGATCGGGTCATACCTTGTGCAGCGGCAGTTTCAATCACGAATTTTGGCTTGATCAGAGTTTTTGATGGCACCAAGGCAACAACCTTTGTGGGTGTAAAAATAACAAACTGTTTCTTCTCTTTGACGCTTAAGGAAGATACAACCTTTTCCAACTAGTCAGGACCGATTGGAGTTATCACTTTAGTCCCACACCAATCATCGTCTGTTTCTGTCATACTGATGTTGCCGCCTCCATGATTTGGCAAAGGATTGGTAGTGACATTAGGTGCAGCTGGTTAGAGAGATACCACCTGTTGGTCAATTAAATCCTGAATCTTGTGCTTGAGGTTGATACAGTCCTCAGTATCGTTCCCAACACTGTTGGAATGATAAGCACATCTATGATCTGTCCTATAGAATTTTGAATTGATATCCACGGGTTTGGGCCCCACTGGGTGGATATATCCAGCTGCACCCAGTCGCTCGTACAACTTTTTTCGGCTATCTACGAGTGTGGTGAAATTTCTCAAAGGTTTCTTCTCGAACCGAGGTCGAGGTGGATCATAACTTCCTTGTGGGGGAGGTATCTGTTGATAACCTCGATTGTTCAGATGGGGAGCTTGATTTCTAGGATATGAGTTTGTCTTGTAGTTTGGCATTTGAGCTTGGTAGTTCGGGTGGGGATTTTGATATGGTGGATCTTGGACTTGATACGCAGGAGGGGGTGCTGGTAGCTCGACTGCACGTTAGCACAGTTGGGAGAAACACCCTGGTAGGGAGATGGAATTTGATAGGGTGGATGATGATTTGGGTAAATGGGAAATGGATTTTCGTAATTTGGGGGTGGACTTTGGTATATTGGGGCTTGGACTTTGGATAAGTGGAGGTAGCATTCTGATAAAATGGAGGATTATTGGGATGACTAGCTTGCGTGTAGCAACCTTGGTAGGAATTTTGAGACGGCCGAGAACGACATTGGGAATATGACGAGCTTCTGGGGGTTTTCATTCCTCCATATGAAAAGGAGCGATTTCTTCTCTTTTCTTCTTCAACATTCCTAATGATCCAGGCGATGCACCAACACAGGCTATCTTCCCTATTTTCAACCCATCTTCGATAGTCTCACCAACTTTGACTATCACGAAAAATTTTGCTCCTACGAGCAACAAGATTCTATCATAATACTCGGGCTCTTGAACCCGCACAAACACTTCTACAATTTCCTTTTCATACATGGGCAGTCTCACCCTTGCTGCTTCTTTTCTCCATCTATAGGCAAACTCCCTATATCTCTCGGTTGATTATTGCTTTATCTTTTCCAAAGAGTATCGATCAGAAACAATTTCTACGTTGTAAGCGAATCGATCGATAAAATCTTTGGCCAATGCATTCTAGCTGGTCCATTGTTGGGTTTTATGCGAGGTGAACCATTCAAGAGCTTCTATGCACAGGCTTCGGCTGAAGAGCCGCATCAATAGATCTTTATCTCTACCAACTCCAACGATCTAGTCGCAGTACGCTCTCAAGTGAGCTATAGGGTTCCCCACTCCTCCGAAAGTATCAAATTTTGGGATTTTGAACCCTTCTGGAAGGTCCAAATTTGGATGAATACATAAGTCTTCATAACTTAGCCCGGCAATATCAGGGATGCATTGGAGCTCCTTCATGGCTTTCTTGATATATTCTTTTATGTCAACCTTTGCCTCTTCCTTTGCCCTCCACTCCCTTTCCTGTTCCTCATAACGGTCCAGCTCAGAACCGTGCACATCATGATCGGCAGGGACGGGAATTCGGAAAGTGGTCCTTTTGGGTAAGGGTGGAGCTACAGAGGGACTCTGGGCATTTTGAGCGGTTTGATAATTTTGTGGAAAAGTCTGCGGATTGGTATTCTGATTTAAGTTGTAGTGTGGTGTTTGGGGATTAAAAGTATTTTGGTTTTGATTTTGCTTTTGATTTTGACGTGGTGGAGCGGTTTGATGGTGGGTATTTTGAGGATGGGGTGGGATATGGGAGTGGTTGTTTTGAGGAGGAGTTGGTGTTTGGTAGGATGCGGAAGCATATTGGGGATTTTGGGTAGTCAGATCTATGATCGACGGATTCTTAGCAGGTGTAGATGGTTGGTTTTGAGCTGGATCCATATTTGAGGAAGGGAAGTAGATTGGAGGTCTCCCATCAGTAGCGTTAGCAGCAAACCCTGGTGGAGAAAGATCCTATCTCCTTTGCATTTTTACCCTGATCGCTGCAATCTGTTGCATCAGCTGCAGAATCAATTCATTCTGGTCCGCTATGGTGGGTTGAGCCACCACAACATCAGTAAGACTTACTTCTTCATTACTATCTCCCATGATTGTCTTTCTTTTGTCTGAATCTCGTTTAGGGAAGGAATCTGCGGGACCTTTCAATCTGGTGAAATAGGGATGATCTGCCAGCTTTCGGTCAACACAAATTAGTTTCAAAGTACATGAGAGAGAAAACCAACTCAAACGAGGACTTGTCAATGCAAATTAAGAATATAAAATGCATAATATCATACAGAGAGGAGATAGACACACAAGTTGCTTTGTTTGAGGATATCTTCAACTCAGGAGTAAGGACGGAAACACATTTTTTAACAAGCAGGAGTTTGCTTGTTATAGTTTTGACACTGTCTCAGAAAGGATAAATCACGTTGAGCTAAGGTCTTCTTGCAGCTGCTCTTTGTCCTTCGTATCTTCATGTAACCTAAAGGGGGAGAATGAAAATTTTTAAAGATAGGGGTTGGGTCTTGGAAGGGTACCTACGTATCTCACAAGGAAAATTCAGGCCTAACGTAGTTCGAGTACAAAAGAGAAATTTTTCATTCATTCATTCATTGGGATTACAAGGAAACGGAAAAAAAATCAAAACTTTAAAGATGAACCAATGACTCCATGTCAGTCATTTTCTTCTCTTCATCATCTTTATCTTACCACAAAGAACGGTCTCAACTTGAATCTTTCCCATTCTGATGAGGAATTTGAGGTCATGGCGGAACTCGGGATACTTTTCAATGTTGTGGTCTATGGCGTGATGATGATAGGGACGACACTTTTGGATTTTGTGCTAAAGAGAATATTGCATGTCCACATTCTTGTAGTAATGGGTAAAGACGCCATTCTGAACAAAATCTGAGTAGATTTCCCCATTGTTTTCTTGAAATGTGTGAATGAGCAATGAAAGAATCTGGTTCATTCTGTGACTGGTATGTCAAGACGTTGTTCATAACATGCAAGGATGACGCAGTCACCCCAATTGTTAGGAGTACTATCCATACTGAATAAATAACGGACTGTGTTTTTGAACCCAATACACTCCTCTATTGTATGACCTTTCTCCCTTGGATGACATTCACACGTCTTGCGGAGATCTCCTAATCCCGCTTGGGGGGACGCTTTCTTAACGGGTCCTAGGAGGCCCCTAGACCGATAGTGCTCAAAAACAAGAGCGCACGAGATGACCTCTATCTTCTTCCGGCCTTCGTGCGGATATGCATCCAGAGAAATTTTGTTGTCTCCGTTTGCTAGACATCCGTTTAAAGAAGGTGGGCGGGCAAGTAACTCCCCATAAGTATCCTCTTCATAACTTTCTTTATTGATCTCCTGCTTGGGGCTTTCAGGAGGAAATAGTGACTCATACAGGTGCTTTCCACGCTGCTTTTGCGTCTCGACCCTCTCTTCTTCACTTGGTTCAGTTTGAATACCCTTTCCTTTTTCCATAGCAGCGATCTTGCCTTTCCTGAGATAGTAGAGTAATGTTTAGGATTTGGAGATGAGGTTTGTCTTTTGAGTGAGAAACTTAAGACTCAGAAAGTTTTAGTCTGACATTTGTAATAGTTACTTCTGTATATTTGGAAATTTCTGGGAAGGAGTGGATTTCCGATATCCTCATTCATAGCAACATAACACATAAGCAATTAATAACATATATATCACGTGCTACGACATATTGAGGGACCCTTTTGTGCCAAGGGTGGGACTAGCGCATTGAATGATGTACACGTGAAATGAACCAAATAAACAATTCCCCCCCAAAATGAATTTCACAAGTGAATAATAATGTTCAACAGAGGGGAAAATAATGGATAAAACATTAAAGACAAACCCACACAGGGGACATTTAAAAGTGCAATAAAAGCAGACCCACACAGGGGCTAAAATGACAAATACATATAGCAAAACCCGCTCAGGGGCAAAATCCACTATGTTGCAAAAGATGATCTTTCTCCATCGCCGTCCCCCTGAGTCTTGTATTGATAAAACATATATCTTAGCATCAACAGGAATCCTTCACCCAGACGTCCTTTGTCTTTGAAGCTTTCGTATCGCATCCTCTCGATTTTCTCCTTGACCCTGGCATCGAAATCATCATAACTGCGCCTTAGTCTTTCCACCTCTTGGGTTGCCTTCTCAAGAGTATCTTGGTTCTCAAGAAATTTATGTACACTTCTTGGGCCTCTTTCTTTACCTCTTGTAACTCGGTCACAACTTTGACTTCTTTGTCCGTTACGCTGTGAAAGCTACGCGGTGTTTGGGAGGAGACGTTTTGTATGTCCTTCTTCAGCCATTCTTTGTAATCATTGTCATATCCAGCATTGAATCTGTCAGGGGTGATGGTGTCTTTATCCATACGCTTAGCACTTTTCTATTCTATGAACATTTCATATGCGTCGTGCACTCTATCATCTCCAATATTGTATACATAAGACCCACAGTACGCCTCTTTGGGTACAATTTTTGTCCTCCCAAACTGTTGCAAGACTCGTAAGGGTGCATAAGGGAGAATTCCCCGAATACTTGGTAGAGGAAGCACAACCTATCTGCTGTTCTCCACGACGACTTCTTTGGAGATGAAACAGTCAAGCATCCATTGGAGATCTTCTTCCCTCAATTTGGAGAAAATCTCAACCCATCTCCCCCTTGTTCTCCGATTATTCATATTCACCCAGAACAACATATCATCCAAATATTTAAGGGTGTTCTTGTTGTCAAGAGTATGCAGCCCCCGAATCCCATTACCCTTCGCTAAATGGCTGAGGATCCACCATTGAAGGAGCAAGTTGCATCCTTGGAAGTATCAATGCCCCTCTTTTCATATTCCCAGGGATCGATACATATCGGACAGGAAGGCCGGAGCTATAGGATGTTACTTTGTTGTTCCTTGGTTCTCATACCCTTTGAATAGAGTATGTGCAAGTGTTATAACTCGGGTATTGGTGCTCAGACTTCGGCCATGCGGGAAGACCATCGTTCCCAACAACGGTACATCAAATGCTAGAGGACGAATCTCGTTCCATTCTCTATATGAGAGCTTGAACTCTCGGTTGTAAGTGGAGTAGAAGCTCGCATGTCCAAATCGGATATAAAGAGATCTGAATGCTATATAGGATTCTTGGCACCAGTAGGCAAAGTCTTTCCCCAACCCGAACCACTCCGAAATGTTTTCTACAGAAGGATTAATAGGGATGAAGATGTCTTCTTGATTTCTTGCCTTCCTTTCTATACAAGTCCCTGCTGTATCTATGCAATCTCTGATCTCCTCCAAAGTCGAGATGATTTCGGTGGTTCCAAATTGAAACATCAATCGTTGGCTATCCCAATAGCCTATAAGGACCTCAACCAATTCCGGCCAACCGTTCATGTTGATTAATTCCATCATAGCACCCACGTATTTGTTGAGGTCTCTTCTGTGATCCCCATCCAGATTATTATACCACATCGTGAGTTGAGGTGGCGCTGATATGACCATGTCAAACTTTGGAAAACGGTCCATATCTACAAAACAAAAGCTAGTTAGGTTTACCCACCCCAAATTGGTTTGCACACGTACATCATTCAAATGTCAAATAATATGATGTGTCGTGAGGTCAAAGACCTTAAACACGATTTTGGCAGTTTTCTACTAAATAGACTTAATACACCTTGGGTATTAAGCCATCTTAGGCTAATGCTTAATTTTTGGTTTTGGTTTCGCTCTAGCTTAGGCTTACTAGAATAACTTTCAAGTTGACGGTTACCCGAGTCAGACAAACATCGGGTGAAGCTAGCAAACGACGTCAGATGACCGCATTCCGACTTTTCGTTTGATACTTCCAAATGAAATTATTGTGTATTTCTGAAGACATATGTGAAAAACCACGTAACTTTAGTTTTCCTAATGTATCTATTTGTTGTTTGGTGGAAAAATTCCATGAAAGTGCAACAATTCAACAATAAGGTTAAGTAAACAAACAAACAAATATTACAAACAACAAAATAAAGTTAGTTTTAAGGTTAGAATCCTCCAAATCTCTAGTGGAGTCGCCATTTCTATTTTTTTTTACGTTTTCGAAAAATATTATTTTTATGAGAGTTTTATATGTTTTTGACTTTTTAGAGTTGCTACTTAATTTTTTAGAAAATTCAAGAAAATTATGTTTTCAAAATGACTTAAATAGAAAATCGTTTTGAAAACTTCAAAGGGGTTCGGGGATTCCTATTTATATTTTAGGAAGGTTTACAGCACCTAAAATATTCACTAACTCGCAATTATTTGACAACTAACTTGGTTTGGCTAAAATCGTTTAACTATTTTTTGAATTGAAAGTTTACTTAGAACTTGATGAGAGTTACATTAAATATTAACTTATCATCTTAAATGAGTTAATTTTATTTGCAAAATTTTCTATCCTTTTAGAATTCATTTGGAGTTAATTTTAAGTCGATAAAATATTTACGACGTTTGTGGGGATTTGGATTCTTTAACTTTAAAACCAATGACAAAGAAGCACATAAATAAGCGAAAATACGGGAGAGAGAGATATTTGGGTCCAAATCCGGGTTATCTGTCCGCCTGGATCGGTATTTGGACCCTTTTTTTGTAGGTTTTCCCCCACTTCATATGTACCTGTCCTAGGCTAAACAAAATAATACAGAATAAATAATAAAATCGACAAGGGGGACCTAGGCCTAACATAACAAAATACAAAATTTTGAGGAAAAATTTCTTTTGTCCTCTTGGACCACTTCCTTCGACTTCAAAAACTTGTACGCCAAATAAATGGATGGTTGACTCGATAGAGGAGTCGAGCCTTAATGGCTCTCTCGAAAACGCAAAGAGAGGGGAAATGGGAGTTCATGGTGAACTCAATGCCAATTTTTGCATGCAAATGAAAGCAGACGTCAGAGTTCATAAACATTCAAAGGAGAATAAGTAAATAAAAATGACGATGTTGTCGAATAAATTAAATTTATGGCAATATTTATGGCAAGATGCATCCTAGACCAATTTTAATTTAGCTAAAATCATTGAGCATATTATCCCACATATTCAACTGGGGAAAAGAAATAAAAAGAACTACGACCATGCTGGACATATGCTGAACAACTATTTATACAACTGATGGGTCCAAAACAAGAAAAAATTAAACCATTTTGTCTACCCACATATTCCATGAACTTCATTCATACAATTAAGAGAACTAAACCATGAAAAAAAACACTCTTTCATCTATATACACTAATCCTAGGAGCGAATAACATATGACCGAACCACTAGGAATTAACCTTCGAAGAAAAGTCAGCAGGCTAAACACATCAAGAAATCCATGTCAAATACTAAAACAAAATCTATCTATAGAAAATCTAGGAGTTGATAACTTATCGTACTAGAAAAAGATATTTAGAGGTAGCCATTCGGCAAGATTATCCGAAGCAGATGACCATAAATAATTGAACAAGATAGCCCTTATTCTTAAACCGGCTAGCCGGACATAAATACTAATAGTCCTTAAGAAATATAATACACAAGAGAATAGCATTTTTTTAAGCCATAACACAAAATAAGTGACTTAGCCAAGCAACAGTTTATACTTATGATAGATAACACAAATTAGACAAAGACGAAAAAAGGATGATTCTTCTAAAAGAAGAAACTTTGGTCAACTCATTATACAATACTAAAGAAAGACACCTACAACTTCCACACATCATACAACACTAAAAAAAAGCTCAAAGTGATGTTCAAACCAACCTCTAAAACACAGAGATTGAAGCAAAAGTTCAACAACCCACAAGGATTCAAGAAGACTGCTAATAGAGAAAACATATTAAAATAAGCCTTATGTAACTTAAAAAATAACACAAAGACATCTTAACGAGAAGAAATTGTTCGAGAGGTCGAAGCGGATCTACAAGTTAGAGAAGAGAGGAATCTATAAGCGAAATAAAGGCGATATTCTCACCTCTTCCGGGAGAGCGAAGAAGACAAGAACGAGCAGATAAGCATCGTCTTCACCACCACCGAAATGTAACTCCGAAAAGGTAGACAATCAAGGAAATGAAACAAAGGATTCGAACAAAATCTAAATTCCGGCTACCTCTGCCCCTTTTAGCATATTCGTGTATGGCTTAGCTATTCTCTTTTAAGATTTTGTATATTCTCTTTTCTGAAAATCTAACTTCAAAAGGTCCAACTGATTTTTTATTATTATTCTGATTGATAGCTTCTAAACCTTTTACTATGTTTTCTCTCTAAAAAAACTCATTACTATGTCTCTGTTTTTTTTTTTGGGGAAAATTTATCTTAGTTCTTCCCCGCCCCCCCAAAAAAAAAAAACAAATCCCCCCTAAGTAGTGAACAAGAAGAGATTATATATAGGAGAATTAGGGTTTTCGAAATTTGGGGGAAAGGGCAGAACGGGAATTCCGTATCCTCAAACAATTTTAATTCAAAAACATTCATCATATTTGCTAAACACCTTTTCTTCAAATTTTCAACCCATTCCGAAAAAGGAAGGGCAACGTACGAATCAGATGAATCCATCGTCCTTGCCGCTCGACGTGGCTCGATCTCGCGCAAGCAAAACCCAAAGTTGCAGCTGATTTTCTATGAATTGAGAGCGACGGGAAGGAAAAAGACAAAACGCACAAGTGAGGCACATACCGAACCAGCCATGTCGCTCACGCGATGATACTGCTTGGAGCTTTGCATCGAAAAATAAAAGGAGCACGTGGGTAGTTTTCAGTGTTGCCTCGTACTGTTCTGAGTTCCTTCGCGTGAAGAAGAGAAGGGGAAATATATAGAAGTTCAGCTCCTAATGAGTACTGGATCGGGTCGGGTTACTTTGGCGTGAAAGGTGGGCTGGGAGGTTTTGATGGAAATGCCAAATAAAGGCCCAACATGGTCAATCAAAATGGGTCAAGAATACTAAATTGGTGAGGACTACTGAGCCTTGGGCTACTCGAATTACAATTATAACCAATTGAAATCCCCAGCACATCCACATTGAATTAATTGGCTATATGAAATAAAAAGCAATGAACTTATAAAATTAATTAACAATCTTTTAATTAACCAAATGGAATAATCAATCTGAACAATAAACTAACTTGAAAACATAAACTATTTTCCAAATCTTACCAATTGTCTAAATATTTTACTAAAACTGAAGTTTCTTTTTTTTTAAAAAAACCACTTAAAAACATTTAAATCTTTCATAAAATCTAGTTAAATTGTTTAGAATTAAAAACCTAGTGGGCTTCCCTGCATCCGATCAACTCATACCTCCCAGCCTTGTAACTTCAACTTAGACTTAGGGCTGGCCTTTAATCATATAACAGTGGGTCGAAATAGGGTGTCAACACCCATGACCCAAAATAACTTGTAGAACGTATCAAGTGTTAGTTTCTATTTCTAAACAATTATTTGGAGGTTGTAGATTGTTTAAATAAGACTTTCAAATGTAATTACAATAGTGGTTGATGGAGATAAATACTAGATTGTACACCTAAGACTTGAATATATGGTCTAAATAGAATTTTAATTCCATTTGCCCTATAAAAGTATCGACCCTTATGTCATGGGGATTCAACATTTTTCATATAACTAGGAAGATTAGGTTTGCCTTAAATGCACATTATAATTTTTCAACAAAGGGTTTCTAATTAACAACATTGCAATTACCCAGTTGCACAACTTAATAATAGTGATAACTTCTACCTACCTATTGTAAATGAATATGTCTCCTATAAATAGTAATAGGTTTAATTAAATATATGACCAAGCTGATTGTGTTCTTCTAAATTTAAAGGTGAAGTAAATTCAAACATAGCATTAATCGGATGAAAGAAAAAATGTGTGGTATAATTCTTGATAGAGTCTAAAATGCTAATGTGCACAACAAATATTAGTTAACCTCTTTCCTCCAGGAGATTGGATTTCTAAAGAAATGGTTACGAAAGATAAATATAAGTACGTGAGATTGAGATTGTCATGACATTTCTGAAAGGAGAATTGTGTTTTATCCTACTTTGTGAACTCATCAGAACCTTAGATTTATACCTACCGAAAGGATTTGATAGCATATTAGGACTGTCATGTTGTAGGAACTATTGATAAAGAACCCTTCAAGGCCACAACTTATTTAATTCTATGAGTAATTATTAGGTTTCTGAAGGTGTCAATGTAAAATGAAGAGTTGACTTTTTGAAGATTTGCTACTTTTATGAAAAGTTGTGAACCTTTTTGAATTGTTATGACTTTTATGAAGAATTGTGACTAGTCTGAAGAGTTGTGACTTCTATCAAAAATTACATTTTTTCAATAAAATTATGACTTTTTTGAAGGGTTGTGACCATTCCTATAAGTCCAAATAAGCACTCGCTCACACTAACCTCTGTTGTCTATATATATAAAGGAGTTTCCTCTTATTTTTCAATAACAAATAACTAATTTCTAAATTTCCTCTTCTACAAATCCTAGTATTATAAGTGTAATTTACTGTTGTTGAGTGGATTCCCGACACCGTGGTTTTTGGTATCAATACATCAGTGAGTAATATATTCTAACCTCTGATACTTGAGGGAAAGAATTTTCTTATGGAGATTGTACATTCTATGAGCTCGATTTTCTTCTTTGAGAAAAATATTTGATTTATTTTTGTTTTAGGTTCTAATTTTCTTTAGTGTTTTAAGGTTTATACATTTAAAAATACTCATTAAAATAAGTATATTAGTAATACAGGTTGAAAAACAATAATAGTTACACGCCAAAGGTGGCTTGGAAATTTAGTCTTTTATGTAGGCATGTTCCATTATACACAAACATTCTACGGGTTAGTTTTGATGTTTCTTTTTTCTTTTTCTTTCCTTAGGGGAAGAGTGTTTTTAAAGCTTATGCTGAAAGGTATTAAGTTTATCTTCATATAAAGCATAGGTGTCTTCTTTTCCTAGGGAGTATGCCCAACTTTTGGGTTTTTTCCTTTAGTTTCTTTTTTCTTTATCCAAGAGTTATTTCATAGCCCAAACTAGATTGCTTTCTGATGTGGACTTATGAAGTTTCTTCTTTCTTTTTCTATGGTTTCATCGTTAAGAGCAGAGTCCGATATTGCTTGCTAAATGTCAGCAAAGGAGGAGGTGGGGAGAGTTGTACACTTGTTGTATTTAATGGGAGTGCATCTATAATAAATTACATTTGGCTTAAAATTTACCAAGTATTAGAGTATGACTTTGGCGAAGGTTTACCATATTCTCTTGTATAATGGCCAAATGTTGATGATAAGTGGGGATTGGAGGCTGAAAAAAGAGCTAAAGGTTTAGGCACCTAGAAGGATAGAATTTTATATCTTCTGAAGTGTTTTTAGGCTCCAAAAGATTGAAAGAAAAATGCTTTTAGAAGTAAGATTTCAGTGAAAAAGTATATCAAGTCTGAGTATCCTAGTATGGATATCAAGAAATTCTTTGCCTCAATCAGCTAGGTGATTCCTTCTAAGCACTCATAGGGATCAAAAGGTTATCTTCGACAAAGCTCTTTGGTCTATATCATGTAGAGATATATTCCGCCGTTTGCATCAATTAAAAATGAACTTCATTCTTTTATATATGTATTGATTTTTATTAAGAAATGAAAGTTAAAAATATATCTCCCGGGATCGAGTGCACCCTATACTGTCTGATTCTCCTATTAGAGCCAATACTTATAAGGATGGTCACAGATTTTGTGGAAGTTTGATAATCACTGAAGTTGAGTTTGGTAAACTTGAAGCTGAATTTGACACTTCTCCTACGTTCCTCAGGCATGCTTGAATTTCATGCTAATTTCAATTGTGCTTTTATTCATCTTCCATTTGTAGAAACTTTTTTCTCTTCTAGACGGATAAGTTAATAACTACTAGGGAGTTGGATTAGATAGAGCACGTGGTAGTGGTAAACCTTCTCTTCCTATTCGTAATCCACTTGCATCAGCTCGTGGGCTAGGGCTAGCACCAAAAGGAAGAGCTATGGTATTTATGTCGAGGGCTCGTGAAACACTACCTCTACCTCCTGGTTCTCCTAAAACCCTTTACATAGAGGGACTTCCTCCGGACAGCTTCAGAAGAAATGTAGCTCATATCTATTCATATGTCATTTATTGAATCATTATTAATTTCAGAATATATTTGTTTCTTTTACCCTACTACACTCAAAAGATATTTGGGAACAAGCAACATATAATGATTCAAAGATATTTGGGAAAAGGCACCAAATATAATAATTTAGTAAATGACATCTCAAAGGATATAAAGCACTTCTCTTCTAGAGTTGTCCGGAGGAAGTTCCTCTGTGTATAGGGTGTTTGATGCACCACCAGGGAGACGTAGTATTTCACGAGACATCGACATAAATACCATAGATCTTTCATTTAGTGGTAGCTCTGGCCCACGAGCTGATAAAAGTCGATCACGAACAAGAAGGGAAGGTGTACTACCACCACCTTCTCTAGTTAATCCAACTCCATTCTAGTTATTAGCTTCTACATCTCGAAGACAAATATATTGTTACAAGAGGAGGAAGAAGAATAACAAAAACAAAATCCAAATTAGTATGAAATTCAAGCATGCCAGAGGAATGTAGGATCAGTGTCAGCCTTTTCTAGAGACCATGCTTTTTGACATTTGTTGCATTGAGCCTAGTCTTTTCCAAGACTATTGTTGTAACCTTAGTTGTAAACTTTTCAATTTTGAATATGATGGTACATTTATATTCGATGTGAAACAAGAATAGATGGCTGCATATGTGGGAATATTTTTCCATATATACTGGGCTCAACAAGTTTACATGGCCACGACATTCGTATGAACCATCAATTTGGATCCATAGTATTTTTGTCAATACTGTGATTCAAGGACGTATTTTAATTCACAAGTAGTGAAGCTTTAAAGAATTTATAAATTTTTCCTTCTCCTGGCTCACAAAAAAAAGAATGGAAAAGAGTTGTGACATCGTATTGAATCAATTAAGGAAAAGTTATAGCTAATTGATGAATTATACTTTGTTTCATTATGATGCAATCTTTTTCTAATTTGAGGTTTATAGTTACTAGAATTACCAGTTTGACAATCATATCAGCTTACGAAAGGAATGTTCATTCAAGATGCATTAAAAGGGAAAGTTGTGTTAATGACATTGGTAGCTTCTCTGCCTGGTCATTATCTTATTTGGTTGATTTGTCACTTTGACTTGAATATTTGTACCTCAGTAAGTTATTTTAGTATGTTAAATTGTGGATACAAATACATACATTTGTTCATTGTATGTTTCGTCTATTTCAGTATTTTCTATTGTCCACAAATACGAAAAACACTTTTGGAACTAAACAAATCATTCTTTCTTATTCTTGTAGGATGTGCTTTACTTGTGGTATGTTGCTTCCTCTTCTTGTTTACATATTTATGCGAGTCAATCTCCTTGATTCTGGTAGTGTGTGATTTCCATTTTTATATTTAAGCCTACTTTTCATAGATTTTGAATATCTTATTTTTATTTTATTTTTGCATTGATCATTTAGAATTAGTGTCATCATTCAAACATAAGTTTTAAATATAAGTTATTGAAGCAAATATTATGTGTTGTTTCTTCTCTACCTTTAGCAATACAACTCAAATTTACTAGAGCATATCTATTAGGCTGATATATCAATATATTACCATTATTTTCCTTGTGAGTCTTCTTATTTGGCTTGATATGCAACCATATTTACTAATGATGATTTCTATATATTGTATCTTTCATATTTTCTTGCAACCATATTTACTAATGATGAATTCTATATATTGTATCTTTCTTATTTATAGAATCATGGTTGATTGCTCAATTTGTTATTATTAACTCATCTTGTGGCAATTTATACCCAACACTATTTCTAATGTCATGTAGGATTCTTTTATTTCTTTCTTTTGAACGATGGCTTTCATGAAGTTGTTTTCTAGATCATTACAGCTAACACTGCTACCTTGCATGCTCAAAATCTATGTCAGAAGCAAAAGACATCGGATGATTCCAATTTGTCTAAATGTTTATCACAAAATTATGCTATTCTGATGGGAGGTAAAAGTACACAATGGAATGTGCAAGCTCGTCCAGACACTATCGTCATAAAAATGATTTGGTATATTTCTACGTTCCACTAATTTTAACCTTGGGCTCCAAATATTTTTTAGATTGGATTGTAGCAAGAGAATTTTATTTTTCCTATGTACTTGTGCAAGAAGCCACTGTTGGAATTTGTTTTCGCCCCTCTATAAATTAAATTTTAGAAAATATATGTTAAATTTTCCAACCTTTTCGCTCAAATTAAAAACCTTTTTTTCCTTCATCCCTCTTTCGACCTTCAATTAACTCTTACGTTAACCTTTTGTCTCAATAATATCATCGATGCAAACCTTTTTGGTTCATATTTTATCTTATTTTTGACAAGTCGTCTAAAGTAAAAATATTTAACATTTTTTTATTATGTTGCAAAATCTGATTGGTCTTAATTCAAATCCATCTCAAATAAATAATGAAAAAACTACGTATGATTCATATTTTGAGCCAATAAGCATTGAAACTAATATCAAAAAAAATTAAATTCGTGATATCTTTGCATTGACGTATTTTAAATCAACCGGTAATTTACTACCCAATTCATATTTGGAGATCTATCTAAAATCGATACTTGTATTGTTTGATCGTCAATTTAAAAAACGATTAATATTTTTTATTAATATTATGTTTTCTATCAGTTATCCAATTCTGTTGTTCAGTTTCCTCTTTTTATTATTTTTTTCATCTTTTATTCTCAATTAATAAAGATATCTAGGATTTAACCTTGAAGTGGACTTACATGTTCATACTGTTTGAATTTGTATTATTTTCATTTTTGGTTGGCATTGCAAAATAGTTTATTTTCATTCTTTTATTTTGAATTTTTGATACATGCAAAAGAAAAATTATAGTATACCTACATAGTTGCTTAATTAAAATCATCTTCTATTGAACTAACCATTGATGAATGAATTTCGTTGTTATTTTCTCCCTTTCTATTTTATTCTTAGTTCAAAAAGATTTAAAATTTAAAATAGTTAACAAGATCCAAGAATTAAAATACCATGGAACCCAAAATCAGGCCAAATATACGGTCCCATATATTTAGTAATTTCAAATTATTTTAATGGAGAAGGGACTAAATTTTCCTTAAACTATGGGACTTTGCATAAATTTACACTTCATCAACGTTATGAGTGCGGATAATAACAAATAAAGGTAGGTTTGAGACCAAAGGTTGACGTCGGGGGCATTTGGGGACCAAAAGCTGAATGGACGGAAGATTTTCACCATTTCATTAGTTGAGAGAATTTTAGGCCCCTCTTTGTAAATATTATATCATTTTAATACATGAATGTGTATTGACCTTTTCACTTAACTCAATGAATTCCTAATTAAAATCTATCCTTTTGACTTTAAGTTTAACATTATTTCCTACGTAGAACCACATTGATTTAGATGAAAATAAGATGAAAATCCTCAAACTCTTCTCTATCTCAACTCACGTGGTCGGTGGATCTTGAGTCTACATTCCATCTAGGATAAGATTAAGTTAGCAAATAAGTGCTAGAAATACATGTAGTACTTAGAGTTTCATTAAGAAACATTACCTTTTTTGGCTCAATACATTCACGAGCAAAATACCCCAGCACTTTGCAATTGTAGCACCTCGTTTTGCTCTTATTTCTCTTCTTGAGTAAGCCTTTTTATTTCTTGGAGTTTAGGTTCTTGTTTTTCTTAGAGGGTCCGTCTCTGGTGTTTTTGTCTTTCTCAGTTATTTTTCGATTCTTCTTGTGTCTAAAATTTGAAGATTCTGTACCACTTGACTCTGACACAAAGGTATTAGAAGAAACTTTAGTAGCACGAATATGCTCATCTTCATCATTAATATAGTGGGCAACATCAGAAAATGGTTTGATGCTATCAATAGGTGTTACATTTACCTTCAAATGTTCCCAGTTATTGGTAAGTGACCGAATCACTGCCTGAATCTATTGGTCATCTTAAAGAACTTGACCAATACTTTTGAGTTAAGCGATCATTTGACATCACCGTAAGGTGTTGTTTGATATTTTGATCTTGAGTCTTCTTGTAAGTGTCAAATATTATAGTCAACTATCAGAGGTGGATCACAGACATACCCCATATGTTCCTCGTAGATTTTCCCACATAGCATGAGGAGTAAGGAATTTATCACATTCATGTATGAGGTCATCAATCACAGAACTAGCTAGTATTCCACGGAAAGTGGGATTATCCTTTCTCCAAGCTTTATAAACTTCAAGATCCCTATATATTGTTTAGTGTTACTCTCTTCTGGTTGATTCAGAGAGAATTTTCCTCTTTCAGTACATACCATATTTACGATTCCAAATGTCATAATTGTCACCATTAAGATTTTCACATTGTTTATGTTAACAATGATAAATTTTTTATGTCGTGCATATATTTTGAGATATAATAAGGCAAGAATATTTCATCGTTCATGCATATGACATACATATTCAAGCAAATCACTTCTCATAAAGGTTTCATATTCAACGAAAAGACATGTTAGCATTCAATCATTATCTACAAATTAAAAATTCAATCAAATTTTGAACTAATTTCTTTATGTGTATACCAATATATTGAAGACTTTAATAACAAAGATTTTTAAATATAATAAATAAACTGGAAAAAAAAACAAACTACATAATTTATATATTGTAATTCGAAAAAGCAATAACATATTAAAAGTCATCTAAATCTAAAATCCTCTCACAAGTCTTCAAGGTAATAAATATAAACCCTAAAGAGCTGACTGACAAATGTCGTGATAAGTAAAAGTAAATTTATTAATCCAAGGTTCATAGAGAGTGTCTTTTAAGTAAACTAAGACTCTCCAACTTGAAATTTCAACAAATCCTACGAATTCAGCGCACTTTAATTTAAAGAGGTGAATAAAATCATGTTCTGAAACATTAAGGGATATCTTCTAACACTTAAGTTCTGTTAAATTTTTTTCTTGTTTGTGTTGACCTTGGATTACTAATTTTGATGACTTCACGCCCTTAGAGACATGTCTTACGATGTTGTTCTCTTCTACATTGTCCCTTTGCTTTACTTCGAGAATTTCCAGTTGGAATAATTCGAGTTTGTTCATGTTCAACCATGTGTGAAATATGAATAATAAAATCATAGGAATTTTTGAATTTTTATATGTGACAATACATGCCAATATCGTTGTAGAAGACAAAAAATGTTTAAAGAGCATAAGGACTAAATGAATTTATCAACACTAATCTTATTGACATGCTTATTATATATTTAAGTCATAAAAAAAAAATCTAATATGACTATTTTAAAAAAACACATAATATTAATATTATAACCAACAAATATATGCAATAGAGGACTTCACACTTTTCCATATTAAAAAAATAGCAACAGTATAACTCGTACTACACTTCTTTAGTACTAGCACTGCACTAATTTTTCTTTTCAAGAATTTTAAAAAATGCATAAAATCATTCCCCTTTTTAATTTAAAAAAGAATCATTAATATAGTGCAAAACTTTTCAACTCTTCAAGAAATACATTGTACTGGTATATTCTTTCTTCTTTCAATTTTCATTAGAACAATCATCTTTTCACAAAAAAGAAAATAGACCCACAAATTTCAAAAAGAAAAAACACGGACCCACGAAATAATGGAGAAATAAATTTTTCCAGATCTGTTGTTCAATGGAACAATGGATAAAATAAATATATTATTCGTTTACAAATAAGATCCATGGAATAATTGTATCACATTTGATTTTAGATCAAAAGATGGCGAGTTCAATTCTCATCGGATCTATATCCAATCTCATTCTCGTCGAATTATATGTCTTAAAGGTAAGATTAATTTTAATTTCATATTCGCATATTTTTTATTCTCTACATCCAAATTACTTTTTTCCAATAAGAAAAATTTTCTGAAAAATAACACTTAAGCACTGTTTATTTCAACAAATAACATCTCACACATGGAATAATTAATGTCCCTCTGATAAAACTGTCATTATTAACAGCAAGAGGAAGAATATTTTATGTATTTTGACCGTAGAAGAAAACTAATCAATAATATCTTTTTTGAGGGTTTGCTCCGATTGGGACTTTGAATCTCAAGAAAAGGAAGTGCAATGGCAAGAACCAAGTATCCTCTTGGGTTGTTTGATGTCAATGTTAAAAAATAAATGGTCTGTCATTTTTCTTTTTCTTTCTTTTTTTGTTTAAGATATTTCTCTCTTTTTTCAAGTGTGAAGAACTATTATAAATGGACTGTATGTTACCGTTAAACAATGTAACTGTTGCCACTCTTTTCAAACAATATTTGGCTTCTTTTTCAGAAAACATATTGGGTCAAGTGGCATCCACATGAGCAACCCACGACCCTAAATAACTTATAGAACGTATCAAGTGCTAGTTGCTATTTCTAAACAATTAATTTGTAGGTAGATGGTTTAAATAGGACTCTCGAATGTAATTACAATAGTGGTTTATGGAGATAAATACTAGATTGTACACCTAAGACTTGAATATATGGTCTAAATATATTTTGAATTCCATTTGCCACTATAAAAGTATCTACCCTTTTGTCATGGGAATTAACCATTCTTCGTATAAATAGGAAGATTATGTTTGCCTTAATTGCACATTATAATTTTTCAACGAAGGGTTTCTAATTAACACCATTGCAATTACCCAGTTGCACCACTTAATAATAGTGCTAACTGCTACATACCTATTCTAAATGAATATGTCTCCTATAAATAGTAATAAGCTTAATTAACTGTATGGCCAAGCTGATTTGTTCTTCTAAAATTAAAGGTGAAGTAAACTCAAACATAGCATTAATGGGAGGAAAGACAAAATTTGTGGTATAATTTTTGATACAGTCTGAAATGCTAATGTGCACAACAAATGTTAGTTAAAATTTTTCCTCCAAGAGATTGGATTTCTAAATAAATGGTTTCGAAAGATAAATATAAGTACGTGAGATTGAGATTGTACCTATCGAAAGGATTTGATAGCATATTAGGATTGTCATGTTGTAGGATCTATTAATAAAGAACCCTTCAAGGTAACAATTTATTTAATTCTACGAGTAATTGTTAGGTTTCCAAAGGCGTCAATGTAAAATGAAGAGTTGTGTCTTTTATAAAGAGTTGATTATTTGAAGAGTTACTACTTTTATGAAAACTTGTGAACCTTTTTGAATAGTTATGTTGCTAGTGTGAAGAGTTGTAACTTCTATGAGAAGTAACATTTTTTTCATAAAACTATGGCTTTTCTGAAGGGTTGTGACTTTCTAAAAGGGGTGTGACCATTTGTATAAGACCAAATAAGCACTCGCTCACACTAACCTCTGTTGTCTATATATATAAAGGAGTTTACCCTTATTTTTCAATAACAAATAACTAATTTCTAGACTTCCTCTTCTACTAAGCCTTGTATTATAAGTGTATTTTACTGTTGTTGAGTGGTTTCCCAACAACGTGGTTTTTTGTACCAATACACTGGTGAGTAATATCATTCTACCATATGATTATATATTCTAACATCTGATACTTGAGGGAAAGAATTTTCTTAAGGAGACTGTACATCCTATGAGCTCGATTTTCTTCTTTGACAAAAATATTTTATTTATCAAATTTGATTTGTTTCAGGTTCTATTTTCTTTAGTGTTTTAATGTTTATAGATTTAAAAATACTCATTAAAATAAGTATATTAGTAATACAGGTTGAAACACAATAATAGTTACACGCCAAAGGTGGCTTGGAACTTTAGTCTTTTATGTAAGCTTGTTGCTTTATACACAAACATTCTACAGGTTAGTTTTGATGTTTCTTTTTTGTTTTTATTTCCTTACGAGGAGTGTGTTTTTGTAGATCATGCTGAAAGGTATTACGTTTATCGTCATCTAAAGTATAGGTGTCTTGTTTTCTTAGGGAGTATGCCCTACTTTTGGCTTTTCTCCTTTAGTTGCCTTTTTCTTTCTCCAAGAGTTATTTTTTAGCCATAAGTAGATTGCAATCTGATGTGGACTTCTGAAGTTTCGTCTTTATTTTTCTATGGTTTCATCGGTATCAACAGAGTCAGATATTTCTAGCTAAATGTCAGGAAAGGAGGAGGTGGGGGAGAGTCGTACACTTGTTGTATAGAATGGGAGTGCATCTAGAATAAACTACATTGGGCTTCAAGTTTATACAGTATTAGAGTATGACTCTGGCGAAGGTCTACCATTTACTCTTGTAGAATTGCAAAATGTTGATGATAACTGGGGCCGGGAGGCTGGAAAAAGAGCTAGAGCATTAGGCACCTTGAAGGATAGATTTTTATATCTTATGAAGCGTTCTGAGGATCTAAAAGATGCAAAGAAAAATGCTTTTAGAAGTAAGATTTTAGTGAAAGTGTATTTCAAGTCTTAGTATCCTGGTATGGATATCTGTGGACACCCAATTTTGGCCTAATATTTTTAAAAAAATTCGTAATTTTGGGCCACAACGCTAAGCCCGTCATTTGAGCCCATTTTGAGTTTTTATTTAACTTGCTAACTAGGTCAAAAGACGGAAAAATTTTACAGAAAAAAAAGGGGAGCCGCAGCCCCCCTCTTCTCTCTTCCTCCCAACAGCCTTCCTCTTCTCTTCTCCCGTCCCTCTCCCCTCTCCCGTCGCCCCCTTCCTCTCCCCTTCCTTTCTCCTTCCTCTCCTCTCTTCCTCCAAACATCCCCCAGCCGCCTCCCTCACAGCCCTTCCTCTCTCTCACAGACCGCCCCTTCCCTATCCCTTTCTCTTCTCCCTTCCTCCTCCCTTTCTCCCGTCGTCCCCCTCCTCTGTTCACTTCTCCTCTTTCTCTCCCACCCCCAACAACGAGAACATCTGTGCAGATCTGGCAAAACCAGCATCCCACCGGAAAGCAGAAGCAGCCACCAGCAACAACAACAGTTGCGAAAACAACGCAGCAGCAACAGCAAAATCGCAGCAGCTTCGGCCAAAGAACTCCGGCAAAAGACCGAGTTTCGATCGTCCGAGAGACCACAACGGTAACTCAGATCTATTTTTCTTGTTTGAATCGTTATTCCGTGGTTATTTTTTTTAAGATGAAGATTGTTTTGTCATTAGTATAATCACTGTGATTTGTTTTAATTTAAGTCATGTAGTTATGCAAATATTTGTGTTCTTGGTCTATTTTTGTGATAAATTGGGTGATTAGTGTTTGTTATTAAGTTAATTTATTTGCTCTCATCCATTGATATTTAGTAATTAATTATTATTTTATATTATTTGTTGTGCGTTACTTTAAAATTTTTTAGCATTATCCATATGTTATTTGGGATACCGTTTAAATTTATTGTGCGTTTGATCTAGTTATTACATTATTTTATGTGTTTGCTTTAACATTATCCTATTGTCATTCATGTTTAGTTATTTATGAATTTTGTTTGGAATTAATTATATTCTCCAGCATGTTAGTTCCTGTCATTATTATTATTATAAGTGCTTTGAATCATTGATTTGATATTTTACTAATTATATTTTCTTTTGTACTTAAATTAAATTATTCATAGTCATTAATGATAATTTAGATGTTATTGTTTATTTTATTTTATTTTCTTACAATACTAGATAGGAAGTTGCAGTAATTTGTTGTTATTATTATTTGCTTTATTTAACAATTGTTGATCTTATTTTATCAAGAAGGCTCTCCATTGATTAATTGCATAGTTTCCTTTTTCTTTTGAAAATTTGTTTATTTGACTATAGTTGGGTTGTTATTATTTAAATTTTATTATCGTGCTATTGTGTTGTTATTATTTGGGTGTTGCATCTTAGTATATTGTTTTTTAAAATTGTTGAAAAGGGCCGATGAAAAATCTATCCGTCGGATTTATAGGCCTTTCCATTTTTAAAAAGACGGAAATTTTTAGTTTAAGTTTATATAAATTGTTTTGTTAAAATTGATGAAAAGGGCCGATGAAAAATCTATCCGTCGGATTTAGAGGCCTTTCCATTTTTAAAAAGACGGAAATTTTTAGTTTAAGTTTATATAAATTGTTTTGTTAAAATTGTTGAAAAGGGCCGATGAAAAATTTATCCGTCGGATTTAGAGGCCTTTCCATTTTTAAAAAGACGGAAATTTTTAGTTTAAGTTTATATAATTGTTAAAATTGTTGAAAAGGGCCGATGAAAAATTTATCCGTCGGATTTAGAGGCCTTTCCATTTTTAAAAGACGGAAATTTTTAGTTTAAGTTTATATAAATTGTTTTGTTAAAATTGTTGAAAATGGCCAATGAGAAAAACTCTCCGTCGGTTTTGGAGGCCTCCCCATTTTAAAAAGATGGAATTTTAATGCAAGTTTATATATTTTATATGTTGAAAATGGCCGATGAAGAAATTACCGTCGATTTCCAAGGCCTCCCATGTCAATAAGACGGATTTTTATTCTTAAGTTATTATTTGAGTTATTCATTTTTTGTTATATTTATTTGACATTAACTCTTTTACTAAGTGTCTTTACAGGTACACCGAGGTGCTTTTCCTTGAAATTATTCGAAAAAGTTCGAATTATATTTTTATTTCGTTATTTTGTAAATATTGACGTTAGGCAAGCCTTAGGCCGATGATTATTATTTTATTGTGTATATTGTATTTTTATTATTTGTATATTATTTTATTCTTCCTCAATTTGAAAAAAAAATGAATTCGGCCGGGAACCACAATTGTGGATTCCGAAGGGTGCCTAACCCCTTCCCTTCGGAATAATTTAAACCCCTTACCTAGAATCGAATTGGTTTCGTAGATCATAATTGGTTTCCTAGTTTTCCTAAAATTAGGTGGCGACTCTTTTCAAAACTCGTTTATTTTTAGAACTTTGGTAAAATTGAACAATTAATTAATTTTCGAGTTGCCGCGACGTTTCGCCCTATTTTAACAGAGTAGGGATGTAAACAGAAATTGCGACTCTGCTGGGGATTAATTAAGTTCTAACCACAAGATTTGACTGTTTGATAATTTGTTCTTGACTGTTAAAATATTATTTGTGCCGAATGTGTTTAATTTTTTATAAAATGGCATTGCATATCATGGCATTTTCCGATATATATGTATTGTATATTAAGGGACGATTTGCGGAACCGCAATCAGACTTTTTTATACTCACCCTTTTTTGAATTTAACGGCAATTTATTGGTTCGTTAGGCGTCCAATGGTTGTCGCGAGTTTCATCCCAAATTGTCCGTTTGGGTTTCCGGTCCTTTCAAAGCTACTCCTAGTCAACTAGCTTAGAGCCGAGCCAAATCCCGAATTTAGGAGCATTTGAACTAAGATGACCCAATACCTAAGGCGTGTTGGGCCCATTAGAAGACCACCTTGAGTCCAAAACGGCCCACGGCCTAATTGGACGTTCATACTTATGCGTTTAAATTTGAAGGATGTATACGGTATTTGAGAAAATCATTGTCTCATAGGGTAAGGATTAGATTATACTTTATATAAGTTAAAGAAAGTGCTTTAAAAGCTACTGGTCCATTCAAAGACGTTGTCACCCGAAGATTACAAAAATCAAGAAAGAAGAGGGACCTTTCGTGGAGGCATAGTTTAGGGTCGTACCCCTGCGTGGGACTGATTATTTTGTATACCTTTTCCCTATTATGTATCCCCATTAAGTTTTATTCATAAAATTTGTATAAATTTGAGTTTTGGGGCAATGAAATATTTCAAGTGACGTATACATCCCTCAAATAGCTAGGCCCACCCTTGGCACAAAAGAGTCACATATCTGTTTAGAATGCGCAATATTTGTTTATGTGTTATCACTGCTTATGTGTTTACACCTATATGTGATATCTTGTATTATTACCACCTCCAGGCACTAACATATTGGTCTTTTGAGTTTTTTGATTTGTCAGGTATTTAAAACTGATCTGTGTTGATAAGTTGGTTGATCATCCGTATTTCACAAGGTCTAAGTCCCCTAAAGATTCCTTACCCGATCAAATTTGCAAAAAAGAAAAGACAGCAATGGGGGATAACAATGATGAGATTGACACAAATGATGTTGTCGTGGCTCAACCCGCCGCCGCTGATTAAAATGAATTGATTATGTAGTTGATGCAACAGATTGCCGAAATGAGAGCCGAAATGCAAAGAATGCAAGATGTGTCTAATCCAATTTCATCGTTCAACCCTCCAAGAGATGGAAGACCTCCACTCCACTTTCCTCCCCCAAGCACGGAACAGGTTCAGAACCTTCTCTCTAACCCAACTCAAAATCCTCCAATCATTGACTTAACTACCCCCAATCCCCGTCACGCCACATCGTGTCAAGCACCACAACATCCTCAAAATACTAACCTTCAAATCCTCCATCTCCCTCAAAACAAAAATACAAACAATGCTCAAACCTTCCCCATCTTCAAAACCAAAATACCAATCCTCAAACTTCCCCCCAAAATTATCAAGCCACTCAAAATACCAAGAATCCCTCCATTGTTCCACCCATACCTCAAAAAACTACTTTCCAAATCCCAAATGAACCTTATGCCAACTGTTCCGAGCTTGATCACTATAAGGAACATGAGAGAGAGTGGAGGTCAAAAGAAGAGGTAGTCAAGGTGAATATGAAAGAAGAGATCAGGAAAGCCATGAAGGAGTTGCATTATATTTCCGAAGTCGATGGATTGAGCTATAAGGATTTATGCATCCATCCAAATCTCGACCTCCCAGAAGGGTTCAAAGTGCCAAAGTTTGTCACTTTTAACGGAACAGGAAATCCTCTAGAACCAAGTTTATTGTGATCAACTCGTGGGAGTTGGCAAAAACGAAGCATTATTGATGCGTCTCTTCGGTCGAAGTCTAAGTGGAGAAGCTCTGGAGTGGCTTACATCACAGGAGCTGAAACAATGGAAAAGTTGGAATGCACTCGAAAAGGATTTCACGGAAAGATTTGGACATAACGTAGAAGATGCTCCAGATCGCTACTACTTGGAGCAGATCAAACAGAAGTTTACAGAAAATTATGGGGAGTACGCTTTTCGTTGGAGAAAAGAGGCCGCAAGAGTTCAACCTCCAATGTCTGAACGTGAGATCACTGAAATGTTCATTCGTACTCAAGAGTCTGAGTACTATGAAAGAATGTTGTGTATGATGGGACAAAAGTTTGTCGAGATTGTCAAAGTAGGAGAAGCTTTGGAAGATGGTCTCAAGACTGGAAAGCTCACCAAATTTACCGCATTGCGATCCAATGGAAAATCCACTAGAATTAGTGATATGGATAAATCAAAAGGAAAAGTGGAGGAGGTAAGTATGGTCACGACTACCCTTATGAGGCCAACTTCTCAAAGGGAATATCAAAACCATAATGTCAATCAGAAAAAATTTCCTCGCCCAAAATTTAGGAAGGCTCCTAGAGCATTTACACCATTAAGGGAATCTCAAACTCAACTTTATGAAAGGTTGAAAGCAATGGGTATGCTCTATCCTATAGAAGGAAGACCAGCCAATCCTTTGGGAAAATTTTACAGAGCAAATCACAGATGTGCTTATCATTTAGGAGCCGTTGGACACGACATAGAGAATTGTTCAACTCTGAAGCACAAGATATAAAACATGATCAACAACAACTTGATCAATATTGAGGAAACCACCTGAATGGGATGACATTTCTGAACTGAGTCATTTGAAGATATTCATCATCAAAGGTCGAGAAGAAGAATGCCCAACATTGGCCAAATTTTGCATACGAAGTTTTGTTACCTTTCTTTTGAAAATGTATCGCACATTTTTGGTTTGAACTACGTTCGACCTGATTTCTCAAGAATGAGATACGTAGGCGGCCTATGTCGGCCTCGGTCGTTTCTTTATCAAAACATCCTATTTTGGTTAACCCTTGAGAGGGGAACTACGTTTGACCTGATTCCTGCTCCAGTGGGATACGTAGGCGCCACAACGGCTCGGGCATATACCTAGTAAGATTTCCATTTCTCTTCATAATGGAAACTGGGACAGAATTTTTGAGAGGATCTCAAAAATTCATTTGAAGTTGGACTTCTTTAACAAGTCAAAACGGAAGGCCAAAATTTTACGGAGTTAGCTTTGGGTGGATCTCAAAACTACGACAATCTAGTTTGCAACTGGGACAGAATTTTTGAGATGATCTCAAAAATTCCACAAATGTCATTTGTTACTTATTGAGGTAAATTGGGACAAATTTTGAGGAGGGGCCTCAAAATTCCAGAATGAGCAACCTCAGAGTTAACAGAGCAAGTTATGAGAGTTCTTATGTATTGTAGACCGGGACAAACTTTTGAGGAGGGTCCTCGAAAATTCCAGCAAAATATGTCATATAAAGGACGAGGGAGCGTGTAAGCCAACTGCAAGAAGGAGCATGGAGACAAGACCAACACAAATCAGTCTTTCAAACTAAGATTTTTTCTTTGAATGCAGGAACATAGAAGTCACAAAAATGGCTGTATAAAGCCGTCAAGAATGACAAAGGGCGTCACTTGCACCCATCGTGGACTCATCAACGAATCCTAGAAAATCTTCGATCTCATTTTATCTATATTTTTTTTATATTGCCTCAAGTGATAAACAAGTTTCTTTTTATCTTGCAGGAATATTAAGGCCGAACACTGATAGATTCTTTCAAAGTTGCAAGAAACAAGGTGCAGGAGGATTGCTAGTTATGAGTCATGATCAAAGTCACCGTTGGACTCATCATAGCCTGATCTGGATAAGCCAAACGACTCAATTTAGTTCCTCAACTTTACTTTCATTCTTTACTTCATCATCGATACTAACGTTTGGTGTCGAGCTTTGCAGGTGATAGTATTGATAAAGTCAAAGTCGTATATTAAAGCGACATCAAATTTTGAAGACGATCGAAGTGACACTAACTTAGAAGTGTTGCAAGGGAATTTGCCGAGTCCATCACATCAGAAAGATGATGGTGACCAATATCTCCTTGACAGTCAAATTATCATGTTGTTACAAGTTTTCGATAACGATTAAAATGGCTGCAACAAACTCGAATTCTGCTGAGTTTGTCAAGGAAGACGAGAGTGTCTTTATTCTTCTTGTGAATGAATTAAGTCATTCACCTCGATAATTCTTTCTTTTAATGAACAGAATCATAGTCGCGACGTGCATAAACGTCATTTCGTTTTTTTAGTATGTTTGTTGCGTAGCAATTTCGGCGTACTTTGTTTCTTGAATATGTCAGAGTCATAATTCTAATTTGTTGGGTATCCACCCCATAAGTGGATTATGTGTTTTGATTGGCCAATCAAAGACTTTAGCATATAGTTTGTTGGGCGATCCACCCCATAAGTGGTTCGTATATATGCTTTTCCATTTAAGGTTTCTATTTTGAATCATATGGAATATTATCGAGCATCCACCTCGTTACAGTTGGACTATTATCGAGCCATCCACCTCGTTACAGTTGGAATATTATCGAGCATCCACCTCGTTACAGTTGGACTATTATCGAGCCATCCACCTCGTTACACTTGGAATATTATCGAGCCATCCACCTCGTTACAGTTGGAATATTATCGAGCCATCCACCTCGTTACAGTTGAACATTATCGAGCCATCCAGGCCTCGTTAAAAATCATGCATCGCGGAAAATCATGCATTGCTAGTTAATATTCATGCATCGATAATCAATTCATGCATCACTAGTTAATATTCATGCATCGCGAGTTAATATTCATGCATTGCGAGTCAATATTCATGCATCACGAGAAGATTTCATACCTCGCAGAAATGTATGCATCGCGAGAAGATCTCATACCTCGCAGAAAATTCATGCATCGCGAGAAGATCCGATACCTCGCAGAAAATTCATGCATCGCGAGAAGATTTCATACCTCGCAGAAAATTCATGCATCGCGAGAAGATCTCATACCTCGCAGGAAATTCATGCATCGCGAGAAGATTTCATACCTCGCAAAAATCATGCATCGCAAGAAGATTTCATACCTTGCGGAATTCATGCATCACTAGTTAATTCATGCATCGAGAGTTAACATTCATGCATCGCGAGAAGATTTCATTCCTCGCAGAAATGTATGCATCGCAAGAAGATTTCATACCTTGCGGAATTCAAAAATCACTAGTTAATTCATGCATCGAGAGTCAATTCATGCATCACTGGCTAATATTCATGCATCGCGAGAAGATTTTATACCTCGCAGAAAATTCATGCACCGCGAGAAGATTTCATACCTCGCAGAAATGTATGCATCGCAAGAAGATTTCATACCTTGCGGAATTTATGCATTGCGGGAAGATATTCATGCCCCGCAGAAGATTCATGCATCGAGAGTCAATTCATGCATTGCGAGTTAATATTCATGCATCGCGAATTAATATTCATGCATCGAGAGTTAATTCATGCATCGCGAGAAGATCTCATACCTCGCAGAAAATTTTATGCATCGCGAAAAGATTTCATACCTCGTAGAAAATTCATGCATTGCGAGAAGGTTTCATACCTCGCAGAAAATTCAAGCATCGCGAGAAGATTCCATACCTCGCAGAAAATTCCATGCATCGCGAGAAGATTCCATACCTCACAGAAAATTCATGCATCACTAGTTAATTCATGCATCGAGAGTTAATATTCATGCATCACTAGTTAATTCATACATCGAGAGTTAATATTCATGCATCGAGAGTTAATTTATGCATAGAGAGTTAATATTCATGCATCGAGAGTCAATTCATGCATCACTAGTTAATATTCATGCATCGCGAGTCAATATTCATGCATCGAGAGTCAATATTCATGCATCGAGAGTTAATATTCATGCATCGAGAGTTAATTCATGCATTGCGAGTTAATTCATGCATTGCGAGTCAATATTCATGCATCGCGAGTAAATATTCATGCATCGCGAGTCAATATTCATGCATCGAGAGTCTTCATGCATCGAGAGTTAATATTCATGCATCGAGAGTTAATTCATGCATTGCGAGTTAATATTCATGCATTGCGAGTCAATATTCCTGCATCGCGAGAAGATTCCATACCTCGCAGAAAATTCATGCATCGCGAGAAGATTTCAT
>NC_028646.1:24631233-24702304 GCF_001406875.1 Solanum pennellii
TTGTTAAAATTGTTGAAAAGGGCCGATGAAAAATCTATCCGTCGGATTTAGAGGCCTTTCCATTTTTAAAAGACGGAAATTTTTAGTTTAAGTTTATATAAATTGTTTTGTTAAAATTGTTGAAAATGGCCAATGAGAAAAACTCTCCGTCGGTTTTGGAGGCCTCCCCATTTTAAAAAGATGGAATTTTAATTCAAGTTTATATATTTTATATGTTGAAAATGGCCGATGAAGAAATTACCGTCGATTTCCAAGGCCTCCCATGTCAATAAGACGGATTTTTATTCTTAAGTTATTATTTGAGTTATTCATTTTTAGTTTTATTTATTTGACACTAACTCTTTTACTAAGTGTCTTTACAGCTACTCCGAGGTGCTTTTCCTTGAAATTATTCGAAAAAGTTCGAATTATATTTTTATTTCGTTATTTTGTAAATATTGACGTTAGGCAAGCCTTAGGCCGATGATTATTATTTTATTGTGTATATTGTATTTTTATTATTTGTATATTATTTTATTCTTCCTCAATTTGAAAAAAAAATGAATTCGGCCGGGAACCACAATTGTGGATTCCGAAGGGTGCCTAACCCCTTCCCTTCGGAATAATTTAAACCCCTTACCTAGAATCGAATTGGTTTCGTAGATCATTATTGGTTTCCTAGTTTTCCTAAAATTAGGTGGTGACTCTATTCAAAACTCGTTTATTTTTAGAACTTTGGTAAAATTGAACAATTAATTAATTTTCGAGTTGCCGCGACGTTTCGCCCTATTTTAACAGAGTAGGGATGTAAACAATATCAACTTATTCTTTACCTCAATCGGCTGGGTGATTCCTTCTAAGAAGTTACAAGGATCAAAAGGTTATCTTCGACAAGGCTCTTTTGTATATATCATGTTGAGATATATTCGGCCGTTTGCATCAATTAAAAATGAACTTAATTCTTTTATATACGTATTGATTTTGATTAAGAAATGAAAGATAGGAATACATCTCCCAGGATCGAGTGCACCCTACACTGTCTGATTCTCCTATAACAGAGCTAATACTTATTAGGATGGTATCATATGTTGTAGAAGCTTGACTATCACTGAAGCTGAGTTTGGTAAACCTGAAGCTGAATTTGACAGTTCTCCTATATTTCACAGGCATGCCTGATTTTCGTGCTAATTTCGATTGTGCTTTTATTATTCTTCCTCTTGTATAAACTTTCTTCTCTTCAAGATGAATAAGTTAATAACTACTAGGGAGTTGGATTAGATAGAGCAGGTTGTAGTGGTAAACCTTCTCTTCCTATTCGTGATCCACTTGCATCAGCTCGTGGGCTAGAGCTAGCACCAAATGGAAGAGCTATAATATTTATGTCGAGGGCTCGTGAAACACTACCTCTCCCTCCTGGTTCTCCTAAAACCCTTTACATAGAGGGACTTTCTCCAGATAGCTCTAGAAGACAAGTAGCTCACATCTATTCATATATCAGTTACTGAATCATTATATTTGTTGCTTGTTCCCAAATATGTTAAAGGAAATGAGCTACTTCTCTTCTAGAGTTGTCTGGAGGAAGTCCCTCTATGGAGAGGGTTTTAGATGCACTAGGAGAGAGATGTAGGATTTCGTGAAACATCGACATAAATACCATAGATCATTCATTTGGTGCTAGCTCTGGCCCACAAGCTGATGGATGTGGATCACGAACAAGAGGGGAAGGTATACCACCATTACCTTCTCTAGTTGATATAACTCCCTTGTAGTTATTAGTTTCTACGTCACGAAGAAAAAAATGTATTGACAAGATGAGGAAGAAGAAGAATAAAAATAAATTCCAAATAAGTACGAAATCCAAGCATGCCCCAGGAATGTAAGAGCAGTCTCAGCCTTTTCTAGAGACCATGCTTTTTGATATTTGTTGCATAGAGCCTAGTCTTTTCCAAGACTATTGTTGTAACCTAAGTTGTAACATATCAATTTGGACTATGATGGCACATTTATATTCAATGTGAAGCAACATTAGATGGCTACATATCTGGGAACGTTTTCCATCTATACTTGGCTCAACGAGTTTACATGGCTACGACATTCGGATGAACCATAAATTTTGATCCAGAGTATTTTTTTTTCAATTCTATGATTCAAGGACGGATTTTGTTTCACAAGTATCGAAGCTTTAAAGAACTTACAATTTTTTCTTTTCTCGTTTTGACATCGAAAAGATGTTGAATGTTGTCATGGGTATTTTGTGTGACTCACAAAAAAAGAATAGAAAAGAGTTGTTGCATCGTGTTGAATTAATTAAGGAAAATTTATAGCTAAGTGACGAATTATACTTTGTTTCCTTATGAAGCAATCTTTTTTCTAATTTGAGGTTTATAGTTACTAGAATGACCAATTTGACAATCATATCAGCTTAGGAAACGAATCTGCGTTCATGATGCATTAAAAGGAAAGTTGTGTGAATGACATTGGTAGCTTCTCTGCCTGGTTATTATCTTATTTGGTTGATCTGTCACTTTAACTTGAATATTTGTACCTAAGCAAGTTATTTTAGTATGTGAAATTTTGGATACAAATACAGACATTTGTTCATTGTATGTTTCGTCTATTTCAGAGATTCCTATTGCCATAAATACCAAAAACACTTGTTGGAACTAAACAAATAATTCTTTCCTATTCTTGTAGGGTGTGCTTTCCTTGTGGTATGTTGCTTCCTCTTCTTGTTTTCATCTTTATGTGAGTTAATCTCCTTGATTATGGTAGTGTTTGATTCCCATGTTTAGATTTAAGCCTAATTTTCATAGATTTTGAATCTCATTTTTATTTTATTTTGCATTGACCAGTTAGAATTAGTGTCATCATTCAATCATAAGTTTTAAATATAAGTTATTGAAGCAAATAAAATGTGTTTTTGCTTCTCTACCTTTAGCAATACAACTAAAATTTACTAGAGCATATCTATTAGGCCGAGGTATCTATATATTACAATTATTTTTCGTTTGATTCTTCTTGTTTGGCTTGATTTGCAACCATATTTACTAATGATGATTTCTATATATTGTATCTTTTACATTTTTATAATCATGGTTCAGTGCCCAATTTGTTATTATTAACTAATATTGTGTCAATTTATACCCTAAACTATTTCTAATGTCATGTAGGATTCTTTTAATTCTTCCTTTTGAACGATGGCTTTCATGAATTTTTTTTTGGATCATTACAGCTAAATCTGCTACCTAGCAAGTTCAAAATCTATGTCCGAAGCAAAAGACACCAAATGATTCGAATTTGTCTAGATGTTTATCACAAAATTACCGTATGATGATGGGAGGTAAAACTACACAATGGAATGTGCAAGCTCGTCCATACACTATCTTCATAAAAATGATTTGGTATATTTCCATGTCCCACTTATTTTAACCTTGGGCTCCAAATATTTTGTTTAGATTGGATTGTAACAAGAGAATTGTGTTTTTCCTATGTCCTTGTATAAGAAGCCACTGTTGAATTATGTTTTTGCCTCTCTACAAATTAAATTTTAGAAAATTATTTGTTAAATTTTAACCTTTTCGCTCAAATTAAAAACCTTTTTATGTTTGATCCCTCTTTGGACCTTCAATTATCTTTTACATTAACCGTTTGGCTCAACAATATCCTCGATGCTGACCTTTGGTTCATACTTTCTCTCATTATTAACAGTCGTCTAAAGTAAAATTATTAAACATTTTTATTATGTTGTAAAATCATATTGGTCTTAATTCAGATACTTCTCAAATAGATAATTAAAACTACATATGATTCATATTTTTAGCGAATAAGCTTGAAACTAACTTTAAAAATATTAATTTCATGACATCTTTGCATTGATGTATTTTATATCAACCGGTATTATAATACCTTATTCATATTTGGAGATCTAACTAAAATCTATATTTGTATTGTTTAATCCTCAATTTAAAAAATGTTTAATATTTTTTTATTTATATTATGTTTCTATCAGTTATCGAATTATCTTGTCTAGTTTCCTTGTTTTATTCTATTTTTCATCTCTTATTCTCAATTACTAAAGATATCAAGGATTTAACCTTGAAGTGAACTTTCATGTTCATATTGTTTGAATTTGTATTATTTTCATGTTTGGTTGTAATTGCAAAATAGGTTATTTTCATTCTTTTATTTTGAATTTTTGATACTGGCAAAAGAAAAATCATACTGTACGTACATAGTTGCTTAACTAAAATCATATTATATTGAACTAACCATTCATAAATGAATGTCGTTGTTATTTTCTCCCTTTTTATTTTATTCTTAGTTTAATAGGATTTATAATACTGAACAAGATCCAAGAATTAAAATACCATGGAACCCAAAATTAGGCCAAATATACGGTCCCAAATATTTAGTAATTCCAAATTATTTTAATAGAGAAGGTCCTAAATTGCACTTTAACTATGAGAATGTGCATAAATTTACCCTTCATCAACCTTATGAGTGCGGGCAATAAGAAATAAAGGTAGGTTTGAACCCAAAGGTTGACATTGGGGGTATTTGGGGACCAAAAGGTGAATGGAGGGAAGATTTTCACCATTTCAAATAGTTGAGAGAATTTTAGGCCCCTCTTCGTAAGTATTGTATCATTTTGATTACATGAATGTGTATTGACCTTTTCGCTTAACTCAATGAATTCCTTATTAAATCTCTAATTTAATAATAATATTTAAATTTGAATAATGCACAAGTACCCCCTTAACCTATGCCTGGAATCTCAGACACACTTATACTATACTAAAGTACTATTACCCCCCTGAACTTATTTTATTAATAATTTTTTACCCTTTTTCGGCCTACGTGACACTATCTTGTGGGTCCAACGCTGGTTAACTTTTTTTTCATGCTAGTGCAACGTAGGTCGAAAAGGGGTAGAAAATTACTTATAAAGGTTAACTTTGTTTTCATGCTAGTGCAACGTAGGTCGAAAAGGGGTAGAAAATGACTTATAAAATAAGTTCAGGGGGTAATAAGACCTTAGTATAATAGAAGTGTGTATGAGATTTCGGTTATAGGTTGACAAGGTAATGATGCATTTTACCTATTTAAATTACATAAAAGAGTGATAAAGCAAGAAATCATTAAGTTAAAAAGTTGAATTACATACTCATAAAAACATAATTTAATACACCCTAAGACTAAATTATTTCTTAAAAAATAATAAATAAAAATGAATATAAAAAAAGTTTGCCCGCAAATTTTGTATTTTGTCTGTTATTGAAACTATAATATTTTTGTATAAATATATGGTATATCTTATTAATAAAAATTATTCCATATACACATAAATCTTCAAGATAAACATTTAAAAAGTGAATGGTACTTTATGGTCCAATAAATAAATAATATTGTTATCAAGTCTTTTCATTTACTCTTATTGCATTACAACAATATATTTGTGTTAATTCATATCAAGTACTGCAATTTGCAAAGAATGTAGTATGTTTTTAGGATTACAGTTTGGAAGGAAGGAAATTTTTTGACAAAAATCTTCCTTTGGTTGGTATAGCACGATCTTTAAAAAAATAATGTTTTGATGTGGCTAAATGATTTTGTTATTCCTTTTGACACCACATCAGTTCGTTAGGTGACCTTTTCGTATTTCTCATCTTTTTATAAAACTTGTATATTGTTACAACCCGAGCCTACACCCTGGACGTGGCCGGCACTCGAGAACCATTGTTGGTCTACAAGCGAACCCTCATCCTGGCCGATTATAAGCGGAAGACTAACTCAAGCATATAAAGCTTAAAACCCGAATAAAAATTCATGAAAGCTCAAACACAAAGCTTTAACATAGATTAAAAACTATGAAAAAAGCAAATTATTCAACTAGCCATAATATAGGAAACTTCAATCGTTAAAAAATTACATTAAAAAAAACTTCTAAAACTCTATTGTCTATCTATGAAGTCTCTAACATACAAAGATGGAAGTCAGGACAAGACTCAGGACATCCTAACAACTAATATAACTAAAAGGTAAATGAAGTCATCTGAAAGCAAGTAGGGTCACCGTAGCTAACTCGAATTCCATGTGGTATCAACAAAACTCCCGTTGATGAACCTGAATACCAAGATCTACATCATGAAAAGATGCAACACAAATGGCTTAGTACGTTGAATGTACGAACATGTAAGGTGAATTCTAAAGCATATTATAAGATTGAACTTGATAAAAAGGAAACCTACTTACCTCTTCTCAAGTAACTCAACTAAACTCAGCAATAAGATAGTCAACTCAAAGATAAAATACTCAACTCAACGAAATAAGGCTCAACTCAATGATACGATATTCAACTCAGTGTAAAGCAACAATAACAGATGCAATATATTGAAAGTTTTTAAAAACAATAGAAAGCAACTAGGTGTATTTAAGAATACATTACACTCAGTTTGAATGCAAGGATACAATATAAACTTTGTTCGTAAATAAAAATGCAAATATCTCTGATGTATAATAAAATACAAAATACTGTTGTTGGAGTTTCTCTAACCGACAATCATCACTTAAGAATTATCGTTATGATACAATGTTTTGTGTCACGCTGCCAAGGTCGTCCTATACCTTGTGTTTAGTGTAGAACCTTAAATACTATGTGGATCCACTAGTCTATGCTAAAAATCACTAAGGAATCACCTAAAAAGTATGACCTCTTCTACCCATGGTGGCTACATGATGTACGGGGGTTCTTTGTTGTTTGAACTCTGCCCCATATCGGTTTTCAATACTACTCCCAGAATATGATACTAGCTCGTATGTTTAAAAACATACTTATTTCTATGATTTGAAATAATTGCTCAAAATTTATCTCAAAGGTTATCTTGGAAATCAAAGTTTTCTCTCTTGCTTATTCATGAAAACACATACTCTTTAACCGAAAACTATCTCAAAAGCTCTTTGGAATTCTCAGTTCCCTTACTTATTTAAATGTGAAAACATTTACTCTTTGGGAATACACAGTTACCATATAATATTTTGAAGAAACTGAACTTCTACATTTACTATTACTCAACTCAATGCTCAAGTCCTAAAACAAAGTTAAAACGTTTGTAAAAGACTTCTTAAAATATCGTTCATGCCGAAATATTGACATGTATGACACAATGCAAGGTTCTCAATAACCACAACTGAGAATGAATACTTGGAACTGAAGAAATTCAATGATACTACTCATATCAAGAATGCATAACCCAAAGGATTCATGCAGAAGTACGAGCATGAACTACTCAACTCAAGGACTCAAAGATACTTCTCATCTCAAGACTGCTCGACTTCTAGGGTTCATAAAAAATTATGGGCATGAAAAATTCAACTCAAAGACTTCATGGGTAACATGTAGTAGTCTCATGATTATAAATGTAATCTCAAAGGGGATTATAAAGTCAATACTCAAGACTTAGAACTTCAAGATACTACTCCTCTCAACGATACTCAATTTATGGAATTCATGTAGAAGTTATAGGCATGAAAAACTCGACGCAAGGGTCAAGATATCAATAAATAAATAATGTATACGACTCTTCTAATTCTCATACTTAGTTACTCAAAATATCACTCAAAGAGATGATGAATCTCAAAGGATTCACAATTGAACTCAAAGGCTTACTGGAGCTCTACTCTTTAATCTCTTTTGAATGTGAATAATAAATTCAAGAGTTATGGTTCATGATATGAAGTATATCATGATGATAAAGTGGACACATGTATACATTATCCTTACTCTCATACTCACTTCCTCGAATCTTGAAACCATGACTCCTCAAAAGGACTCAAAGTGACTTTCCCGAAATGAATAGAAGAACTCTCAAGACTGAACTGTTAACATTACCTTGTATTTGATTTATGAATTCAAGGGATTTTAGGTGTTTGGAAGTAGTTTAGAGTGATTAAAATCAAAGGGAATGAAGAAACTGTAAATGGGCTAAAACTGAACAACCAAGGGAAATGGGTGGGGGGCAGGCGACCCTGGCACATTACGGGCACTGGCGGTCAGGCCCAAACATCTGAGGCTGCATATGGGCACACTGCAGGGTCTTCACCCCAGCCCCTTTGGCACATCTGAGGAGTGCCACACCAGCCTTTCAGGAAATGATCGGAAGAGCTCTCAAGACTTAACTCTTAACTTTATGTTGAATTTGAGTTATGAATTCCAAAGCATAGCATAAGCTTGAACATGATAAAAATGAAAACATACTTACCTCCTTTCAAACATACTCAACTCAAGAAATACTGAAGGATACTCAAAAAGACTCAAATCAGAAGTACTCAAGGATAAGATACGCAACTGAGAGATTAGATGTTCAAATCAAAGATTAGATATTCAACTCAAAGATATGATATTCGACTCTAGGTACTCAAGTCAATATAAAGCAAGAATACACATTCGTTATATAGAAAGCTTTATAAAACATGAAAATCAACTTAATTCGTTAAAGAAAATGGAATAACAAACTCGACTTACTCATATATTAAAGTAATATAGTTTATGTGGGAGATTCTCTAACCGATAACCATGACTTAAGAGCTATAGTGATGATACAACACTTCATGTCACGCCTCCAAGGACCATCCTACACCTTTCCATCACTATAGGACCTAACTTAACTTAGTAGATCCACTAGTCTATTGTGAAAAGGATTCATCTAAAAAGTGTGATCCTTTTGTACCCATGGTGGCTACATGGTTTTATTGAGACGTGAGTTTCTGAACTCATGCTCGCCCCTAATTTTGTGCTCAATGCTACTCCCAAAATATACTAGGTATTGTGATTTATAGACATACTTCTTCTGTAATTTGAGATTAGTACTCAAGAACTTAGCTCAAAAGTTATCTTGGAAATCTCAGTTTCCCTTCTTCCTTTATTTAGAAAGCTGTTACTTTTTTCTGAAAAATATGCCGAAGGCTCTTTGGAAATCTCAATTTTCGTTCTTATTTAAATGTGAAAATATTATAAATCTCTTTGGGAACAATTAGTCCCAATATACTTTTGAAGTAATGAGCTTCAACTTTACTCTTTACTCTTTACTCAAATTGAACTTTAAGTCTTAAAACAAAGTTATAATGTTTGTGTAAGGCTTTTGAGAACTTTATAAACTTTGTTTGTACTTGCTTCTTAACTTCTAGAGTTGAATCTTTACTTTCATTGAATTGAATATGGATTCAAGGTTCATGATCCTATGTTTATGGATGATTTAATGATTTTCAACTTGGAGGGTTCGTGCATGAATTATGAGCGTGAACTACTCAACTCAAGAACTCAGAGGTACGTCTCATCTCAACACTGTCAACTTATGGGGTTCATGAAGAATTACGGGCATGAACAATTCAACTCAAGGACTTTATGGGTAACATGTACTATTCTCATGATTAGAAATATAATCTCAAATGGATTAGGAACTCAATACTCAAGACATAGAACTTGAAGATACTACTCCACAAATGATACTAAAATTTAAGGAGTCTATGCGGAATTTATGGGCATGAACAATTCGAGACGAAGGTCTTCATCACTACGCGAACTCTTTTATACAACTCTTCTAATTCTCCTACTTAATTCCTCAAATCTTATCTCAAATCAGTAGTTGATCTCAAAGGATTCATAATCGAACTCAAAGGCTTTCTTGAACTTTACTCTTAACTATCTCTTGAATTTGAATTATGAATTCTAGAGTTATGGTTCATGATATGAAGGATATAGATGATATTGTAGACTCGTGAATACATTCTCCTAACTCGCTTACTTGCTTGAGTCTTGAAACAAGTTACTAGAAGTTATGGAAGACTTCTCAAAAGGACTCTCTTAAAAGGTTCGCAAGAACTCAAAAAACTTAATCTTAAATTTACCTTGAATTTGAATTATTAATTCATGTTATGAATGATTTATAATTAGTTTAAAGTGTTTAGAATCGAAAGGAGTGAAGAGACACTTTAAATGAGCTCAAATGGGACAATCGGCAGAAAAAGAGTGGGGGAAGGCGACCCTGGCGTGTTCCGGGCACGGGGCGCCAGCCACTAACATTAGAGGCTTCATTTAGGCGCACTGCAGGTGCGCTGACCCACCCCTTGGGTGCATCTAGGGTGCGCCGCGCCAACTTCTCCCTAGGCAAAGATTCGATGAATTTCGCCTCTCATTTTGTGACGTCTTTTACTCAATTCGTTTCTCAACTTTTCCTTAGATTCAATTACCTAACCTAAGTACACACTAATACACTAAAAAAAACACTCCAAATAATCACTTTAATATCAAGAAATCATCAAACCCCCAACAAGACAAGATTTATAATAAACCTCAAGAACACCTATCAAGAACTTAAATCCGTCAACTTTTTGAGAATGAAATTGTGCTGAAAATACTATATTTGGCATGTGGGTGAAGTAAACCAACACTATGGAAGATCACATACCTCTTAGGGATTATACCCATCGTGAAATTCCACAAAAAGACATAAGAATCTCGACAAACGATTGATCCTCTCCATTTTTCTCTTCTTTCCTCCTCTTTTCTCTTCTTGAACTTTTAACGAAAACAGTAGACGTATATGTAATACCCCATAGCTAAAGCGAACGAAAAATCATTTTTCATAAAAATATGCATGTGCAACTGACGTGACCATCGATAGATCGTAGCCTGACCCACGATCCATCCTGCACAACCGTCGATGGGATCAGATACTCCCAAAAATCTCAGCCCAGGAAAATTCGTTAAGTGTTGGTCGACGGACGGACTTACAGTCCGTAGGTCAAACTACGTTCCATAGTCCATGACGGTTGATTGAGACCTCCCTTCACCCACTCTCTAACAAGAGCCACGGATGACCAGCACGGTCCGTAGGTGGACATACGGCCCGTATGTCTGACCGTAGGTGGGAATTAGCAAACAGTTAAGGGGGAAATGCAGTTGGGTCGACTTCAAATGGTCATAAATCTTAGCACAAAATGAATTAGGTGTCCCATGACCTACCCACAGATAGATTATTGATTAGCTTTCCATATCCACCGACCTTGCTAAAATCAAACCTCCAAGTAAAAAGTTATGCCCTTTTTAGTAAAGGTATGCCGAACAGGCCCAACCTACGGACCAAACGACGGACTGTCAGTCCTGGTCGTCGTTTGGTCCGACAGAAACTTACCCAGGGGTCTTTTTGTCTTTTCACACTTTGTTTAAACCTTAAGATACGTCATTTTGACTCTAAATAATAAAACTTTTAATTAGTTGAAGCCTAGAAACATAACTAAAACATATCTAAGTCAAATCATTAAATCAAAAGTTAGAAATTAGAAGCAAAAAAGGAGAAAAAGCTCAAGAATCCTAGTTCAAGAACGAAGAAAGTTTCCAGTTCCAGCCTAGAAATCTAAGTGTTTCTCCGTGAATTTCATCCCCTGGTATGGGATTTCACTAGTGGGTTCCTTTCACCCATTGTGTCCCTAATTTTCAGTCAGATTCTGGATTCTCTTATTATGATTCAACCTAGAGTTTCTTGAACTTCGATAGAACTTCATGATTTAGTTAAAATATATGTACCAAATAAGATTATCATGTCATTACTCATATTATCGCATTAATTTCAGATCCTTAGCTTTGTATTTCTTTACTTCTTGAATTACACATGCTAGGTCAGATATATCACACACTTCAGATATACATGCCTCACTTATAAATGAATAATTACCAGATTAATTGCTCCATTCTCACTTTGCATGTTCAGTTTTGAGCTATCCAATATTACAGAAACTTAGACAAAATTAGTAAAATTACAGAATTCATTGGGAGTGGCGTGTTACTGAGTTGGACTAGGGTTAAGCGTACCCAATAGTACCAGAACTACTAGACAAGTAGGGTGTAAGTTCCCTCTGTGGGCAATCCGTTTAGTGATCACGCCAGTATGCCTTTATACCTTTGGCAGGATATATTGGGTCCTCTTGATGGGCTGTATACATCGGACTCCACATTTAGCTCATGTGGTTTTATTATCGGTTATTAGTAGCCCCCACAGTTCAGTCAGACTCTTTGCATTGACCATTAAACAGTATATTCAGTATTCAGTCTCAGCATGTTATAAATTGGTTATTTCATCAAGTTAGCTCAGAAATTAGCATATCATGTTCAGATTATTATACTTGATTTTGTAATTGTTAAATTATATTTTATTTCAGCTTTATTCCATGCTACATACTCAGAACCTTTCAAGTACTGACGCATATGTGCACTACATCTTCTCATGATGTAGGTTCAGGTTCTCAGCATCCAGATCGCGCATAGATTGATTTTCGATCTTCAGTTCAGCAGATTCAGTGGTGAATCCTTATTCTCTAAGGACAATAGTCATGAGTTTCTTTTCAGTATTTAGTCTTTTAGTTTAAGTTTTGTTAGATTTAGCTGGGGTTTAGTCCAGTATTTCTTGTCCAGTTTAGAGACTTATTTCAGAAATACTTAGTTTCAGCTTTGTATTGAGTTAATATTTCCTTTGTATTAAACTCATTGTTTTCAAATATCTTAGTTATAGAAAATGGGTATTCCCCATCTTTTCAATATAAATTATGATTTAGCTTCCGCATCAGCTTATTATCTTTAGTATGCTCATGATCATTCCAGCAGGGCTAGCTTGGGATCACTTGTCGTTCTAAGTTCCGTGTCTGCGTCTCGGGGGTAGCTCGGGGCGTGACAAAACTTTGCATCAGAGCACTAGGTTTAAGTGTCCTAGGATGTCTGAAAAGCTGCACTAAGTAGAGTCCTTTTCATGGGTGTGAAGTGCACCACATCTACTGAGAGGGAGGCTATGAAGAAGTTCACTTTCTTGGTATTCTTATAGTGTGTGAGGTATGATCTTATTCCATCCTAACTTGAGGTTCTACGCTTTAGATCATGCCTTCTCGTAGAGCTAACACAAGTCACTGGGAATGATCGGGTTGATTTAGCATCATACAGTTGAAGGATGTGCTCATATCTAGTACACTCAGTGGAAAGAGAATAGGGCTGTAAATGCATCTCCAATCACTTGGGATTGCTTTAGTGAGACTTTTCTCGACAGGTTTTTCCTAATAGAGTTGAGAGAGGCAAAGGCTCGGGAATTCATGAACTTGAGTCAGGGTAACATGACAGTGCATTAGTATGGGCTGAAGTTTAACCAACTCTCCAGGTATGCTCCTCACATGGTTGCTGACTCCATGGCTCAGATGAACAAGTTCTTCTATGGAGTGTCGGATTTGGTAAAAACTGAGTGCAGAAATAATATGTTACTTTGAGATATGAACATATCTAGGCTTATGACTTATGCTCAGCAGGTTGAGGCTGATAAGCTTAGGGAACATTCTATGGAGAATAAGAAGGCTAGGACTGGAAACTATGACTATTCTCAGCAGAAATCGGGTGGTGGAAATCGCTCACAGAGTCAGCCAAAGTTTTCAGCTCCAACATATTGATCAGCTAGTTTTCCATCCCCAAAGAACAAGTATGACCAGAAGGTTAGAGCACCAGGCTCCGAGTTTAAGGGAAGTGTTTCAGGCACAAAGACTTACCCCCCTTGCCCTAAGTGTTGTAAGAATCATCCAGGCGAGTGTCTCGTAGGAAAATAAGGATGCTTTGGGTGCGGTCAGTCTGGTCACAGGTTGAGGGATTGTCTTTCTAGACAGGGTCAAGGAGGTGGTAATTTAAAACCTCACCCTACAACTTTAGCAGCACCAACAAGTCACCCAACTCATCAGGGTAACTCATCTGGTACAGGTGGCGGTCAGCGCCAGAACAGGTTGTATGCTCTTCAGGCTCACCAGGATTAGGAAGGTTCTCCTGATGTAGTCACTGGTACGTTACGTTTCTTTGACCTTGATGTTTATGCATTATTAGATCCAGGTTCTACTATTTCTTTTGTAACTCCTTACATAGCAGTCCTATTCAATGTCAGTCCAGAAACTCTCTCAGAACCTTTATAAGTGTCTACTCTAGCTGGTGACCTAGTTATAGCTAGACGGGTATACACAAATTGCCCTGTCACAGTCTCTCATAAAGTCACCTCAGCAGATCTAGTGGTGTTAGAAATGGTAGACTTCGATGTCATTCTAGGCATGGGTTGGTTAAACTCATGTTATGCCTCAGTCAATTGCAGAACTAGGATTATTCATTTTCATTTTCAAGACGAACCAATCTTATAATCCAAGGGTAGTAGCTTAGCGCTTATGGGTAGATTTATTTCTTACCTTAAATCCAGAAAGATGATATCTAAGGGTTATCTCTATAATGTAGTTCGGGTTAAGGATTCTATCCTTTAAATCCCAACTCTGGAGTCTGTTCCAGTAGTCTGTGAATTTCCATAAGATCTTCCCGGAGTCCCTCCTTAAAGGGAAATCGACTTTTGAATTGATCTCCTTCTAAATACCTAGCCTATTTCTATTCTGCCTTGCAGAATTGCTCCAGCAGAACATAAGAAATTGAAAGAGCAGTTAAAAGACCTTCTATATAAGGGTTTCATCAGACATAGTATTTCACCATGGGATGCACCAGTGTTGTTCGTAAGGAATAAAGATGGTTCTCTCAGAATGTGCATTGATTATAGATAGTTGATCAAGGTCACAATCAAGAATAAGTATCCCATCCTCAGGATTGATGACTTGTTTTACCAATTTCAGGGTGCTAGTCACTTCTCAATGATAGACCTCAGATCAAGTTATCATCAACTTAGAAAATGAGATAGTGACATTCCGAAAACAACCTTTAGAACTCGGTATGGTCATTATGAATTTTTAGTTATGTCGTTTGGACTAACCAATGCTCCTGCAGCTTTCATGGATTTGATGAACAGAGTGTTCAAACAGTACTTGGACTTGTTCGTTATCGTATTGATTTATAATATACTCATTTACTCTAGGAATGAGGAAGAACATGCAAGTCATTTGAGAATTGTTTTACAAACTCTTAAGGATCGCCAGTTATTCTGTATGTTCAGCAAATATGAGTTCTGGTTGCAATCCATTGCTTTCCTTGGTCACATTGTATCTAGCGAAGGGATCCGAGTGGATTAAAAAAATATAGAAGCAGTTAAACAATGACCCAAGCCTACCTCTGATACAGATAACAGAAGTTTCTTATGTCTAGCGGGTTATTATAGAAGATTCTTGGAAGGATTTTCATCCATAGCCTCACCATTGACTAGGTTGACTCAATAGATTGCCAAGTTTCAATGGTCAGATGATTGTGAGAAAAGCTTTGCAAAATTGAAAACTAGATTTAATATAGCTCCTTTCTTGACTCTACCAGAAAGTTCAGATAGTTATGTGATCTATTGTGATGCTTCCAGAGTTGGCCTAGGTTGTGTGTTGATGCAGCGAGGTAAGGTTATAGTGTATGCCTCTAGACAGCTTAAGGTGCATGAGGAAAACTATCAACTCATGGCCTCGAGCTTGCAGCAGTGGTGTTTGCACTCAAGACATGGAGACACTACTTCTATGGTGTTATGTAGATGTGTTCACTGATCATAAGATCCTTCAATATGTGTTCACCAAGAAAAAGTTGAATCTTCACCAGAGGAGATGGCTAGAGTTCCTTAAGTATTATGATATGAGTGTGCATCATCATCCGGGTAAGGCGATTGTAGTAGCAGATGCTCTTAGTAGATTATCAATGGCTAGTGTAGCCAATGTTGAGGAATAAAGGAAGGAGCTAGTGAAGGATGTTCACAGGCTCGCTCGCTTGGGAGTTCACCTTATGAACATATCAGAAAGTGGTGTAACAGTTCACAATGGGGCAGCATCTTTATTGGTAGTCGAGGTTAAGGAAAAGCAAGACAGTGACTCAATTTTGGTTGAGTTTAAGAATGCAGTCAACAATCAGAGAGTGGAGGTTTTCTCCCAAGAGCGAGATGGTGTACTTTGCTACCACGGTAGATTGTGAATTCCTGATGTGGGCGACTTCAGACAGCATATTAATGTAGAAGCCCATATCTCTAGGTATTCTATTCATCCAGGTGCCACTTAGATGTACCACGATCTGCGGGAAGTCTTTTGGTGGAATGGCATGAATAGGGATATAAAAAACTTTGTGAGGAAGTGCCCCAATTGCCAGCAAGTCAATGTAGAACATCAGAAACCACGAGGTATCACTCATGAGATCGACATTCCTACTTGTAAATGAGAAGTGATCAATATGCATTTCATCACAGGGTTACCGCGTACTCACAAACAACATTAATCCATTTGGGTTATAGTTGATAATATGACTAAGTCTTCTCGCTTTTTGGTGGTTAAGAGTACAAATTCGGCAGAGGACTATGTCAAGCTTTACATTAATGAAATTGTGAGGTTGAATGGGTTCCTTTGTCTATAATCTCATATGGACGTCCTCAATTTACCTCAAATTTCTGGAAGTCATATCTGAAGGGTCTTGGTACTCAAGTGAACCTTAGTACAACATTTCATCTAGAGAAGGATGAGCGGGTAGAGCGTACCATTCAGACCTTAGAGGATATGTTGAGAGCTCGTGTGATTGATTTCAAAATTGTACTAGGGTTCAGCGTACCCAATAGTCCCAGAACAACTAGCCAAGTAGGTCGTAAGTCCCCTCTGTGGGCAATCAGTTTAGTAATCATGCCATCATGCCTTTATACCTTTGGCACGATATATTAGGTCCTGTCACTGTGGCGTATACATCGGATTCCACATTTAGCTCATGTGGGTTTATTATCGGCTATTAGTAGCTCCCACAGAGCAGTCACACTCTGTGCATTGACCATTTATCAGTATCTTCAATATTCAGTCTCAGCATGTTTTAGATTTGTCATTTCATCCAGTTAGCTCACAAATTAGCATATCATCTTTAGATTATTATATTTGTTTTTGTGCTTGTTCAGTTATGTTTTATTTCATCTTTATTGTATCCTACATGCTCAGTACCTTTCAAGTACTGACGCATACATTCACTACATCTTCTCGTGATGTAGGTTTATGTTCTCAGCATCCAGATAACGTATAGATCGATTTCCGATCTTCAATTCAGGAGATTCAGTGGTGAGTACTCATTCTCTGAGGACAATAGTCATGAGTTATTTTAAGTATTTAGTCTTTTAGTTTCAGTTTTGCTAGATTTAGCTGGGGTTTGTCCCAGTATTTTTAGTCCAGTTTAGAGGCTTTTTTCATACATAGTTAGTTTCAGCTTAGTATTGAGTTAATATTTCCTTTGTATTAAACTCATTGTTTTCAAATATCTCAGTTATAGAATATAGGTATTCCCCATATTTTCAATATAAATTATGATTTAGCATCCGCATTAGTTTATTATCTTAAGTATGCTCATCATCATGCCAGCAGGGCTAGCTTGGGATAACTTGTGGTTCTAAGTTCTGTGTCCGCGTCTCGGGAATAGCTTGGGGCGTGACAATATATTAGGATTACAAAACTTAACCAAGTAGGAATATACCCATAAAATATTACTAAAAACGAATTAAATCTAATTGGATAAGAAAAAGACCAAAATACCCCTTACTATTTTCAGCTAACTGTCCTAGACTGGCATCCTAACTTCAAAATGCTATATCTCACTCATCCAAACTCAAAACTTATAAAGCTCGGTGGATTTGGAAATATAATTCAAAGATCATTCCTAAGGTATCTTGTGTTATAACTAACTCATCCTGTTCTAAGAGTTAGGTCATTTGAATAGTTGACCGAAAACTAATACTTAGCTTAACTCTCCAAATTTCAAATATTTGTTATTCCCAATTTAGTTCTTTTAGAAATCAAGGTGCTACATCTAGAGACCTTAACACTCATGAAATTTAAATTCCTTGTAAAAATCTCACTTACTATGAAGGATGGTTCAAGTCTTAGTTTGAAAATTTTTCTGAGATGTGTTACAAAAAGGGGTCGTGGTTTAGTCTTAGAGGGGGTGAAAAAGACTAAACTACCCGTCTTACTAACCGATGAAGATTGTCTACTAAACTATCTCTCATTTATGGTTTGATTACGGATCATAGATCCTATACGTGGAATTTATATTGAATTTTTTAGCCCCAAAATTCCATTATAGGTCCAAATGACGGCCCATATTACGTAGTTTTCACAACTCATAAGATGGTTCATAGGAATTAGGTCCCAAAATTGGATTGCTAGCACTTTTCCAATGACTTGGTAGTATCCGTCATTCACAAACTCAAGAAAGTATGGTATGACAGTCTATGGTAATTTGGCCATAATTTTTACATACAAACTCGAAATAAGGAAAATTTGATGGCATGGAAAGACAGTCTTCAATTTGAAAGTTCGTGGACCACCTAATTTACTATGTGCGAGGAGATATAATTGTTTGAAGTTGACCTATGTAGAATCTTATGTCAAAATTTAATTGATAATAAATCTTTCAACTCAAATTTGTAATAGGGGGTTCTTGTGACCTTAAGTCATATCCAAATCCATTCGAACACCAAACAAATAACCTTTACACATATGGACAATATAAGAATCACCCGATATGATTCTTAAATACAAATAAATAATGGTTTGTGCTTTAGCTTAGAAATTTTTTGGGTGTTACAAAGTTGATTGGAACTTTATATTCTTGCAAGCCATTTATAAATTTTATAATAAAGGAATATTTGACCCCATTGCTCTCTTCTGTGTGTGCTTCTTAATCATTAAATGTTATCCTCTCAAAGCTTAGTTATTTCTTGTGATATGCATTAGCCCATTATATGTCTATGCTATTGTTCTCCTTTTCTTTTTGTTAATTTCAAAGGGAAAAGCAAAACTCGGGATTCGGAGTCAACGCTAATATCAAAACTTATTGAGGTGGAGTTCACGTCTAGGGGAAGCAAACCACACAGAAAAATTATATTACCTTTGAATTCTCTTTTGATTGTCGTTGTAAAAAAGGATAACATTGTTAGGTCACACTCTATTATAATGATGACAGCTGATGAGTTCTAAATTTTTCATAATAAAATAAAAGAAAAAATCAGAAGTCAAATATACAAGAAAGATTATCCAAGGTCTGCATTCATATATGGAAGGACAAAGATAAAGAAGATCAATTGTCATACGTAAAAAGAAAATCAGAACAACATTAAAATTGTTCATTAAGAAACGTAAAGAGGATGCAGGAAAGTAGTCGCACACAAGCAGAAAAAATAAATTATTTGGAATCTCTACACAGACGTATATTTTCTATCCGGATTAGCCTCCTCATTGAAGTAAAGAAAATTAAAAAACAATCAATCAGCACATGATATCAAGTGTATAACTTCACTTGAACTAGAAATACTATTCACACTTTTATCTTTCAAAAAATATTGTATTTGATAAGATTTTGTAAGTGGTCGGGGCACAAAAGAAAATGAAAGATTAAGGCGAGTTTTTGAAATTAGAGGATGTAGTCATTAGAGGATATGTGAAGTTATCGAGATCGAGAAATATCAACTCAAGTTGTACAATCCAGTTCATTCAGCTCTCCAAAGGAAATCGTTATAAACTAAAGGAACTGGACTTGGCATCACATTTGAAATAACTGAGCTGGAACCATCATTTTCCAAGGGGTGTCTTTTGACCAACCTTCACTGTAAAATTACATTGTATATAGAAATCAAATTTTGATTTAATAAATATATATACAGGTACTGAGACCTTTTAACACAAGTGGAAGATTTAGTCTCGTGGTTAAGGGGTTGTAAAACTTTTGTTAAGTCACATGTTCAAACATTATTACCATCATCATTATTTTTTTATTACAACCATTACATCCCTTAATACAAATTTTGGCTTCAGTCTGAGACAACATAACTAATGGGCATAATACATATATTTGCCCTTAAACTTGGCTTCAAATTTTAAGTATGACCTCAAACTTTCACAGTGCACAAATAGGCACTTTAACTATCCTATTTTTTTATAAATACACACGCGAATCCTACATGGCAAAACGCGTGTTATGCACGTTTTCTGCGCGAGTTATGACTATTTTAAAGGCCCACAACGGTAAAAAATAGCAGAAATGACAAATATACCCTTAATGAATTCCTTTTTTATATATCTTCATATTTCCAAATTAAAATTTACCTAAAATCTAATTTCTCTTTCCTCCTCTTTCAAATCAAAATTTTTTTTCCTCTCTTTAAAACGATTTGTGCTCATATTTTGTGTAAATGGCTTCTAATTTTTTTTGTCATTGAGGAAAAAGAGCTATAATGAAAATTTCTTGGTCTGCAAACAATCCAGGTCGTTGGTTTCGTGGATGTGAAGATGGTCGGGTATGGTTCCGTTTAAAACATAATTTTTTGTTTAAATTTTAGTTCTCAAGATTCAATTTTGATAGTGAATTTGTTCTTCTTAAACAGGTTGGTTGCAAGTTTTTTAGGTGGTGTAAACATGATTATACTGAACACGCTAGAATTGCTATTTCGGGATTACAAAAGAGGATAAAAAACATGATGAAGAAAAGGAAAAGATTAGGAGAAAATATCGACTTTTGCTGATCATTGTGATAATATCTTGGATTTATAGAGAGTTCTTTATGTAGTAAATGTTAGGCTGTATGTATACTGGTTGAAAAAATTTTGCCAGAATTGTTATGTATAGGCTTTCTTTATGGGTTAGGGGCTGTCAATATGTATTTTAAGCAATCAAAGTAATGGATTGAAATGCACTATTTTAGAGTTGACAGTTTGTCTCCAACATTGGCTTCAATATTCATCATTTTTACAATCGAATAGCATTATTCACACACTTTCATACTAGCATGATTCACACACTTTCATACATAGTAAACACCTAACATCAAGGCAGCCTTAATATCAATCATAACAAACACCAAAAGGCTTCACAAAACACAACTTAATATCCATTAAACACAACTTAACAAACTCCAAATATTTGTCTATGCAAACATACATCAAAATAACCCAAAATACATCAAAATGATCAGTAATTGGAGTATGCCATTACAAACAGTTACCAAAATAAACAAAGACCTCCTAGATCAACATTTATACACATCAGTAAGACATTGAGCTCTTATGGAACCCACTTTCCCTTGGATTTGCTTTGCACCTTTTTCTTAGACAATTGTTGAAGTTGATTTCCAGTCATTGCATCTTTTCCTTTCCATTTTAAACTAGGTGGCTTGAATCCAAGATCAACATTTATTTGTGATGCATCTTTAAATGCCACCCCTGTTCCACTTGAGATAACTCTTTCACTTGATCTTCCTGGCTGCATAATTCATAGGGCATTATTTAGTATACCTAAATAAAAATGTAAGGAAATCAATTAAATAAGGCAATATACATACGTTAATCACTTGTCTTCCAGATTGTATGTCTGTGTAAACACCAAATCCCACATCTCTTGTTCTTTTCCTTCCAACTGAAGCAGCTTGTTGCATTCCAACTAAAGAAGTTGGTGGCCTTCCAACTGAAGAAGGTGGTGGCATTCCAACTGAAGAAGATGATGTCCATGCAACTGAAGAAGATGATGCCCTTGCAGTTGACTGCTTCTTTTTCCTTCCTTTAACCTTTGAAGTATCTGCACATAAAGAAGAGGCATTTCCAGTGCTAGGCTGCCTCACTGGTGGTTGTTGAAAGGGCCTTGCAGGCTGTTGTGTGGGTTGTTCAGAAGGCTGTAAAGACACACAATTAGAAGTATAAAACTGATTAAAATTTAAAAGAAAGACAAAAGTACTTACCACTGATATACAAGTTCTTTTGTTATGCCCAACTTGATGGCATTTGGAACATGACATCTTCACTCCATTCTTTGATGTTTTTCCCCACTTCTTTTTTCTTGGTTCATCTTTATCTTTTCTTCTACATCTACCTGGTCTTCCAGGCATTGGCTTCACTTCAGGAGGCTCAACTGGTGGGTTATTGGTGTCAGGCCACATTACCATATTGGAAATGGGTTGTAAAAAGTACTTATATGCACTTAGAAATGTATCTTTTTTGTACCAATGTTCCACATAATCTTCTGGTTCTTGCCCAATATGATATAAGGCACAAACTGCATGTTGGCAAGGTATGCCCCTCAACTGCCACAACCTACAGCTACATGTCTTTTTAGTCATATCAATTATGTGTCTATACTCTCCTTCTTGGATTTCAAATCCAATGTCATGATTCCAATTCACCCTTAGTGCCTTGCCAATCTCTTTATTTTCTTCTAAAATCAGTCTTGCCATAGGTGAAATGTCACTGATCCAAGTATCTGCAAACTTAATCATATCTCCATGCCTATCCATCATTTTATGCCTAATATCTTCAAGCATACTAATCACAGATTTGTGTCTAGGACCAACAATCCATGAGTTAAATGTTTCACACATATTATTTTCCACCACATCACACTTTGATCTTTCACTAAATAAAGCTCTACACCAATATTCTTTGTTATATCCAAGCAATGCCTCACATATTTTATGACCCAATTTCCCCATATATTCAAATTCATCTCTTAATTTAACCTCAAAACTAGCTTTGGAGCACCTCCAAAATGCTTTTCTCCTTTCCTCACCTCTCCATCTTTTTTGCCAGTTTGCCCAAATATGTCTTGCACACATTCTTCTTTCAGCATTAGGAAGTAAGACTTCCACTGCCACCTCAAGACCCTAAGAAATATAAAATCAAGACACTTTATTTATCACACACACTAAAGATATCACTTACTTCACACACTAACAACAGACAGTGAAAACTTACAGTAACACACACAAAAAAAAGTAGAATGAATACCATTTGCATGTCAGACATGATTGTTATGCCATTTCCATCACAAAGTTGCAAGTCTTCAATGAGATATCTTAAGAACAAACTCCAAGAGTGTTTAGTTTCTTGATCAACCACAGCCCAAGCTATTGGATACATTTGATTGTTTCCATTTTTTCCAACAGCCACTAATAATTCTCCTCTACAAGCATCCTTCAAAAAGCATCCATCCAATCCTATAATCTTCTTACAACCTTTTAGCCATCCATTTTTCAATGCAGCAAAACAGACATAAAAATATTTGAACAAGTGTATGCCAGGGACTGTTTCATTTTCAGTTCTTACCCAACAAGAACTCCAAGGATTTTTACTCTTAATTATATCAGCATAGTCTAACAACCTTGAAAACTCAAGTTTCTAATCACCCAAGAACTTGGCAATGACATTCATTTTTGCCCTGTAACATATTGATCTTCCCACTTTTAATCCCCATTCTTTTCTTAGTGTCTCTTGAAGCTTATGAACTCTCATGTCAGGCTGAGATATTATTCTATCCCTCATCTTCATTTCCACATATTTGGCTGTGCACAACCTGTTCCTATTCTTTGAAATACATCTATGAGAAGGATAGTATTTCTTTACAAAAAAATTTCCAGAATCTTTATCCAAGCTTGCAAAGATTTCCCATTTACACTTCCCTTCACATTTTACCCTAACTCTATGAGGTTCATTGGGTTTAAGCCTTAACTGAACCTTATGTTGAACAGCATAATCAACAACAGCCTTTCTAAATTGAGTTGCACTCTCAAATATCATACCCAACTCAAAGAAAGAAATGGAAGAAGAAGAATCATACCTCAGTTTGTTGCTTTTTCTTCTTGAAGGTAAATCAACACCCGGTTGTGCTAAAACATCTAGCTCCTCATCACTATCTTCACTTGGTTCATTTGATGAATCAATAAACACTTCATCACCTCCCAATTTTCCATTATATATGGCTGCCTCATTGTTGAAGATATTTTCAAATCCCTTATCTATGCCAACTTCTCCAAGCTCAACAATTTGATCCTTTAAGGGTTTTTTAGTTCTCTGTTTTTTCTTTGCAGATTCATTCTTTTTGTCTACCCTAAGTTTTTCTCTAAAAGCTCTCAGTTCTTCATCAATTTCACTATCATCCTGATCTGGAACATCATCTAAGTCATCCTCTTCAAAGTCAAGAGAATCAACATTTCCTTCTTCTAATGATTGTTCAACTTCACCTACCCTGTGTGAAACCCTAGAGCAATTTCCCAATTCTTGATTATTTTTTTCAATAGAAAATTGTCCCAAAGTAGTGGACCCCCCTTCTTTATCAGTCACATGCTTCAAAAACAACTTAATAGATGACCCACTCCACAAATCTTTAACAAAGTTATATAGTTGGCTGTCACTTTCTATCTTAACAAAATTATGGGTTAAAGGGTCTTCAGTAAAAAAAGCATCAACTTCATCATACCCAATATCTTTTGCATACGATTTCAGTTCGGTCAAAGAGAAGTGGTCCTTATGTATGATGAAAACGATGTTTCCCAATTTTGCCACATATTGACCTTTATAAAACCGAACTCCTTGGTGAAAAAATGCTATAATATGACCCATATGTATAAAATTTGTAAGAAAATACCAATTTTACACTAATGGTGACAGAAAGATTCTACTTTGTACTCAAAGATAAACTTTCAAAAGGCCAAAATCGAGGCATACCTGAACTAAATCGAGGAAGATGAACAGATGAACATCAACTTCAATAGCAATCTTGAATGATTTTCGCCTTTGATTCCAAGATTTTGATTCCAAGATAACCTAGGGTTTTCTGTTTTGAGCTAAGTTACTGATGAACAAACGGGTTAAAATTTTGAACCTTGGATAATGCAACTTCTAGAAAGGTGCCTTCTAGAAACGTTACCCTCTATGTAATTTAAAATCAATTTTAATTATTTTTACTTCTTAAATGACGTGTAATTTTTTTTAAAAATAATGACGTGTAAAATATTTAATTAGTTGGCAATTATTGAGTGGCTCACTAATACACGTGGGCGCGATTGTATTTCACGCTCTTTGGGTCCAAAAATCGCGTGTGTATTTATAAAAAAAATAGGATAGTTAAAGTGCCTATTTGTGCACTGTGAAAGTTTGAGGTCATACTTAAAATTTGAAGCCAAGTTTAAGGACAAATATATGTATTATGCCTAACTAATGCATCGACAAACAAGTAACAAATCCTACCAAACATGATGGAAATGATTGTCCAAGTCAAATAATAACAACCATCTTTTTCAAATAATTAAGAGCCAATGATATATAAAATGTATAATTTTACATTATATCCACCCGTTCTTTGCATTTTGATAATCGTTCTTAGCGGGGTAGAGTTATACCTTTTCATGGAATGTTAAATTTGCACGTAGTATCTATTCTAAGTAATTCGAGTCAACCAACAAAAAATTATTTATATATAATTAGACTCTTGTACCTTTACTTAATCTAAGTATAACATTTGTATATATCATATTCTTTCTAAATTCTACTTTAGAATCACACTGAATGTGTTATTACTATATCCATGACCGTTAATTCTTTGCAATTAGCACTATATGATGATTGATGTACAAAACTTTCTATATGAGTTGAGAAATTATGAAGCATTATTGATTAATTATCAAAACTTTTGATGTTGATGGGGTTTGACTTCCAACCTGCCATCAACACACTTTCTTAATATGACCATTGAACCTAAGCATTAAATGTCAAATTTATAACTGCTTTGTATACCAAGTCATGTGAAAAGAAAAATGTAATTCACTCTTCGATATTCTCTTATATCATTTCAATTCAAAGCATGTTTTACTATTTGATTGCAAATTGTGAATAATATATAATGCCTAACGACTTTTTTTTATGGTTGCTATTATTATATTGTATTGTATTATTAGTGTCTTTTTCATTGTTATTCATAAACATATAAAATATCAAGACAAATTAGTGTTATAATGTTGAATATGAGGAAATGTCTTTGAAGTTACCTTTTCTTTCTTAAAGAAAAGTTATATATAAATCGATAAATATCTCTATAAGAAAGATGTTACTCATACAGTTGGAAAAGGGGATTTAAAACCTATTTTTCGTCATAAATTCTTAAATTAGGTGTGATATTATTTTCTTGCGTAAATACTTTCTTAATCAAAGAGAAAGTATAATTTAAAGGAAAAATTATAAAAGTATACTACTTAAGACTTTAATTAACAAAATATCAATGTACTTCTATTTAATTGCAAACATGGTTTTTAAATTACTTACATATCAAATTAATTTGTTTTTGTTTTTTAAGTTTATTTTGTTTATTCTGATTTTTATCGCTCATGTTTTTTGATTAACGTGCATTTAATGTGGAGTATAATTAGGGTATTAAAATTGTCCAATATTATCTCTTCTATAATAGTCCCACATCTACATGTTCCATTGACTATTATTTGGATCATATTTATTTTCTTCCTTTTTTTTATGTTACTAATAAATTTGATGTAGGCATAGTTGAGTTATAGTTTCTAGGAAATTTCCTTCCCAAAAGTCTAAACTCTCCATATTCTTCATATATAATGTTTCATGTTGGTATACATTATGAGAATATTATTGTTGGATATTGTTTTTATTTTGGATTTTAACTACCTCTATTTGGTTCATTATGTTGGTTAAATTTTTGTGAGAACTTATTCTGAGTTTGTTTTATAATAAACATTTCAACAAAAATATGTGTTTTTGATGTATAATATAACTATGCGGGAGATTGGTATATAATACCAACATATAAGACACTATATACCAGTATTATTACATGTTTTAACATAAGTAGTTGTTAAAAGATTTGATGTACGATGTTGGCATGTAATATTAACATTTTACTCAAAATAGAATCCTTTACTTTAAGTCGTGATTTCATATTCATGTTTCATGTAGGCATAAATTACCAGAATATCAGTCATTATATACACCAATTGTAACTATTATTTTTCTTTTTACACAACTATTCCAATTGTGTACGTGCTGGGTATTATAGTACAATCATTATTTTAAACATTTTTAGCATTATTAAGTAATTTCTTACGTTAATGATGTCGAATATAAACTAAACTTTTCACTTTAACTAGATTGAAGTGTATTTAATGTTTCAGGCTGGTATATTATATCATAATATCATCTAGTATATACCCCTACTTTATTACCAATACTTGTGCCAGTTTTACCAGAAGTACACCAAATCGATACGTGATAGCTATTATCTAAATCCATTTTTGTTAATATTTTTCTGTACAAATTCAAAATTATACCAAAAATTTACGTTAATGATGTGCATTAGTTTTGGTTCCAAACAAAAAAGTATTTACTCTAAGTAATGTTTTCAATTCAATTTTATCAATATTTGTGTTATTTCACAATGAGCACACAAATTATGCTACATTTTTTTGTATGTTGCACTTACATTCATTCATTAGTTACAACACAAATTTTTTGAACATGTTGCAATTATTTAAGTCACCTAGAATGCAACACCGTATGACAAACACGCTATACCAAACATGAGAATACGAAGGATATGTTAGTTAAATCATCAATAATATAAATAAACTAATCAAGAATAACCAAATTGTATAAAAGTTCTTTTATAATTCCTAATGATATTTATAATTGTAGGAAGAAAACATCAACAATAATAATTGAAATACAACAATGTTATTTCTGATAAGTAAATTTTGGACAAGTCTTTTTGTTATGCCCTAATATACCACATTTACTACAAGTAACTTCACTCTTTTTGTGTTATCCTTCATTGAGTCCCTTCTTACGTCGTTGGTTGGTGGTTTACCTGGTTGTTTCCTTGTAATAACCCTATCGTTATGAATCTTCATTGGTGGAGATGGTCAACTCACAACATATTTTAATTCTAAATGAAATATTTTTGTGTCCACGCCTAATTGGGAAACAATAGTAGTAATTCCTCCTTCATATTTTGTGTTTGCATCATATATTACTCCTTCAATATCGTTATCAACATATCTACCTGTTTTAGATCAAAACATATTCGAAGTCAATCTCATCGATAAATCTGGTCAATTCAATGTATCAAAGTAATATAGCCTGATTTAAAGAGTTCTCTCCAATAATTATTTCAATATATGTACCACAAAATTCATAAATTACATTATTAAGTTAATTTTTGAGTTATCCAAATAATGTACCAAGCATAATAAATATGAACACCATCATTAGGTACCAAAAACCCCACTATGAAAAACACCATAAAAATCATAATCTAACCAAACTGGCATACCATTATATTTAGTAAATAAAAATGATCAGTTACACCAAATATCTTAGCAATGTAAAATATTCAAACAAATAGAAATAATATGACACCAGCATCATCATTATGTACCAAAAAAAAACAACAAACTGAATGACACCTATTAAAAACGATCATTTTCACCCAATTTAACAATACAAATTTTCTACCAAAATATAATCAATATGAACTTCATCATTAATATTCTGAATGATACCTTAAAAATGAGAAATACACTATACTGTACGACCAACATATCCAATATTTTAAAAATGATTATTTAAGCAATTTACCAATCATAACCACTAAAACTGCTCTCTGTTCTTAACGTACAAATCAAAGAAAACAAACAAAAGCAAAAATTTCCCCAAAAAAAAACTCAAAATTGCAACAACTACAAAAACCATTTATAAAGAGATTAGAAATTACAGAATTTTAACGTTGTTTATTAGATTGTAGAAAAAAAATCATATCCAACATAAGGATCATGATTTCCCATGTAGAAAAATAACTTCAAAAAACACCAATCAAATACTGATTTATTAGTATTACTTGATGTTTCACAACGTCCTTTATAGTAAATTAGGACTGAACAATTATCCATGATTGAAGTGCGTCCAGAGTGAGTAGTAAGAGATTTTTATTTTATTAAGAAAATTTTATTGTTAGGAGAGAATATATATAATAAATTTAAGAAATTTCTGTAAGGTGAAAAATTTGAGAAAAAAAGAGGAACAACGTAAATCATGGAGCACTCAATTAATGTTTTTTATAAGTATTTTTTAAAATATTTTTATGAAAACATAAATTTAAAAAACTAATGTTATTTAGATGAAAAAAATTGTGTTATGTAGTTGAAGTTATGGTAGTTAATATGTGTAAACTATTTTTCCCTATCATATTTATCGTTTAAAAATAGACACTTTATAAATAGGGAAGTCAACATATAAAAGGACCAAGCATATTAATGTGAGTCATCACTTTCTGAGAGACAGTATAGAAAAGGGAAACATTTGCATGCAATACTGCAGAACTAATGATCAAATTGTGATATATTCAGTAAAGTTCTAAGGAAGGACCAATTTGAGAACAACATATTGAAGTTGGGCACGATTAAGATGGACTGGGATGATTTTATCCAAAGCATCCAATCGTCCTTGGCTATATTAGAAGGCAGGTACCCTCGTTATTGTAATGCCTTGTTTTGGTAAGATCACTTGTGTACCTTTCTACATATATACACTCATGGGGAACCATAGGACTAAGGAAAGATTATAATTATTTAGGAATCAACATTCTGAACCTTTAGATAGGAACCTGGTCCTTTCTAAAGGTTAGAATTCCTTACATTATTTTTAAACTGATAAAGAGAACCGTCATGACCTCCACATTCCTTTCATTGCTCATTCTGATTGTTTGTCCCATCACTTTAAGTCCAATAGACGCGCCTAATCAGGGACCTGACATACTCTTTCACTTCCTTTTATACTTCTTCCTTCCCTTTATTTTCCTAAACTTTCAAACTCCTTTCCCAAAAGCTTTCTGAAAACCCCAATCTCTCTTTTCGATTATTGTTGAGTATCTTATCGAACAATGTCTCAATCACCATATTCATCTAAACAGATAATGGAATCCTTAAAAAAATAGACATTGTAGTCTTCTTTACTTCTTATTTTGTTCCTTCTCCAACAAAAGTGTTGATCACTGCTCCATTCAACATTATTGAACCCTTTTCTATCACTCTAGAGTCTCCTATAGATTTAAATGAACCAATTATTTCATCTCACCCTGGTCCTTCTCTATCTGTACTATCAGAGCATATGATTGATGGAGATCTTCCGGAGAATAAGTATTTTCAATCGAACATTCTGGTGGCATGGGATAATGTACTACTGGAAAGTCTTGCAAGAACGAGAGAATAAAGAGATTTGAAGAGTAGTTACTTGAGAGCACTGGACCTAGATTCGATAGAACTCTTGAAGTTAGACAACATCATCCTTACAAAGCTGAGGATGAAGTTGATGAGGACGACATTCCCCTAAGATGGGCGATTCAAAAAAGGATGGTTTATGTTAAAATATACGACTATGAGAAAGTTGTAGAGGATACAACAAGGGAAAACCATCTACCAGAGGCACCACACAAAATAAGTACTGCTGAAATAAGAAAGAAAAGAGAGAATGATAAAGAGGAGATCATGATTCCAGTGAAGGGAGCTGCAGAAGTTTCAAATAAATTGTCAGAAAGTGATACGATGTTGGAAGATGTCATATCTGTTGTAGAAAAGAGAAAGAGGAAGGCTCAATAAAAGAAGAAGAAAACCCCAAAATCAAGAAAACACATGATGAAATTTGGAGATGGTTCGAAGAAGGGGAAAGGTAAGGAATCAGAGAAGAAGAATGACAAGAAAGTCTCCAAATGGAGAAGGGAAAATTCGTCAGACACCGAGGAACTCATAGTAGAATTTGTGTCAAAGGTTGCCCAGTCCAAGTTCTATAAGAAGCACACTAAAAGATGAAAAGAAGGTCACAAATAAAGAGATAGGGGATAATCTAAGATTGCAGAAGGTCTTGAGTGAAGGAGTGTTTGATCCTGAGATCCTCTCAAAGCCTGATATGAGCAACCTAGATGATATTGTTGAAATTCAATCATGGAATCAGTTGTTCATTAATTCATCCTCAGTAATGCATGAGGAACAAATGAGAGATTTATATTACAATGTCAAGTTTAATAAGGATGGAAGACTAATTACTCATTTTGGGGAGAGAATTCACCAAATGAATGAATAAATATTAGAAAAAATCTTAAAGGTGCCCATAGAAGGGATCAGATCCATGGTGGGAAAGTCCTGTACAAAATCTTTGCCAATGGGTGGGCCAAACTCCCAAAGATGAACTGCGCAAGTATTTTCAAGAAACTCTTAAAGGGGGACTACCAAATTTTGTTTGAGTTTGTCAATAAGGTGATTCTTCCACAATTGGAGAAGAGAATTGTTGCCTCTACCGCTAATCTGTTTATCATGGAAGCTTTGTCCATGTTTGATGCCCTAAATCTTCAAGCTCATATGCTAGACCACATGCACAAAATAGATATAAGTGAGAAAGGAAAGCATGTCATGGGGTATGGTTACTTTCTTACCAAGGTTTTAAGCATTTGCGGTTCCCTAGGCAGCAGGTACAATACTTACAATAAAGCAGTCCTTCTCCCTAACAATATTGTTTGAATTTGAGTGCATGGAGGACAGAAACTGAGCAACATGCCTCATTTAGTGGTGGAACAAAGTCAACTTAAGTATGAACTGGAGGAAATAACCACGCTTGTAAACCAAAAGAATACTGAGGTAGTCTTATTCAAGGCTCAGTTGGCCAAAAAACAAAAAGATCTAGGGACCTGGTTCAACATAATTCAATAAATTGAGGATGAAGAATGCAATGATCTTGGATCAGAATGATGATCTTCAAAAGAAGCTGATCAAGGCTCATGAAGCAGCTAATGGTTTACTTACTCTTGTCGTCAAATCCCTCGCTCCAAAGACCTCTTCCTCATAGTCTCCTTATTGTCGTTCTTTTTTTCTTGTGTTGGCACTATTACTGGGTTCTCCTTAGAAATTTATTTTTAATGTACTGAATGTTTTATCTTATGCAATGAAATGGATTCCTATTTTATTTTGATAAATCCCATCTTTCTAATTTTTTCTGCTATAATGTGTTGCCATAGGATATGATCTTGCTTTGCAGGCTTACTTTTAATCCTGGTTTACTGCTTCTCCTTTTTATGATGCCAAAAAAGGGAAATATTGGTTGCATAGGACAGAAAGTTGGCTAGTTTGCTGGGGAAGACATGTACTGATGAGAAAGAGAAAGTGCAGTCGGTAGAGAGTAAGGCACTGGAATTGATATGGACGTGTGTGCTTGTCATTATAAAAAAGGGGGAAATGATGTTATCTTTAGTTTTGATGATTTGAGAATCAAAGGGATCTTGTAAGGGTACTGTAACACCCCGTATCCAAACATACCAAAACCAGTTTTTTGAAAAATCTGTTGGTGCATCGACGGTTCCCATCGATATATCATAGCCTGACCCACGGTCCGTCCTGCATATCCATCGATTGAGTCTGAAACCCCCAAATTCTCAGCCCAGAAATATTTGACTGAGTGTTGAACGACGGACGAACCTACGGTGCGTAGTTTAGACTATGATCCGTAGTCTGTGTCCGTCGATAAACACCCCATTTACCCACCCTCTGACACTAACAAAGGATGACCAGCACGGACCGTCGTTCGATCAACGGTCCGTAGGTATGACTGTTGATGGAAATTAGCAGACAGTTAGGGGGGAAATGCAGTGAGGTCAACTTAAATTGATAATAACTCTTAACACAAAATTAATTAGGTGTCCAATGACATACCCACAGATAGATAATTGAATCAACTTTCCATATCCATCGAGCTTGCTAATATCAGACTTCTGAGTAAAAATTTATGCCTGTTTTAGTAAAGGCTTTTTCTACAGACCTAACCTACGGACCCAAACGATGGACCGTCAATTGAATGACGAACCATCAGTCTAGGTCATTTTTTGGTCCAACAACAATTAACTCAGCGGTCTTTTGGTCTTTTCCCACTTTGTTTAAACCCCAAGATACATCGATTTGACTCTAAATCATCATATTTTAGTCAGTTTAAGCCTAGAAACATAACTAAAACTTACCTAAGTCAAATCATTAGTCAAAACATAGAAAATTAGAAGCAAGAAAGGAGAAAAAGGTCAAGAACCCTAGTTCAAGAACGCAACAAGGTTCTAGCAGTTCCAGCCACAAAATTTAAGTGTTTCTCTGTGAATTTCAACACCAGGTATGTGGGATTTCACTAGTTGATTCGTTTCACCCATTGGGTCCATAGTTTTCAGTCAGTTCTTAATTCTCATATCATGATTAGACCTAGGGTTTATAGAACTTCAATAGAACTTCATTAATTATTTAGTTATATCTTACAAATCAGATTTCCATGTTATCATTGTATTTATCGTATGAATTTCAGAATCCTAGATATGTATTTCTTTAGTTCTTGAATTACACATGCTAGGTCAGATATTTCAGATATACAGTTATACATGCCTCAGTTATTAATGCATCATTATCAGATTAAATATTGTATTTTCAGTTTGCATGTTTAGTTTTGAGCTATCCAGTATTTACAGAAATTAAGACATAATCAGTTCACTACATAAATCAATGGGAGTAGCATAATACCGAGTTGGGCTAGGGGTCAACATAACCAAATTAGTCCCAGAACTACTAACCATGTAGGTTGTAAGTCCCCTATGTGGGCATCAATTTAGTGATCACGCCAGCATGCAATTATACTTGTGGCAGTGTATATTGGGGCCTCTCAATGGGGCGTATACATCGGACTCCAAATTTAATTCATGTGGTTTTATTGTCAGTTATTAGTAGCTACCAAATTTCAGTCACACTCTCTTGTATTTACCATTTAGCAGTATATTCAGTATTCAGTTTCAGCGTGTTATAAATTGGTCATTGCATTAAGTTAGCTCATAATTACTATATCATGTTCAGATTATTATACTTTCTATTGTGCTTGTAAAGTTATGTTTTATTTCAGCTTTATTCAATCCTACATGCTCAGTACCTTTCAAGTACTAATGCATACATGCTCTACATCTTCTCGTGATGTAGGTTCACGTTCTCAGCATCCAGATCACGCATAGATCAATTTCCGATATCCTGTTCAGCAGATTCAGTGGTAAGTCCCCATTCTCCGAGGTCAACGGTCATGAGTTTTATTTTAGTCTTTTAGTCATTTAGTTTTGGTTTTTGCTAGATTTAGCTGGGGCTTTTCCTAGTATTTCTAGTCCAGTTTAGAGGCTATTTTCAGACAGAGTTAGTTTCTTCGTAGTAATGAGTTAATATTTTTCTTTGTATTAAACTCATTGGTTTTCATATATCCCAGTTTTAGCATATTGGTATTCCCCATCATTTCATTTTAAGTATGATTTAACTTTCGCAACAGTTTTTATTCTTTAATATTCTCATTAGCATACCAGCAGGGTTAGCTTGGGATCAGTTGTGGTCCTAGGTCTCGTGTCCACGTCTCGGGGGTAGTCTCGGCGTATGAGAGGTATGTGATCCTTTGTTCCAATATGTGAACAATAACAATTGGAAAAAAGTACAGAAAGTTGGTGAGATTGGTGCAAGGCTCCCGAGAGGGAAAAAATCCTCGATCAATAGCATGACTCCTAAGGTTGTGTTTATTAGATATAAGGCTTTTCTAAAAAGACACAACCTCAGTTTTTGCATTCCTGAAAAATTCAAGAACTCAAGAAAAAACCACTTTTCGACAAGTATCTTCCTCAAGAACAACACGGACGTGATAGAGTTGCATGTGTATTAGTTGTCTTAGGATATATACTTCAGTTCTTATCTTATAAATCTATTCATGTGATACAAAGGAATTAGATCTTTGTTAAGTTCATACAAAAAGTCTAAGTTAGTTAGGGGTAACTTGTTTAGTGGGCAGAATTATTGCTGCTAAGTTTAAGTCCAAATCAACTAGAGTTAGGTGGTTTACTGGGCCACATTGTTGTTACTTAGTTGAAGTCTAAGCCATCGAGAGTTAGGTGGCTTAGTGGTTAATAGATTTATTTCTTAGTTGATTTCCTTGTAGTAATGTTGCTACACTGAGGGGGAAGGAATTTGGAGGAAAGTTCCTATGTTGCACGAAGTTGTAATCTGAATCATTGCTCCATTTCAGTGAAATAGAGTTGGTTTGAAACTCTGTGAGAATAGGTCGTGGTTTTCACCTCCATTGATCAAGGGGTTTTCCACCTATACTTCTTATGTTTTTTACTTTACTGCTTGTGCTTGCATTACTCTTCTTGTTGTATCAAGGGACCTGGTCCATTTACTAATAGTGAACGCATATATCCTAACAAATTTGTTATACGTGATGTCTAGGTAGTTTGTTCTTTTGAATTGGACACTCTTCCTAAGCTCTATTTGAAGATGTAGTGTTGTGTTTCATGTGCGATTCACTCCAAGGTGGTTAGAGTCCATTCTCGTATTGATAGGAGAGTTTGTGAGCCTCCACAACATTTCAGGCACCCAAGGGATGATCTCCCAAAGATAGGTTAAGCTCCACGCCCCGCTGGAGGACCCCTTGCTGCTCCACGCTCTTAAATTACTAGGATTCAAGTTTGTTTTAATCTGATAGTTATGGCGTGTTTTGCATGTAGTGGTTTTGGTAATGTACTATTTTAATTTCGATAATTGAACGTATTACCATGTTATGAAAAAAATTAATTGTGCTTCATAACAAAAAATAAAATAAAATAGAATAGTAAAGAACCAAATGAGTCGCACTGACAATACATGTAGTTAAGTTACTTATACAAACTAAAGGCAAAAAAGTTATAGAAAAAGTAGCTACCTTACCTATACAACTCAAATTCTTAAAAAAAATGTAACAAAAATAATCCCTAATTATGATCCACAAAATGTTTTCTTCTACCATCTTTCTTTGCAAGTAGATCCGCCATATATTTTGTGCACAATATGTCAAACTTTTCATCATATGCCACTAATTGAATAAAAAACATATTAATAAATAAAGAAAATAGCATACCAACTGAAGTGAATATACAAAAAACAGAAAGTGTATGTAATATATCTATAAATTAGTTTTTAAAATATACTAACAATAAATAATAATCTTCTCTTGAAATCTAACAAATATTGTAACCGAACAATATTATATTCCACAAATTAACTTTTAAAGAAAAAAAAATCACATACAAACAACACATTGTTCATTATTAAGATTTTTTTTATATCATACTTGCTTGAAGAATGATAATACATACATAAATAAAATATTAAGAAAGTATTTCCAAATACATAAAAATAAAGAGACTTGAGATCAAATATTTCTTTCTTTCCATGTACTGTTTTTCTTCACATGTTAGTTAATTCACAAATTGATATGATTAAGAAGAGAAAATATATTCTTGAATGTAAATTTTCATGAAATTAGGCAAAATGTAGGAAAAAAATGTAGACAATAAAAAGAAGGACTTGGGAATGAAGTATTTTTCCACCTTCATGTACTTTTTGGTTAAATATAGTTAATTCACAAACCAATATGACGAAGAAGGGAAAGAATAATCTTGAATGTGAATATCCATCAAACAATATATTAGAAAAATAAAGAAATACCATAAGACATCATAAACTTACAAATTAATGTTTGGAGGTTAAAGACATGAAAATTATGAGAGTCTTGAATATTATTAAATACAAAAAGTAAAGAGGTTTAGGTCATTAATACTTATTTCGTCTAAATAAATTAAACAATAAAGAGAAAAATACTTAATAATAATAATATTTTATGATTTATGATTAGAAGTAAGCTTAACAAAGAAAAATAAAAGAATGTGAAGAGTGTTTGTTATAAATGTTACTCCATTAATAAAATGTTTATTTGTAATAAATTAAGTAATTTCATATTATAATACTATAATAATTTAAATAAAAAAAACTAAATAAAAAAGAAAAGAGATAAATTCAAATGAAGGTCATATAGAGGCGCAACATCATATTGTCTATATTTCTCCTTTATTATATATATAAATTTGCACCGTAATCTCCTTAACTAATTGCAAAATATAAAAAAATCTCACTTTTCAACTACTTAAAAGGATAAAATAGAAAAATTAACAAATTATTATATTTATTAATATTAAGTAATTATATAATTTAATTATTTCCAACAACATGATTGATTCTTCTGGTCTTTCCTTTCTAAATACACATACAATGAGATATAAAACAAAATAAATTGTGAGAAATTAAAGATAAGTATGTGTGTGTACATATATATATATATACATACTTATCTTTGACTTTTTTTACTTAAAATTAAATTAATTCAAAGTATTGCCAGGCTTTTTGACAATATGAAATTAAGTAAAACTAAATCATTAGTCAATTTTTTTATTCGATTCAATAAATTTTTAATTTTCCGCTCGTATTTTATTCACACATAATCAAATATACTCGAAAAAGGATTATCTCTTCATTTTAATGTGAAAAAGAGGTAAATGACTAGGATTTAGTATTGCTTATATTTTTAATTTATGAAATCATTTTCCCCAAATTCCATTCTCTAATGGGTTTTTCAACTCAAACGCGAACTATATTTACTTTTAAGAAAAAAATAATGAAATCGAGAATAATATTGTTCAATGACTACATAACTAGTATGATAAATTAACTTTATAAAGAGTGTGTCAACACCCCATTATAATCCTCTGTCCTGACATGTTATGTTACAAGCTAGAATTTTCTTTAATTAGGAGATCTGGTGGGAACTGAACGAAGGACATGTTAGTGTGTGATTTGATAACTGGACACAATTGGGTGCATTGCATTATTTGATACTTATATCAAATAATCAATGTCATGTCGAAGATGTCAAATAACTATATGATGAAGAAGGATGAAAGACTAATGTACTATAAAGTAATTTCAATAAGGATATATGCAACCACATATGAAATACCCCTGGAAGCTTTACTATTACAGAAGTAAGAGATAAATCATGCCAGATACATAAAAGTGATGGTAAATTCAAGGTTAGCTCAACCTGAAAATTATGCAGGAGTAGAGGAGAGTATATAGAAGATATCTCCAAAATTTTATAGAAAGCTTTCCCTTAAAGATATCCTTTTATGTGGAGATCATGGTTTAGAAGGATTTCTATTGGGGTGTTCTTAATTAGAACGAATATAGTGGAGAGGGTTGATTGTAGCCACTGCAATAATAGTGCTCCTGAAACTATCTCTCATCAATATGTCAATTGTCCTAGTGCTCAAGCTATTTTAAATTTTATTAGAAATACCGCAAGGCTTTCATTCTAAATTAATCAACTTCAACCGTTTATGGATGATTTGTCGAAAGCTGATGGTAATCCCAAATTGAAGCTAATCTCTAAAGCAATTTCTGCTTTTATAACTTGGCTAAATTGAAAGAAGAGGAATGTGATGAAGCATGGTGAAAATATGTCAACAACCTCAATACTTTTGGAGATACATAAAAATATATACTTATTTACAAAGAGTAGATATCCATGGATAAGGTGTCCCTAAAACTTGTCCCTTAATGTCATAGATCTTGATGAATATATTTCATTAACAATTCATAATTGATAGATAAATCCATAATTGAATTTGAACTCATGAATTTTAATTTTTTTTTACAAAAGGATAGATAAATCCCAAAAGATATAAATAGATAATAATTCATACCGTCAATATATGAACATACATTACATCAATGCAAATAAATAGTTTTAAAACGGATTGAAATTGGAAATTAAAATTGGGCTCAATTGAAATGACTTCTCTAGATTTAAACAGTTGAGATTGAAGCAAATTCAAATTATATTGAAGCCAATACTTAAAATTTTTGGTGGGATTGGACAGAACTCATTTTTCACACCTCTACCTTAAACTAACAGTCCAAAGAAAATTTAAGGGAGACCCTTAATTGAGGGATACATATGGTATTTGGTTTAGTTGCTTGGATTCCTTTGCAATACTCTCGCTATCTCATCACTCATGTCCGTATTTCCTTTCTTATTGAAGAAGGAGCTCACCCATTTGAGCTACATTTGAACAAATTTAACATGTTAAGCAAAAACTTTTCTCCCTCTCCTACGCATTCTAGCTCGTCTGAGCTACATTTGAACAAAACCCACATGGTAGGTATCAGTTCTTGCTTTGTCTGATGAACGCGGAATCATTTGAGCCACACAAGCAAAACCTACCTCAATCTTGGTATGTCTCTACTTTGACTTACTTTATCTCTCATTATGTCTTCTAGAATTTTGATGATTTTGAGTTGGATGTCTCTAAGCTGCTATTTGCATATCTTTGCTTTGTTCTTGGCTATCTCCTGCCTTTAAGAACTGATTTCAAAGAAAAAAGACGGTGGAACAAGCTGTAAAATAGATGTGGACGTTCAATTCTCGAAGTCTCTCATTTCTCTCTTTAATTTTGAATATCTCAATTGCCTCTTTTAGTTAGGGTTGTGTAACGATCATTCGGTTCTGTTTGGTTTATAAGTATATTGGTTTGACTTATTGGTAAGCAATTTGTAATGATGATTAATCGTTATTGACTTATCGATTAATGATCGTTATTGATTCGATTATCGGTTTAATCGTTAAGATTTGACACAAAATAGGTTAATAAAGATCCCTTCAAAACAAGGTGACAATTGAATGAATCATGTACATTAGTTCAGAAATTGTATCTTGCTCGAAAGCAAACACTATTACATTGTAGAGTAACCAGGATTATGAGATAACTAGAAGTATAATTAGGAAACTAAATTCTAAGAGAAAGACTTTATATACAAAATGATATGAATATAATTATTTAATTTACTATCTAATTATCGATTAACCCATTAAGAGAAAACTCTCAAATCATTCAGAACTATAACCCGACAACAAAAAAAAATCAAAATCATTCTCTAAACTGCTAATTTAATAACCCATTACTAATAACTCAATAAATTATTTCGGCTTGGATTATCACTTTCGGTTTGATTATGAAAAGCCCTAATTTAATAGTGAACTCTCCTTTTATTTTCTTTGGGTATGTTAGTTGAAGGTAAAAAACCACCCACATACTAAAACTGAAAGTCAATAGTGCTAAGTTAGATAACACAAGCACTAAAATTAGAAGGAAAAAGCTCAAACATGTCATCGAACTTTTAGAAAATGCTTATTTATGTCATCTGTTAAAAGTTTGATACATTTGACATTGTTGTTAGAAAAAAGAGTCATGCAATTTTGTTAACTCTGATTATACAAACCATCTTTTACACCCTAAATAAGGATTAATACTTTCAATTTGTCTTTCTGAATCAAATGTACACTTTTTGCTTATTTTTTTTATTAAGAACACCAAAAACGCATGAAGAATATAAACAACTCTAAAACTTCAAACTTGTTCTATTCTTCATCAAATCGCCTCAAATTAAAAGGTAGTTTCCCCGAGCTAGATACTATAGGTCAATATCTTTTGAGCTTGAATTCAACCTAACTGAACAAGACCCACTTGAAATTTCTTCAAAATTTCAACATTCTTTAACTGTTGAATTTTCTCTACAACTTCAAATCATTTGAAATTTTGAACATAGACTAATAAATAACACCAGACAACAAAGATCTGATGTAAACAACACTATAGAAACACGAATCAAAGAAAAATTTTGAAACTTTGGAATTGATTTTCATTTTTAGGAATATTTTTTTAATATGGGTGAATTTTTGGAACTCTATAAATTATATTAGATTTTCTTTTTTAAATTTTTTTTTAATGACGTAGCCGAATTTGAGATGATTTCGTGAAGAATTGTAGATGTTGAAAATTTGGGAGTTTTTAATGTTGTTCATGTGTTCTTGGTGTTCATATAGAAAAAGAAGCAAAGAGTGTATATCGATTCAAAAACTCCAATTGAAAATGCTAAACTTTGTTTGGGGTGTAAAAATGGTTTTGAAAAACCAAAGTTAAAAAAATGGTTTGGATGAGCCTTTTATTTTATGGGCATAGATGAGCTAAACTTTTAACAGATGACATAAATAAGCTTTTTATAAAAGTTCGATGCATATTTGAGTCTTTTCCCAAATTAGAATGTGACATTAACACAAGGTCTAAAATTCCATTTTCCCTGCTCACACAATGCATATTAGAGTGTATAAATGTACAATTTATTTCTTTTTTATTGGTATTATTGGACTAACTCAACTTTATTGGGTTATTTTGATAATTCGACTTTCAAATTTCTTTGTTTCACTTTTCATAATATATGATATATGAATGTACCCTAAAATTATCGTAAATGGTATGTAGAAATTCTTTGTCATACTTGTGGGACATTGATGCCTCTGTCATCCAAAAAACTAGAGCATATGTTGCCTTCGCTCTATCGATGATGTGGCACAATCTTATCAGTCGATTGGACGTTTAACAAATTTCGGGCCGGTGGATAAGATTATGACATGTGTATGCTGTTAGTATAAATGGTATATATGCTCTAATTTTTAACGGTAGGTACACCGATGTCCAAAAAGTATATACCTCCCTGAGCTTTGCCTCTAGTACCTTGTTAACTGTCTCGATAGTCTTGTCCTGACCACAACCTCAAGATGGAGAGAACACTACTGAAAATGGTCTAGGTGCAAGTGGAGATGGTATAATAGCCCCTCGTCCTCGTAGGGGACACTCTTTGGACCAATAGTCAAGAGCACCACAATCATAACACCCCAATAATGAATGCACTGTAGTAACCCGACCGCGGTAGGAAGGGAGTGAATCTGATTCCCTCAAACTCTGGTCATACTAGAACCACCTTGTTGATGCTAGCCTCCCTCTGAATCAGGTAATGCCACCTAAACAGACCAACTAGATTGAATCTACTGGAACCTCTAGCGAGGCCTCTCAGAGGGTTCCCTCCCTCTAGTATGGGACCCGATGTAGCTGCCCCGGTAGAATGGCCTCTTATTGGTGCTCTATTCAGCCTCTGGATGAATATGCTCCATGGATCGGGCATGGTCGACCAGATCAAGAAATGAACGGCCGACCGAAACTAAATATAATTCTCTATGTCGACCCAAAGAAATTATTGCAACCCATATACAGAATAACAAACAATAATCTCCTCCATTGCAGGATCATGGTAGTATGGAGAGACAACTCACGGATCCTCGCCTCATACTCTGAGACAGTCATAGGGCCCGTAACCAATGTGGAGAACTGATAATAAATCCTGTCCCTCATGCTCCGTGGTACAAATTAGGACAAGAAAGAGAACTCACGACAAGATATAGGAGGAGATCTAGCTAACCTATACTCTCGATATGTGCACGACCATGACCTTTCTAGTTCACTGAACTAATGAGCGGTGAAGTCATCTCCTCTCAACTCCAAGAGGCCTATGAATGCTACTGGTCCTGGCAAATAAGCTATAACTAGTAGGCGTCATCCCGAATAGACCTTGAGAATATCGGCGGTGACAACCTTGGAATACACCGATCATATTCTACTCTCTCAGTGGCATCTCCCTTCCCGCTAAGTCTTGCAGGGCGGACACATGAACTGGTCGCGGCTGAACACGGGTGCCGCTGCGGCAGTCTAACCCTATGGCGTTAGAGCGGGAGCTGGAAATGGTGGTGGGGATGGTGTTAGGGCCTGTTGCATCTCCCCAATAGCTGTTAGTATCTGAGTCAGCAGGGCATGAAGATAATGAGTTGCATCTATTCCGGGTGGTGGCTGGGTTGGTACCGACCCCACTAGCTGTGGAAATACATATGCTACCTGAGGCTCCTCTTCCTTATCTCGGGCTGGTGCTACGCCTTACCTCGATCACGATGTCGTTGTCTACCCCAATCTGGACGCAGCACCTTGCGTGCGAGCCATCATGTGAAAGAGTGAAACATGTGAGCTTTCAAGGAACCAATAAGACACAGGTTGCAAGAAAGTGAAATAAAAGGGGAAATTTTCCTAAAGACGTCTTGTAGCTTTCGAGATATAAATTACAGAAGTCTCTGCATCAATCTGCAGAATTTACTATTTGTTGGCTTTGTAGAAGTTATACCATTGTGCCAGGTGCTCTGATAAAAAATTGTCACGACCCGATTTCTCAATCATGATGGAACCTACTATAACCTAAAAGTAGGTAAGCCAACCCCTAACGTGAAACAACAAGTAACGGGTCTGAGGGTAGAAACTAAACAAGTGTAGAAAAAATTTAAGATAGCAATATAAACAGGCAGAAGCAAAGAAAAAACATAGATAAAGAAAGACCCCTCCTAAACCTAGAAATCACTAGTACGGGCCACCAAAAAAACAAGTACAAGCCCAAAAAACGGACCAAAAATTCTGGACTATCTCGAGAGTTAAAAGAAAAGTCTATATTGATACACATGGAGACTGAAATAGTACAAAACGTCATGTGTTTACCCCCGTCTCCGGATAAGACTACTCCAAACTCGATCAACACTAGCTACTGGCACTCGAACCTGCATCACGAAAATAGATGCAGAGCGTATCATGAGTACCAAAGAAGAGGTACCAATTAGGTATAATAGGATGACTAAGCTTGAAAACAAAACGAAATATGAAAAGAAGGAATAACACAACTAGAGGTCAAGAACAAAATTCTAAGTAACAATGGAATGCACACGAGTGTAACTCGTGCACAAGTTTAAATATATAAGGTCACTACACCTAATTAGACCTCTTTAATCCCATAAGGTACACTCGTGTACAGGTTTAAATAAAAACTCGAACAGACCTTCATAACCCTCATGAGTACAAAAAATATATATAGTAAAGAGAACTGAATAGGAGAACCTAAGAACGGAGAACATCGAATCAGAATGTCAACCCGAATTAGTATAACCTGATGGTAAGGAGGCTGGACCTCGACCCGGACCCTCACCAAAAGTACCCATGTAGCCAATAACAAGTATAAGTAATTGAGGTCGGACCTCTATACGGATGCTCTATGTAAGACCCTAAAATAAGATAGGGTGTATAGAGACTAACATGTTTTTCTTAAGTTTATAAGGTCATATAAAGTCTTATAATATGTTTTAGAGGCAGTTCGTAAATTTTGAGGTTATTTGGAAATCGAACGACAAGGGACGATCAAAACGTTTGACGACTAGTCACCTATGTGCCTCATGTGTCCATGCGTGTATATATACTGTATGTCATGAGCTTATTAGGTCTTAAAATGATTTATAATGATGTTTAAATATTATATATGGATTTTTGATAAGTTTGGAGGTCAAACGACCAGGTTCGTCCAAGGCGTTCGAAAGATAGACCTTAAGACGCTCAACGTGTGTGTTGATGGGGCCTAGCCTGTTTGGACGAGTTGCGGGTATTGGTTTTTTGTGAAACCCATGTGGAAAGTCTAAAACTTGATAAGGGTTGTATTTACGTTGTAATCGTCCGGGTACGACTTCTAAAGGGCCCCGCAAAAGGCCCCACAGGAAAGGCCCAAGGCTGGTCGAGACACTGCCTTGGCAGTGTCAATCGATGGACCAAACGACGGCCAGTTGGTCAACCAACGGCCCGTTGGTGAGGTATAGTTGATTGACACTTATCTTGGGAATGTATAAACTCAAAATTTGGCTAAGGACCAATCAACGGAAGCCAAAGGACAGCCAGTAGACTAACCTACGACCAGTCATGGGTCTGTTGACAGTGGCTTGTAAGCTGTTGTCTTACGTCTGTTATATTAAAGGGGTGAATGGTAAATTCACACCAAGTCCTATCCTGAATCTAATTGGTTTATTTAGCTACTTTTGGGTGTATATAAGTAATCGAACACGGGAAGAACCCATTCTAAATCCTCTCCCACGAATTGAACTTTTCCCTCCAAAAATATTCTCCCTGGAAACCACCATTGTTGGTGAAGCTTAAGAACCGCTTTGGAGCTTGGATTTCCATGGATGAATCACAAAGTCCTTCATCTCCAAGTAAACTTTCAGTTGAAGAGTTCTTCTCAATGTTTTCAAAGAAGATTTTATGATTAATCTTTCAATCTAGCCATGGGTTCCTTCTCAAAAACGTATTTAATGGTTAAATAAGGATGAATTGATATTAATTTAATGGTTTGAACGTGATTTTACTCCAATTAAATGATGAAACCATCTCCCCTGCCAAGATTGATTTAGCCCTTGCATGACATTGTGATCATGACTTGTTCTTGATTGAATTGTGGTTCTCTTAAGTTGAATTGCTTATATTTACTGTTATTTACGTGAATTGATTATGATTTGATGATGAAGGATCCATATGGATCCATGTATGAAGATTTAAGCATGCATAGACTATCTATCAATGAAATCACTGTAATGTTGACCTTTCGAGTTATAAAAGTGTAAATCGATTATGTTGTGGTTCATGTAGCTACTGCCTTATGTTAATATAATGGTTGAATCGTGAATATAAAGACGGTATGATCAAAGTAAAGACGGCTTGGTTTAATTGATCTAGTTTCTCCTGAGATATTAAGTAGTAAAGTGTGATCATTGTAAAATTGGTCCATAATTGTATAAAAAATTGATTTACAGTATGTTAATATTCTTAGGTCTACTTTCTAGAATGTGTATTGATAATTAATTATGTCATATGGATCAATGTATGATAGTTTGAATAGGATTAACCAAAGCAACTTCCTCTTCCATGAAATCCTTATATGAAGCATGTTCACAGTGAGTTCGTATTTATTGACACTAGTAGTTGGATCTCATCTAGTCTATGATTTCTTTAGCTAATGCCTTAAATGTACAATAATGATAAAAGATTGATGTACTAAACTAGGGAAGATAGTTGATGACCTAGAACTCTCTATTTACTAGTATATATGAGGTGCCTTGTATTATGTTATAGTGTGATCTTGTAGCAACTTGTAAATGGTTTATTTTATGATTAAAGTACATATATCTACTTCCATATATATGAATTTGTGATAAATAAGGTGTATTGATCAATGATGATCAAAGGATGAGAAATTGGTAAGAATTATTATCTCCTCTACTGTTCTACTTCTCTACTTCTTTATAGTAATGTTGATGAAGCCTTGTATGAGATTGTGTGGTATGGTCCACTTATGGTGGGGGTGTTTACTTTATTGTCATTATATATATGTTAACCATAGCCTTGAAGGCAACTTTATAATTATATGAATGAGTGGTTCTGATGATCACTTTATGTGTAACTTATGCCTAGTCTTCTACTTGAGTTGTGAATCTAGGTTATGTTGTTATTGGTATGAGCATGTAAAGGGTTAGATAATATCATGTGTAGGTGTTTCCATTAATGAATTGTTAAGTATTGATGACCCCTACCCATGTACCCCTATGTAAATGTGTGAATAGCTATTATTAAGGAGCCTTAAAGTATAATATGAAGATTGTCTTATCTACTATGCTAAGTTGTGTTATGTGGTCTATACTTGAAAGTGTATTGTGGTCTAAGAGGGTGTATGCCTCAATGAGTTGTTGATAGCCATTATGTGATCATCTTTACCAATGTACATACACACTCACATATTATGCATGCTTACAATGTAGTAAATGTTCATACTGTCTAATGAAAGGTTGTTCTCATTATTCACTAGTATCTATTACTATGCATGTAAAGTATATGTATGTGAAGTATGTTATGTATTCCTTACTAGGATGACTTGATAGGTGTACTATTATGGGCAAGGGTATGGGACTTTGTCTATGCATTGCATATGTGTACCTTGATAGGATAGTTCTAGTTTTTGTTTCTATATGTATGAATATGTATGTATGAAAATGTGTGACTTAAGGTGTTATGTGAAAGGTTTGCTCACATATATGTATATACACGGATGTATGAAGATCTAGTCAAGAGAGGGGTCGTGGATGGTGTATTCATGTGTACCCTAAACTAGATGATGCTTTACATATGCTATGTTCATGTGAAGGTTTTCTTTACAGGATTTAGGTTGCTAAACTTTCATCTATGACCTATGAGTTAAGCATATGAGGGGATGACTCTCCTAAACCTATGTTTTATAAAGTAAAAATATAATAAAGGTTTTAAATAAATGGAACTTAGCTTAGCACTGAGTGAACTCGAATATGAGTGTGTGTACCTTCCTATGGTAGGAAGGTAGGTCACCATAAACCTCGTGGGGTGGATAGCCTCTTGACCTAAAAGGGTGTTTGAGTGATGTTTCCATTAATGAATAACTACAATGCCTAATCTTGGCATAAAGAGGGTTTTCACATGTACCCCCAAGTTCCATAACTATGTTTCCACAATAGGATACTATCTGGTGGATCCACCTAAAAATATATGTCATGTTTGGTTCTACTTTGGCCAGTAGACCACCCTTTTTTGTTGTGGGGCTTTATGACACCGGATTCCACATTTAGCATCACATGGTCTATGTTGGTTAAGATTATAGTTTCCATAAATTAAAATGGAAAATGGAAGTAAATGACTAGGACCCTAATTAGAATGACTTAAGGGAGGTTACTTAGGATAGGTGGAAGTAATGAACACATCTAGACATTGCACAAGTAGCTCCTTAGGAAGTTCTATGAAGGTGTTCTAATGCATGTCACTATGTATGTGTTCTTTATGCATGATATTGTAGTATGTGTCTAGTTGTTATGAAGATTTTTATGATATGAGTCTTTATGCATGATGTTGATCTTGTTGACTATATGATGAAGGTCTTGCTTGACATATATGAAGTGGTTTCCTCTTACTACGTTGATATATGACTTGGATGTAAAGGCTTGTGGTATCATGATAGGTTTACTAAGTATGTGTGAGGTTATGGGGCCTTACATGTACATTTCACTAGTATAATAATATTGGGGGAATGAGTAGGGTCTTATAAGGTTCTATGTGAAGTCAAATAAGTATATGTGCATAATAACTAGGATTTCACTGTAATGTCCTTATTCTTGACTTAACTATGTCTATGTTGTACTATACTATAATGGTATGTGTTGTCTTGTGTAGATGATATGTACGTTTACTTGTGGCCTTAAGGTGATGCATTGCACCAAGTATCACAAAAGGTTACTTGGAAAGTTAATGAATAAAAGGAAATAAAGCTCACTGTATACGTGAAAGAGCTTACTATAAAATGACTTTAAAATGTCATCAATTCTATATGTGATCTTATGTGATGTTTGGCCTTTAAATATGTTTATATGAAGTATGTGAAAGATATAAATGCAATTTTTTCAAGGTATTATAAAGTTTTACTCAAAAAGGCATGAATCATCATTTCAAGAAAATGTCCTTTTTAAATGAATGTTTTTGCATGGTTGCCATACTTAGTGCATTCTTGTACTAATCCCATTCTTCTTTACTTTTTACACAAATGTAGGTTATGGATGCTTAAAGGATGTCTTTAATGGTGAAGAGCTTAATAGATGATCCCCAAGCTCAATGAAAGAAATCCTTAAGTTCAAGGATCTCTTACTTATGTCTTTACTATAAAGTGTCTTAATTGTATATTTATGTAATGTGTCTTAAGGGTCGTGTCCCTAATGTACTATAAGGTTGTAAAGTCTAAGATGGCAACGAGACATAGGGTCTAAAAATATATTACGACTTTTGTTTTACATATATAAGATGTAAAGTTTCTAGCATTGATGTGCTACGAAAAGTTTTAAATTTTCCGCTAAATTTACTATGTCAATATGATGGATGATAACTATGGGCTTGTACAAGACCTCCGAGAGGTCAAGTACGCCATGTTGCTTCAAGGGGGTGCTCCCCAAATGTGACACTCTATATAAGTACGAAGGTGATCGAGCCTATACCTTGAACCAGATGCTCTACATAAGTAAGAGGGTGATCGAGGCCGGACCTTGAACCGGATGCTTTACAGAGATATGTAGGTGATCGATGTCGGACCTTGAACTGGATGCTCTACATAGGTATGTAGGTGATTGAGGACTGACCTTGAACTGGATGCTCTACATAAGTATGCAGGTGATCGTGGATGGACCTTGAATCGGATAATCTACATAAGTATGCGGGTGATAGAGGCCGGACATTGATCCAGACACTCATCGAAAATTATCAATGAGGTCGAGGTTGGGCCTTGAATCTGGATGCCCGATAAAATTGCCAATATAGCTCCTGAAAAAGTCTCTATCGATCCTTATTCATAAATGCTCGTGGAACGCCATCCACACTTAGTGAATCAATGTATGTTCTTTGAACCGAATCGAAAAACTACTTCGAATTGCAGAGCAGAAATTAGTGTCACTGACATAACTCGAAGTTATAACATCGAAAAAGTAAGGATATCTTTTGACGTAGAAAGATTATTGTCTAGCTTAGGCCAATACTATCAGACTCACGTCTACTACACTAGTCTAAAAGGATCTAAACTGACCTAGCGACGTTGGGGAAAAACTAAGTCCTACTGGTTATAAATCATGCATTTCTAAGTAAGCCCTAGTCAAACCTAAACTGAGGCCCACATGCTTCAAATAAACAGTTATCAAGCCTAAAAGTACTCCACATAGCAAAGCGGGTCAATTAATCACACAAATTATGCTTGCAGTTACCCATAATTCCCGAAATAGGCCAAAACTTGATTTCCAAACAACTATGCATGATTCAATAACTACCCAACAAAAATTCCAACTAATCAACATGCATGCTTTAACATGCTCGAATTCAAACAAAGAGAGGGAAGTTGTAGCTTAATAGTAGGTCGATTATGCGTGCACCAAAAACTCTTATCCGGAGTTTTCCCTTTCTGAATGTCTCGAAGTGCTGCGACTCTAACGAAATTAGAGACTCCACGTTATTACGATCATTTAGACATCAAAAATCGCATGAAAAAAATATAGAACGATTTTGGGGTCAAAATGGGGACAATGGTACCCGCGCTGAAAATCCAGAATTAATGCAAAAAATAGGCCGAAACAGCTCCCAAAACTTGTGTTCCAAATTGAAATACAATACGGGGATCGAAAATAGCATAATATTACCATGCAACAAAAATTCAAATTTTCTCAAGAACTAGAAATAGGACAGCAGCTGAATCAGATAATTTACCAGAAACGGGCGGTATACAGTGAATTCCTAAAACACCACGATCTTTTGCTTGAAAAACCACTCAAAATAGCAACTGGAATCATCAAAATCGGACATATAATGAGGGAGAAATCAAGCCCCAAAATAACCCACAATTGAGTTCACAAAGTAGCCAAGACAGCAGGTGAAAACGAGAATTTACCTCAGACGAAGGTCCCACAGCAATTTCCAAGCTCACCAACGTCTTTCCCCGGAAAATTTTACAACCTAGCTTCTTGAATCTCCTAAATTGGATCTCTATAACTCAAGATATCACACTTTTAAAAAGAGGGCTGAAGTTGAGTGAGGAATTTTACAAAATACGAAACTGGTCTCTAAAAACCTCAAAAATCTAGTCTTTAAAAGGCCAAATTCTGGTCACTAAAAGGGATGCACCAGATTTCAACTTTTACTATCTTTTTAAAGTCTCCAATGAGGTGCCTCAAATTTGTTTGGAATCCCGTTCGTGCATAAAACTATGCTAACCTACTAAATGCAACATTCTGGACTCAATGGCGCAGTTAGAATTTCCATCAGAGGTCCTCTCAATAAAAAGTGGGTCCCACTTCTAAAGGTCATTTTTAACCAAAATCCACCGAAGGACTCAAAATGAGTCGGAGACCTCGAGAGTCAAATGGGAAGGTCGTTCTAGACCAAACTCAAAATTTCAGTGATAATCGCACTGAAATTTTTTTAACCGAGTGCGTTTTTCGAAAATATTGACCAGAGTCAACCTCAAGCCAAATTTCAAAGGTTAAAACGCCTGGTGGTCCAAACTCACATCAAAATCCTCGATACTTGTGCCGACCATGATAATAGACTAACTTGGACATTTTGGAGCTGCTAGAACTCTCAGAATTCCTTTTTTTGAGTTCGTTTACTTGACAAACTGACTAAAAGTCAGTTTTCAAGCTTCAAGGCCTCAAAAACACGGAAAGCTGCACAAAATTTAAACGAACAACCTACTGATCAAATTGTCAGTGACAACAAGTCTAAATTACTTGGGGTTGATATAGAAATACTCTTAATGATAAAAGTAGGCATTAAGGAAAAATTGACATGAAGGGTCATCAAATCAGACCAGCCACCTTCCGAATCGTTTGGCTTATGATGCTCATGGGGAGACACATACCTATCTTTCTCCCCATCCTTCCAATTTGGGTTTCGGTCTTTCCATTCTCCGTCACGATCTTTCCAACCTTCATGCCTATTCTAAACCTTGTTACCAACCTGCCTCGTCTAGTTTAAACGATAACCACCACTTTGGTTGGCTAATAAATTTACCTCTTTATTGTGCAAAGCTTATAGCTTTGCCTCTTCAAAATTATCACACTCGACACCAATTGTATAGACACTTAGAGAACCAGCTCCCATAACATTTTTTTGACAAAATGTCAAGTTGTCTCATTATTTTGGCCATGTTCTGGTCCCTCTCTTGGTCTTTCTCCATCTTCTCCTTAGTCAATTTATATGTGAGAATAAATACTTTATCTTAACGAGTGTACTAAACCCTGTTGATTGTGATCATGACATCCAAGAGCTGAGCCGCTATAAAATAAGGTTGCTGCATTAAACCTCCTAGAGAAAGTTGATCAGCAACACATATGTTTATCCTGTCAAAGCTCTAGTAAAAATACTGTAGAAATACGTCATTAGGCAAGCCATGAGTTGGGCATTGGAGCACCAACTTCTTAAATCGCAACAATTTCTCATCAATTAGTTCGCCCTCAAAACGCTTAAGCATTGGATGCTTTCCTGAAGAGTCATCATCTTCAAAGAAGGGAAAAATTGCACAATAAATGCGATAACAAACTTCTCCCTTGAAGTAATTGATTCACGTGGCGATTCAGCAGCCACTAGCAAGCTTCTCCCATTAAAGAGAATGGGAACAACATCAAACAGACCGATTCATGGGAGATGTTCTTCAAGGAGAACAATCTGCATACTTAATTATTCTAATACGCTGATGGGGATCCTCATGAGCCAACATATTAAAAAGTCCTTTTAGTTTCAAGAGTTACAATATAGTACTTGTGATGTGGAACACCGCATTCCCTTTAGCCAAAGGCAAGTGAATGACACAAATACCTCCCATAAGATGGGGTCTTAAAATTAGGCTCATTAACATTGTTGAGGTTACTAATGTCATCTTGATGTCTGACTTGGCTTCCATTTCTGCCTTTCACGCTCATACTTCCTATTTCAATGCATAGACAATCAAAACAAAAATATAATTAAGTAAGCCTTTGACTTAATAAGAGATAAATTAAACTTAACTAAAAATTCTTAAATAACACCACTGCCAGGCAGCAGTGCCATTTTGATTGATGTATCCGGACACTTCATCCAATACTAAATGCCGACTATCTTTCAATAGTAATATACTCAACTAGTAAGTTGGGGTAGAGTACCTGTAGAGTGGTTTGTAATACGAATCAATAGAAAATCAAGTGTTTGCTGAAGTCAATCATATCTAAAGACATTTACGAAGAAAAACAAATCATATTAGGAGTGACACAAGTGTCAAATTTCAAAAGGGGGGGGGGTGTTTATAGTTAATTTTCAACTAAAACAACAAATTTGACGATAAAAAAATATAAAGACGGTATATTTTTGAGGTGATTGGATTATGGGTTAAGGCAAACAATCGGGTAAATGCAATTAATAGTAAGAAACTGCATATCAATGATTAAGCTAGACATTAGTGGGGTGAATTTTCTCTCGAACAATTTACGCCGAATCAAATTGATTTCTCCCGAACACCAATAAGCGGCAATTAAACACAACCTTATCCTTAGTCCATTAACTCTCGAGAGTAGAATGTGTCGAAGAGGGTTTATGATTCACTCTCTCGAACTGACCCATGACAACCAACTACCTACAAAGTATTGATTCATTACTTTTGGTTTTAAAACCTCTCTCTCATGTAAGCCAAAAAGACTAAGCTAAGTTAGTATTTGCAACAAAAACCCATTATTAAATTTAACAACAACTACTTAATGAAATCACTTTAAAGAACAAATAAACTATTGATTAGCAATACAAGCATTATATCAACCCATTAGTAACATAATCATACCCCAAGAATTGGGGTTTTACCTAGAGACAGTAAAAAGGTAAAACTCATTACCAAGTGGTGTTTCCATCAACTAGGTACGATTGATATTGTGTTTTTAAAGATCTAACATAAAGAATATTCAATGACCATCTCCAATTTCTTAGAAATGGAAACCTTCAAATCTTAAAATCTAAGGATATATTGTCTTCACTAAACTCAAAACTCATTTAATAATATTCAACTACAGATAAGTTCTAATAGACTGATTTAAAAACGAGATACTCAACTAAGAATTAAAAAATGTATTTAGAGTTGTTAAAAGTTATGATGATAAGGTTTAGTTGTTGCAATAAGTAGGGATTGCTGATCCACTTTGCAATTCACCCTTTATAATTTGTATCACATTTTTTCTTTTTTCTTCAGCATCCTTGAGGTTTCATAACTTCTTACAATATGGCACTTCATCGCGGAACCGTTTGGTGACTTGCCGACTACTGGTCCTTTCTATTGTAGACTTGATTTTATCCTTTAGGACTCGGCATACTAGAACATTAGACGAAACAAGGATGTTCAGCGAATCACCCAAGGGGTTAGGCAATCCTCGGGCCTTATTTTTTTCGTTCTTCTAGTTGCCTTATTCTTTCTATGTCAATGGTGTCACTGCTTTGTTTCTCAATTCAAATCCCTGGAAATCAAGCATTTATATCAGTTATTTGACATAAAATATGCATTTTAGGACACTAAATCTATTAAAATAAGTACCTAAATGAGTCTAAATAATGGACTCATCAACAGGGAATTAGGCACTAAAGACTCAAGGTAGTATTTAAGGCATTAAAATCTATCTAACTTGTCCACAGTTTGGTAAGAACCATTTGGGCGAGTGTCTTTTTGGAAAGCAAATATGCTTTAGGTGTTGTCAGTCTGGTTATAGGTTTAGAGATTTTTCTTCTTCTAAACATGGTCAAGAGGGTAATAATAGTAAGCTCAGTCCATGATTTCAGCAGCACCAATGGGCCTCCAAACTCAGCAGGGTCACTCATATAGTACATGTGTCAGACAATGCTAAAATAGGTTGTTTGCTCTTCACGCTCGCCAAGGATCATGAAGATTCTCCTGGTACGTGAAATGTCTTTAACTTAGATTTTTATGCATTTTTAGATCCAGGGGCTACTCTTTCCTTTATAACTCCTTATATAGTAGTCAAATTTGCTAATTAGTACAGAAACTCTTTTAGAAACCTTCTCAGTCTCTAATCCAGTAAGCGACCCAAAGCTACACATGTATAAAGAAATTGCCCAATCACAGTCTTCCAGAAAGTTACCTTATCAAATCTTTTATAGTTCAATATCATTCTAGACATGGATTTCTTACATTCTTGTTATGCTTCAATTGATTGTCGAAATAGGATTGTACGTTGTTCTGTTTCAATACAAACCAATATTTAAATGGAAGGGTGGTAGCTAAGTGCCTATGGGTCGATTCATTTATTACCTTAAGTCTAGAAAGATGTTTTATAAGGGTTATATCTATCATCTAGTTCGGGTTAAGGATTCAAGCTCTGAAATCCCAACTCTGGAGTCAGTCAAGGCAGTGAATGAGTTTTCAATAGTGTGTCTAGAAGACTTTCTTGGAGTTCCTCCCAAAAGGGAAATTGACTTTTAAATTGATCTCCTCCCACATACCAAACATGAATTATATTCCTCCTTATAGAATGGCCCGAGTAGAGCTTAAGGAATTGAAAGAGTAGTTCAAAGACCTTCTTGGTAAAGGCTTCATAAGGCCTAGTATTTCCCCATGGGGTGCACCAATGTTGTTCGTGAAAAAAAGATGGTTCTCTTTGAATGTGCATCGATTATAGACAGTTGAACAAGGTGACAATCAATAATAAGTATCCCAGACACATGATTGATGACTTGTTTCACAAAATTGAGCATGCTAGTCATTTCTCAAAGAGAGACGTCAGCTCAGGTACCATCAACTCGAAGTCAGAGATAGTGATATCACGAAAATAGCCTTCAGAACACACTATGGCCATTGGGAATTTGTAGTTATGTGATTTGGAATAATCAATGTTCCTACAACTTTCATAGACTTGATGAACACATTGTTCAATCAATATTAAGACTTTCTTGTTATCGTCTTTATTGATAATGTCTCATTTACTCTAGAAATGAGGAAGAAGATGCGAATCATTTGAGAATTATTCTGCAAACACTCAAAGATCACCAATTATTTGCAAAATTTAGCAAGTCTGAGTTTTGGTTGCATTTATTTGCTTTCCTTGGATATATTATGTCTAGCGAAGGGATTTGAGTGGATTCCTAGAAAATAGAGGCAATGAAACAATGGCCCATACCTACCTCTCCTACAGATATCAGAAGTTTCTTAGGTTTGGTTAGCTATTACAGAAGGTTCGTGGAAGGATTTCAATCTATATCCTCTTCATGTCTAAGTTGACGCAGAAGAAAGTTATGTTTCATTGGTCAAATAATTGTTAGAAAAGATTTGCTGAATTGAAAACTATGTTGACTACATTATATATTGTGATGAATCTAGAGTTGGCCTAGGTTGTGTGTTATAGCAACGAAGTAATTTTATAACAGATGCTTCTAGACATCATAAGGAACATAAGAAGAACTATTCGACTCATGACCTCGACCTAGCAGCAGTAGTGTGTGCCCTAAAGATTTGGAGACATTACTTGTATCGTGTTCATGTAGAGGTGTTCACGTAGATGTGTTCACATACCATAAGAGCCTTCAGTATGTGTTCACCTTGAACGAGTTGAATCTTCTCCAGATGAGATGACTTGAGTTCCTCAAAGATTATGATATGAGTGTGCAATACTATCCTGATAAGTACAATGTAGTAGAAGTTCTCTGAGAAGACTAGCGATCGGTAGTGTATCACATGTAGAGGGAGAAAGAAAAGAAATAGCAAAGGATTTTCAAAAGTTTTCTCTCTTAGGATTTCCTTTTATGAGAATATAAGATGGTGTTGTAACCGTTCAGAATGGGTCAGAACTAATATTTTTGAATAGATGAGAATGATGGTTTTAAAGGAAAAAGGTTTAAACTTTAAAACTCTTTCACATTACCTCACTTTTAAACTTCTCTAACTCACACCCTCCCTATATTATTCTATATTTTTGTATTTTTACTACTTTTTAGTCGTATATTGTGTATTCTGAGTTTGATTCTGTGTTGCCTAGGTTCAAATCGTATATTCGGTATAAAAGGTTTGTTTTCCAAACCCCGTTTGCATATTTAACGATTTTACTAATTTGCAGTTGTTTTTATCTTAGTGATGTGTTCTGGGCCTCTCTGAATCGTAATTTTTTGCTTGTGTTCCTATTTTAATTTGAACATCTTGCCTAAAATGATTAATTGTTTATTTCCTGATTTTCATTCCTTAAAATTTATCAAAATTGTTGGGTTGTGGGTAATTAATGTTTGGTCTATTCGGGTGAAATCTAAGTAACTCACATTTGTGTTGAATGGCATATATTGTTTGATGATGGAGTATTTGACGTAACTCTTAAGGGAATAAGTCTTCAAATGTCCTAATTTGGCTAAATCGAGAGAAGTCAGAGTATTTCGGAACATGGGCAGCATAGGTCTTAGTGTAATTGAGCTAGTGTATGTGTTGATTTTTTTTGGGGGGCAGCGGGGTTGAATTTGGATGTAAGAATATAAAGTAGGCACATAGGACAATTTGACGAGCTGGGTCGAACTTTCCGAACCACTTGGTATTTCACTGAAATCTCCTTGATCTCCTTTAATTTCATGCTAAGTATTAGTTTTGGTTTTGTATCTTTTGGCGAGAAGCCTGAGTTTGCCGAGTGAACTCGGCGACTCAGTTAAAGTGTTACGACTAGGGGTAGCCCCTAGACGTAACATGGCGTACTTGACACCGAAGGGGTCTCATACAAGCCCTTAGCATATTCATAGCGTAAGATAATGGAAAAGTATGAAAAATATTAACATTTACAATCGAAGTAATTTTCACAAAAATGCAAGCACAATTCTTTATATGCGTTATCTCAATCCATCTATTCAATTTTTAAAATAAACTCTTGGGACAGATCCCATACAAAAGTCGCACAACATAAAGAAATGACATAAGGAAAATAATGGGTTCGTTCTCGAATCTATAGGGACTCACCAATTCTTCAACTCCTCTTGCACCTTAGGAACCTAGACTTCAAAGTAACTCAATATCCAAAACCCTACATTTGATTAGAGTGCAGTCAATATGCGTTAGTACAAAATATACAAAGTATGAAAGCATGCAGAATATCATAAGAGCACTCAAATTGGTTAGTCAACGTAAGATTATGAGTCAACAATTTGGACTCATTTAGGCTTTTATTTTAATAGATTTAGGGTCCTCAAATGCATATTTTGTCCCAATAACTGATATAAATACTTGGTTTTCAGGGATTTGGATTGAGGAACAAAGCATTGACTTAGGAGAGAAAAAGAACAAGAAAACTAAAAGGATGAAGAAAAGAATGTCTGAGGATCGCCTAAATCATTAGGCGAGTCACCGAATGTCCTTGGTGTCACCTTATGTTCGAGTGTTATATTCCATGAAGGAGAAAATCAAGTCTATAATAGAATGAAGCAGTCGGCGAGTTGCTGAACAGTTCCACGATGCAATATGGTATCGCCCAAAGTTATAGAACCTCAATGATGCTGAAGGGAAAAGAAAAATGGCGATACAAATGACAAAGGGCAGATTATAGAGTGAATCGGTGATCTAGACTTATTGCACCGACTGATCCTTCGCAACATAATTTTTAACATTTAGAAAAAAAGTTTTAAATTGTTTGGTTAAGATGTAGACAAAGAGTTATCGATCTATTTGTGAACATTGTTTATTTTTCAAGTTTGGAGACAGTTTTCCTTAACTTTGGAGGAGTTTCAAGATTTCCAATTCGAAGAAATGCAAAGTGGTGTTGAAGATTCTTCATTGTTAACTTTTGAAAAGACAATATCAATCGTACCAATTGCTGGAAACACAAGTTGGTATCTATTTCTTGTTTTTACTATGTCTCGCTAAAACTGAATTCTTGGGGTGTGATTATGTGATTATGGGTTGATATAATTGTTGGATATTGCTAGTTTATAGTATATTTTAAGTTTAAAAGTGATTCGTTCAGTAGTAGTTGTGGTTGAATTTAAAGGGTTGTAGTTGCAAATACAATCTTATCTTAGTGTTTTAGGTTTGCTTGAGAGAGGGGTTTTGTAACCAAAATTGCTGAATTGATGGTCTATGGATAGTGGGTTTTCATAGGTTCAGCTTGAGAGAGTAAATCCTAAACCCTCTTCCACACAATCTACTCGAGTGAGCGGATAAACTAAGGGAAAGGTTGTGCTTAATTGTCGCTTTTTAATGTTTGAGAGAAATTAATTTTGTTCGTGGTTAATAGTTCGAGAGGAGATTTTACCCCTTTGAAAGTCTAGCTTAATCACTCATATACAACTGTTTACTATTAATTGCAATTACCCAGTTGTATATCTTATCCCATAATTTTATCACATCCCAAGAATCCCATCTCAATATTTGTATTTTCGTGTATTTACTATTTTGATAATTAACTAAAAACACCTCTTTGATAATTGACAATTCTGTGACTCTATAATTTGATATGTTTTTATTCGTAAGTGTCTATAATTTGATATTTGTAGGGCTTGGTACACCAGCGAAGATCATATATCTCCTCTCACATTTAAATTTACCAAGAAACAAACGGAGAATGACCAAAAGAAGGACCAGAACATGACATACATCATGACACAATGTGAAACTTTGTCAAAAAATGTTATGGGATATGGTGCTGGAAGTGTCCATACCATAGATGTCAAGTGGGCTAATCCTTAAGAGGAAAAGTTAGAAGCATACAATAAAGAGGTGAATTTCCTAACCATCCAACATAGTGGTTATCGTTCTTACTACCCAAGGTAGGGTTGTAACCAAGGTTGAAAGATCGAGATCGAGAGTGGAGGGACCAAGTCCCAATTGGAAGGATGAGGAGAAGGATAGGTATGTGCCTCTCCACGAGCGTAAAACTCGATGGATTCATAAGGTGAACGGTATGAGGATATGCCTTATCGTATCCTCAACAAAGTTGAGGGGTTTGAATAGATTTGGAAGGAAATTAAAGATGATGTGCTGACCCACATATAGACGGTTACGTTCCATTCCAACTCGATCAAGCAATGGAAGACCTAGATGGGACACATTTTGCCTCATTTGAACTCGAGACAACAAGAGGATTTTCCTAGTGACACTATGATAAACCCAAGAATGAGGTTTGAAGGTGTAATTCTATTGTACCACGACGTTAACTAAGGTACTTCTTGAGAGGGAACATAAGATCCATTTTATTGCTTTATTTTTATTTTTGAAATAATGATGTGTTCATTATCAATATTGAAGTGTGGTAATTGTTGGAAAGTGAAAATTGGCAAGATAAAGGTCCAGTTGGTTAATCGTTGAACAAGTTGGTGACCTCGGCTTATACTTCCGTCAGACTTAAGACCACTTCGAAATGGAGTTTGCGAAACTCGACAAGCCCAATAATTTATTGGCGAACACCAATAGGGTTGTCCTCTTTGGATCATCACATCAACTGGAAGTCGAATAAAACTCATTGAGGTAAGTGACTACTCGGTGTGTCGTCAAGTGAATCGACAAGACTGACCAATATCGTCGAGTCGGCGTCAACTGGACAGTCTTAATGCGAAAGGTATAAAATTTTCAATCTTCTTCACTTTCACTCACTTTTAATCTTCCCAAACTCATGCACACACTTTATATTATATATATCTTTTGTATTTTAAGTTTCTTAGTTGTTGAATTGTGTTTGGAGTTGGAATACTTTGCCGCCTAGCACTTTAATTTTATATTGTTTATCATAAGAAGTTGTTTTCCATACCGTGTGTTTATTTTTATCGCATTTTGTACTCATTTGAAAACTCTCTTATCTTAGTGATGTGTGTTGAGCATCTATGATTATAGTTTCTTTAAATGTTCCTATTTTGAAGTTCGAAACTCTTGTCGTATTGTTTTGATTATTGAAACTCCATATTATTTTGTTTTTGAAATGATTTAAAATTTTTGGAGTTTTGCTTGAATATGGTTAGTGTTTGTTTGGTACAGTTTGAATTGCCTGTATTTGCCCCAAATGATGTGACTTTCCTGATGATAAAATGGGTGAAACCATTCTTAAGGGAAAAAGATGTCAAATGGCCAAATTTAGAAAAACTGGGAGAATTCTGAGTATCTCGGGGTATTGGGTGTTAATAGTCGTGTTTAAATTTAATTAGTACATGCTTTGAGTTTATTTTAGGGTTTTTGGGGTTGAATTCGAGAAGTTGGGTAAAATTTAGGCACATTGGGTCATTTGATGTTTCTTTTCTATTTGGGTTCTATAACTTTCGATGAGAAGGTTGAGGTCGCAAAGGTACTCGCCGACTAGCCAAAAGTCTTCTTGATCATTCTTTGAGGACACCCTGGACTATTTTTGCATTCAATCTTTCGACATGCTAATTCTCGCTCGTCGAATGCTGTCGAATGTTCTCTTAAAGGCGTTCCCATCATTGACTCCCCAATTGTTTTTGAGAATTTAGAGCCAATCTTTTCGGTTAGTCCAATCTTGCTTGCCAACGGGATTCGATCACTTGCCAAACTGATCGGCGAGTCTTTCTGCAACTATATTTTTGTGATTATTATTGAAAACTTCCTATATCTTTCCCGATTTTTGCAGACATAATCCAAACAAACATATAGACATATCATTTTAGAAAATAGTAAGGTGTATCACAATCAACAGAAGGGATCAAATCCTCCATAAAAGAGAAAGACAACAACCTCTAACTGTAGATCAGAGAAGGGGCAAGAGGCCCATATCTGGCAGGTTTACTACTGGTTCCTACATTGTTTTATCTTAGCAGGAGAATGACCAGCCTTTACAGTCCCGAAAAGTTGAGTTGCGTTCTAGATATCACCATAACATAGCCTGAGTCCCTCCAGCTTCAACACCTGCAAATTTGGTGCAAGGTCCGTCACCTTTTATGGCTCCTGTGCCACCAATCATCCCTACTCCCAGTCTTCTCAAGAGGTTAAGGGGTGATGGTTTGAGAACAACTTTTGAAGAGAAGTTTTTTTCGACAGAAGGCCTTGAGGGAAGTAGTCCTATGTGGGATGTGGGAGACACCACGTTCTTCCAAAACTTTGAGAAGTTCATCAGTCCCCGAGGAACCTTTCTTCCTTCATGGGTCCAAGAATTCTACATGGCTTCTGGTGATTTAGCTCCCAAGAGTAAGAATAAGGCAAGCGAGTTTAGAATGGTGAAGTCGATCGAGGTTCGAGGGTAGGAAGTCGGTTGCAATAGCACTATGTTAGGTAGATATCTGCATTCTGCAATTCCTTATGAGGGATTACCTATCGCCCAGTACTTAGATAAATTAAAGGACTAGTTTGCTCCATGAATTTCTTATACCACCGAAGATGGATCGAGGTAGAGGTGCGTATTTAAAAGTGAGATTTGAGTATTGTTCGTTGTTTCTTGTTTTTTTTCTTTAGAAACACTATAATGCAATCTTAGAACGAGTCCATTCTGTGTCATCCTAAGGCAGCTTACCCTGGATCTCTCATATCTCATTAGAGCATCGACGTAGGACTTCTTATATAGCATATACTCCCATGAGGGCCAAGTAGAGACACAAATCCTTGCCATTCCCAATCCTGATCACGGAGCTGTGTCAATGTGCTCAAGTGCCCCGAGATGCTGCTAAAGATGTTGAAGTTGCCTCGTCCTACTCCACTTATATTAGGCGCATTGTTCTTGAATACACACGTAAGGAAGCTGATAGAAGAATGACAGCTCCTGTAGAGACATCCCCGAGGTAGATGTTTATTTGATACCTGCAGAGGCATCATTGCCTGCTCCGGCCTCTGGGCCTTCATGTACATCTGCCCATCCTTCCTCTTCTTCACAGGCTCCAAACACTTCCACTTCCTCCCACCCAGCCAAGATTACTTAGGTGATGATCCTGAAGATGGGGCCTATAGCCCATTCTGCTGATGTGAGGGTGACCTATCTAGAGAGATCTATCCCACGGATTATTAAGGATGTTATTATTTCTACAATGACCCAGCTCTGAGCCTCTGTTTATGATCTGAATACTAGAGTCATGATTGTAATAGCAAGTAGGGGGAAACCTCCGAGGTTATGGCTTTAAGAGCTGATGTAGAAGACTTTATGAATGACATAGACTATCTAGAGTCTACTGACTTCACTTCATTATTGGAGGCTCTATATCAATTGGACGTCCCAAAGACTTAAGAGATTCCTCCGGCTATAATCGGAGATGCACATAGGGATTTCAAAATATCCGATGACTCAGAGGCAGATAGTGATGAAGATAAAATAGAGGTGCATTATGATACAATCTTTGATGATATGGTTGATATTGAGGATTTCATGGTTGAGAGTGTGCGCCAAATTTCCCTGAGAGATACCACTATGAGCCGGATAGAAGAGTTGGCTCTTCAAATATGACTCTGGGTGCTGATACCCAGATTCACAAAACTACACCGCGCATATAGGCCCAGACAGATGGAGCGACTATGTAGAAATAACCCTTTATTTACCCCATCAATGTCTTATTTTTATTTTGGCTTATGGAAATTTATTTCATTTGAATTTAAGGACAAATGATTTTATAAGTGATGTGGTGAGGCCCACCTTTATGAACCTTTGCAAATATGGTTTGTTTATTTCATTGGGTTTTGAGCTTTACCTTGTGTTTTAATTGCATATTGTGGATGATTGAGCTTTTGGTCTAGTTTTAAATTGTAAATGATTTTTACCTTTTCAAAAAAAATTAGCAACCTCTTATTTGTGTTGAATGTGATTGTTCTCTTGCAAATTTGAGTCTCGATCTTGATCAACCAATGTCTTAAATAGTTCTCATAATAAAAAAAACATGAATGTGTCGCTACGATGAGACTAATTTAAGTTCTATAGACAACATGTGAATTGTTTGCATCTCATTGTGACTAGCCAAATGTCGAATTAAGTCTCATGCGATGAACATTGCACACTTGCTAACGTGTGGAGTCTTGTTTGACATTAGTGTCAATACCTTGTGCGATGAGCTTACTATGAACCATATATGATAAATCCTAGAATTTTCCCCATCGGACTGTTTGACTAAGTGATTCCATCTTATGATATGACTTAGGAAACTTTGTAGAGTGTGAAACAATTTGACATATACCTCTATCATGGCCAACATTGTGAGTGTGTGAGCCTTGCTTGAACACCCCTTGAGCCTTGACCTTTACTTGGAAGTAACTTGATGAAATCATAAACTTTCTTAATCCATTACCCATAATCATCATGAAGTTTTGTTAGTTTGAAAAGACAACTTAGGCCAAAGGGTGTGGTAAAAAGAGAAGGTATACCAAAAAGTGCAAGAAAGTCTCCTTTGACGCATGGTTTTGAGAAAAATGGAACCCCTCCATATAAAAAGTAGATAAAAAGAACAAAATAATGAAAAAAAAAGCTTTAGATATATTGAAAAATACAGAAAAAATGGGGTTTCCAATAGTCAATAAAAGATGAATAATGGGATGACTTGTGAGCACAAAAGAAAATGATGAAGAAAAGGGAATGAAGTGTTGTTCGCACTACATTTAATGAGGATAGAAGTCACTGAGCATTAATGATCATATCTCTTCACTCAACTCCATTACTATCCTTAAAAATATCTTTTTGATATTGAGTGAGCTGAAATAAAGCTTAACTGGAAAATACGGGCAAACCTATGGGTGAAATCATACATTGTGTTCATCTTTTTGAGTGTGACCGTTGCATTTGACTCTAAAACTTCAAATTGTGACCCATTGTGTCTTAAAAAGGAAAAGCTCGTTGTGTGACGGAATTTGAACACTTTTATTGAGTTTGAACTTTCATTTCAAGCAAGTAGAGTGACCTTGTGATTCTTTTGTAATGGTAAGTCACAATGTGAATCTTTGAGTGCAAAATTTCCTTGCATGAGAAATTTGAGTCTTTTTGTTTTCATTCATGATTGAATCTTGTGTATCACTATTTGAAAAATCCTTTATAAATTGTGGAACTTGAGTTTTACTTGAGGACAAATAAATGTCAAAGTTGAGGGTGTTGATGAGTCTACGATTTAGACTCCTTTAGAGCTTTATTTTATTAGATTTAGTGTCATCAAATGAAAATTTTGTCAAAATAATTGATGTAAATCCTTGATTTTCATGGATTCGGATTGAGAAACAAAACATGGACCCTAAGGAACAAAATGAAACAAGGCACCTGAAATAATGAAGAAAAGAAGGCTTCAGGATTGTGTAACTCATTAGGCGAGTCACTGAATGGCCTTGGCCTCGTCATATGTTCTACTGTGATAAGCCTTGAAGGAGAAAATCAACTCACCGATAAAAAGGAGCACACAACGAGTCGCTGGATGGTTCTGCATTGCAGTGCTACATTTCCTAAAGTTACAAAACGTCAAGAATGTTGAAGGTGAAAAGCAAAATAGCGATAAAAATGACAAAGAGAGGATCTCCAAGTGGATGGGTGATCTTGACTTATAGGGCCATTTGAACTTTCGCAGCACAATTTTTACATCAATAAATAGATTTTTAAATTCTTAATTGAAGAGGGAGATAGAGAGTTATCTATCTAGTTTTAAACATCGTTTAGTTTTCATGTTTGGAGACATTTTTCCTTAGACTTGACCGATTTTGAAGCTTTCCAATTGCTATAAATGTGAAGTGGCTGTTGAAGATTCTTCATTGTACACCTTTGTAAACACACTATCAATTGTTGATGAAAGCACCACTTGGTAACAATTTTTTGATTTTTACAATGTCTAGCTAGAACCCCAATTCTTGGGGTGTAATTGTGTCATTATTGGTTGATATAACTTGTCGGGTATTGCTAAATAATAGTTGATTTGTTGATTAAACGTAATTTCGTTCATTAGGTGTGGTTGAATTTAATGGGTTGTAGTTGCAAATTCAGTCTTAACATAGTGTTTATGGTTTGCTCAAGAGAGAGGTTTTAAAAACAAAATAGATGAATCGATGGTGTGTGGGTAGTGAGTGGGTTGTCATGGGTTCAGTTCAAGAGAGTGAATACTAAACCCTCTTCCATATATTAAACTCAAGAGAGTGAATGGTCTAAGGCGAAAGTTGTGCTTAATTTCCGCTTATTGGTGTTTGAGAGTAACTAATTTTATTCGGGGTAAATTGTTTGAGAGAGATTTTACTCACTGAAGTCTATCTTAATCACTGATATGCAGTTGTTTACTATTAACTTGAATTACCTAGTTGTTTATCTTACCCATAATTCTATCACATCTCAATAATTTTGTCTCCATATTCATATTTTCGTTTATTTACTAGTTTAGTTGATAATTCACTATAAACCCCCTTTAATTATTAACATTTGTGTCACCCTATAATTTGATATGTTTTCATTCGTAAATGTCTATTTGCAATGACCGACTTGAACTTATTCGCATTTGGCTACTAATTCTCGAAACCAACCCTTGGTTCGGTTATATTACTACTCACGATCATTGGAACTTTAATGTAACTAGTGTCCTGATACGTGATATCATATGACATAAAAATAATAGATACTAACATAATCATAGCATAATCTCAAACATAGGCATCATATATTCATAAGTCAACATAATACATAGAAAATGACCATATGATATAAGTCAAAATCATAAATTGCCGACTCTTAACCATAAGCATCACATAAGCATAATTGACTCTTAGTCATCTCTTCCATAATAGCACCATTCTCAAGTAACCTCAAAAGCATAGAAGTGCAAAGCAAGAATAGCATCCCATAATACTACCCAACCCATGTATCCCTCTTTGGTCAGCTTAATCATTTATTCATGATCGAAATCTTTAAGTATTTTAACCATAAGTGAACAATACTTCTAAGTACCCTCAAAGATAACTTGTGCAATGCATGAAAGGCATCCCATACTACCCTAAACACTAAGCATAACCTTGGACTCATCTTAGTTATACTCACTCTTCTTTGGTCTCATTATCAGTTTAACTCTCATAACTAAGGGAATCTCTCAACTTTAGTCAACTATAGTTATGAGAGAAACTATAGCATAATCCTTTCTTAAGACTTCTCTTTAATAACCTCAAGTCATACTTGTTCAATGCATGCATATCATCACATAGTACTATTCATGCTAAGTACTACTTTTCGATCCTTATGCTATCACTTCTTGATTTAAAACCTAATTCCTATCTTTAACTTTAGAACACTATGATATACTCTATTAATCACATATTAATTCTTTATTATCTTGAACCTATGAGATACTACTTTTATTATGTCTAAGTTCCTTCTTATCATGGATCCTATGAGAGACTACCTTAAGCATGTCTAAGTCCATTTATACTCTTAAAACTATTTGAGGTACTTCATTAATTTTATCTTAGTTCATTTAAGATTTGAACACTTTGAGATGCTTCTTTAAGCATGTCTTAGTTCATTGGAAATATAGATTTCTACTAGAAACCTTGACTCAAATTTCGGGAAGGCTTCCATCTGATGAGACCTAACTTTGGGAAATCCCACACTCTACTACGTAAGAGTTCCCCCTTTCACTTGGATAGTTTTCACATAACCTAGGTGGTTCTCCTTTCTTCGTAAAGTACATACCCTATCTTGTGTGACACTCCATCTCAGTGTCAATATCCATTTCGAGCCAAGCATACACAAAAAAGTTTTAGTTGTTAAGACTTTCTTAACAAGCATATCTTATGGAAGGATTTCCTTGACAGTCAATCCATATTTAAGTGATTCTATCACTTCAAATTCCAAGAATTCATAAGGTAGGTTAGGTGAATATAGGACTTTCACCATAATTCAATCAATTAGACTTTTACTTTATTTTAGACTTTACTCTCAAAGTCTTAGCATTAATAGTTATTCAAATTAACTTCACTCCAAACCGCTACTATTATGATCACAAGCCTTACTCTTCAAAGTCCCTTTCGTAAGCTCTTCTTTATACCTAGTTTTCAACGTATTTATATCACATCTTTTATTACTACGCGAATCTAATAAAAATATCTCATAAAAGTTCAATTCAAACATTTCAAGTCAAGATCAATCATATTCAATTTTCTAATTCAATTCAATATTATATGTTCCTAATTTTGAACAATTACTACACATGAATTGATTCAAGAAGATCACCCATGGACCTTCTGTATGGCATAAACCCACAAAATATCACATTTATCAATTTAGACTATGGTTTAGCATATAAATCACATGAATTCATCATAATATGACAATTCAATGTTACTACAATTTAATAAAGAAATGTAGCTAATTGAGTTTTTGAGTTCACAATTGGGTGAAAATTAATGGGGATTTACGAGGGAAGATTCCATAGATGAATAATCTAACACATTAATTAAAATACATAATCAAGCTCCCAACCGTTGAGTAGAACATTCCTCCTTCTCCTCTTTCTCTCCTCCTCCTTCTTCTTCTCTTCTGCTCCTTCTCGTTATTCTCGTTTTGATCCTTCTCCTTCTTCTCCTTCTCCTTCTCCCTCTTCTCCTTCTTCTCCTTCTTATTCTTCTCCTTATTCTCCTTCTTATCTTCATTTTCTTCTCCTTCTCCTTCTTCTCCTACTACTCCTTATCCTCCTCCTCCTTCTCCTTCTCCTTCTCCTTCTCCTCCCATTCCTTTTCTGTATAGTTATTCTCCTTATACTTCTCCTTGTAACATTCCAAAAGTTCATGACTTGGCCTAAAGCTTCACATGAAGATCTAAGACTCAAAGCACAGTTTCTAAGCGTAACATACTGTATTTAAACTAATTAGGAAGTATTAGAGTCAAAATGTCAAAGAACATTTTGAAATGTGTGTTAGAGTGCCTTGGCAAGTTTAACGGGATTTTAAGAGTAAAAAATTAGTGAAATTTGGTAAAAAGGTACTAAATTTGTGTTAGAGCGTGTAAAGGGTCAAAACGTCCGGTACAATTCTCCAAGGACCACTCTAGGGGTCCTAGAGGAGAATCCATCCATTGACCCCAAAACTTCCCCATTTGACAGTGTGCAACCACGAGCACCAACGATGAGCCATTGATTGGACAATGATCCGTTGTTTGGGGAAGTTGGATGACATATATTAAAATTCCAAGACAGCTTTAAAACCAAGTCTCTGTCACCATCGACGACTTCCCAGCAGGGGCCGTCGATGGAGCTATGTGGCATCAATGAGGTCTCGTCGATTGAGACCCACTTCACTGTCCAAAGTTGTTTTAGTTAGGGGTGGTTAAGGAATTGATTAATTAATTAGTTAACGGTCTAGGTCGGTTTAAGTTTATTAATTAAGAACTATATAAGTATCCTAAGTCATCTAACTAGCCTAACAACTCATTAATTTCTAAAACCCACATCTCTCTAACATCTCTCTAGTCTCTCTCTTCCCAAACTTAACCCTCCATTGAAGAACACTAAAGCTAAAATTAAAGTATGAATTCACTAAGTTTTTCATCTCTAATTCGTGGCAAGGTCATTGAGGTATGGTTTCTTTAACTCATGGGATTCCTTTCCCTAAGAGGTCCTTTCGAAGATGATTTTCAACTTCCCCAAAACTAGGGTTTCAATCTACACATGGTTTTTCTTTTAAAAATTAAATTGTTAATCAATTGTGATGAATTATAGTCTTTTATCATTGTTTAACTAAGTATTAATGGTCAATTGAAATTAATCACTCAAGATCTCCCTTTGAACCCTTGTTCTTCCCTACGCTCATTATGTCTTATAACTCTATAGTAATTGTGAAAGATGGTGATTATGTAAATGTGTAGATTAGTAATTACTATGTATTACTTATTTAATTCACCTTGGATATGCATTGGCTATGTAATTCTTGGTAATTGAAGTACGAAGGCAATGAAAGGGGAATAAGGTATGAAAATTGATTATTCTTGAATTTGATTATGAACTATGATTTACTTAGATTTTAATGCTTCAATGCCTAATGTGTGATTGTGATGTTCATAGTAAGTATTCCTCATCCTAACCTTAGACTATTGAATAGGTTATGAAGTGTACAAGTATGTTAAAATATGATCATTATATTATTGAAAGTAACTTCTCATGATTATGATAAAGTATTGAGTGAAAGGATTTCTCACTTGTATGTGATTTTATAAAGTGAAAGGTAGTTCTCACTTATGAATACCTTTGAGCTATTATGATGAATTGTTAACATAGGGGTGTAGAAGAGGCTATTGTGATCTTGTAATATTAATATGATGAATACAAAAGGGAATAAATGCTTAGCACTAAGTAACATATAAAGAGTTACCATAACAACTATTACCTCATACCAGAGAAGAAGTTGTTCTAAAATAACATATTAGCTAAGTATTTTTGGAAGTAGTATTAAGCACTGATATGGGGACACGAGTTCATATTAACTCAAGGCCCCCATAAACTATGTAGCCAACATGGACAGAAGAAGGGTTATACTTTTTAGATGATTCCTTAGTACTTTTTAGCAAAGACTGGTGGATCCACTTAGTAGTTTAGGTTCTATACCGACTTCAAGGTATAGGACGGTCCTCTTGTAATGTGAGGTAAGACGTTGTACCATCACTTAGGCTCATAATGATTTTTGTCAGTTAGAGAATCTCTTACAAAAACTATATTACTTCATATATAAGTAAAGTTGAGTCTTTTTATTGTATATCTTTAACGATCTAAGTTGTTTACACTATTTTACCAGATTTATATATACTACATGAGTCTTACTTCTTATATTGAATTAAGTTATTCTTGAGTTGAGCATAGCCAATGTAAGTTTTCCTTCTTACTTTTTTCGAGACTTAAGTTGTTGTTAGCATTCCAACTTGCATACTCATACATTCAATGAACTGATGTCAGTTGTTCTGCATCGTCTTAAAATGCAGATGTAGGTAACCAGGATCAGCATCATCAAGTGCCACGTTGATACAGTTGAGCACTCAAAGTTAGTGGTGAGCCTCCCTACATTCCGGGGGACACTGTTATTCGCTTTTGGTCTGTCTTTTATAGGACGCTGTAGGATCATTCCCATCATCCACCTTAGTATTATAAAGGTATCATAGACAACCGGACAATTAGTTTTCAGTCTCTCATCTTTGTATTCCAGAAATTTTTCTATGAGACTTAAGTGTCATTTTAGCCAATTTATTAATCTTGTAATTATTAAATGAAACTTTTTTATTTAGTTAAGTCTTCTGCTGAGTAAAGTACATCAAGACCATGGTTTGCTCGAGGCCACCAATGGTTTTCGAGTACCAGCCCGGCCCAGGGTGTATGCTCAGGGTGTGACACAATTGTAATACACACATCTATATTTGTCTGGTTGTCAAAAGTGTCCATATAACACTGCAGTCCCCAACTTAAGGTATTCAAAATTAATAAGGACTACTTTATGTGTCGAATTAAAAATTGATGTTAGCATTACGTGTCTACCGATGGGTTAGGGCTTATTTTTTCTTATTTTTCTAGGCATCTAAAAGGAAAAAGATTTTATTGCTTTTCGGTGTGAATACTCAACCAGGTAAAATTAATATCAATTTAACAGTCAAGAAGTAAAACCAAAATATAGTAAGATGCAAAATTCCTTCATGCTTTCTCAATTTTTGTATATAGATTTTTTTCTCTAATGATTTAAGGTTCTTGTAATCTACTAAAAGCATTTTTTTTTGGAATCAAGTGTTCAACATAGTTTTTTTTGAATCTAAACTGAAAAGACAACATTCATAACTATTTACTTAAAGAAAAAGCTCACAAATATATAGGGTATCTTCTTATAGACCAATATTAAATTTAAGCAAAGAAATATGTATATATTACCATCAACACAAATTTAGATAAATCTTATTATTTTGTTATATAGTATATGGAGAATTATACCATTATATGAAGTTTCTAACTATATAAATAACCTACTGCAACTACCTGATTTCCGTCGTCAAGGTTAAGCCAATGGGAAAAATTAAGGCCATAATACTTTTTCGTATTAACTAGAGATTTCCTAGCATAGTCCATATTTGGACGAAATTGGTGTCAGTGAGGTCTAGGATAATCTGGTAACAAAATGATATATATATATATATATATA